>NC_049228.1:18720849-19037614 GCF_011100685.1 Canis lupus familiaris
TTTACTTATGGTCTAAGATAGGATAAGTAGAAGTTTCCTATTACTTGTAACTAAAAGCTATCATGATACCATCATGTTGAATTGCTTATGGATGACTCGTGTTAAGTAAAGTGTTGAAAACGTGATACTGAAAAAAAAAAAAAAAAAAAAAGAAAACGTGATACTGGAGCTTTGAAAAAAATGTTAAGTTTGGAGTTAGAGATATGGGAGGGTTCAAATAGCAGAAATAGGTCCAGTCATGGAACTGATGTTCTAAACCAAGCAGGTCTTAGAGAGCAAGAAGAGAGGCAAAGAGAGTAGAATTTTAGAACACAGCTCTTAAATTGTGAGTCTGAGAAGAGGAAGATTTAATAAGATCTACTGAAAGGAGTCAGAAAAGCTAAGCACCGAAACTAGTGAGAGATAAGATATGATAGAGACAACCCGTCTACTGAGAAGTTGTGCTTTTCTGTTCTAGGCTATGGAATTATCACTGTGATGCAGGTGCTTAACTAGAAACTACATTTCCCAGATGCCCTGTAACCTTAAGAAAGTCTAATGGAAGATAATTTGTTGTTTAAATTTTGGATGAGTTTTGAGCACATATCCCAAGTAGAAGTAGAAAAGGCTCTGGAGTGGAAGAGAAACATTGATAAAAGAAGGTGTGGTTAATAGATGGCTTTGGAAAAGATGTAAAGAGCTTTTTTTGAATGCACTGAAGGATAGTATAGGTTTGGGAATAAGCAAGACTAACATAGTTTGTCTACTACAGTGGGGCAAATGGAAATAATATAAATAATATAAATGAAAAGAAGGGCAGTTGAAGGAGTTCTTAGCTAAAGTCTTCTGTTTTTTTTTTAGACAAATGCTGAGAAAGAGGCAGAAGCAGGGGGTATAGTGCTTGCAGTGAGTGATAAAGGTTTGGAATATCTAGTTTTAGGCAATGGAAAGGGGAGCAGAGGAAAGATAAATTAATGGATTGCTGAGCAGCTGGAGTTGAATCTCATAAATTTGTGATGGCTCAATTAGCATATTTATGTGATTCCCTAGGCAATGCTCCATGACCTTTGAAAGAAAATAGATAGTTATGCTAATCCAAGTTTAAGGATTGGAAAGAGGAGTGGAATAGAAGGTAAGCTGGCAAAGGAATGATTGAAAATGATGGTAGAAATGTTGCTGAAATTATTGAGCATCACATTGTCAAGAAATAATTCCAGATAAATTCTGCAACTTGAGGTATTGAAGAAAACATTAGGAAGGATGAATGGTTAGAATGGATCATTTAGCCATCAGTCTTTTAGGGATGAGGCTTATGGGGTGGATGGGGGGTATTTGAATACTTATTTAAAATAAGAGTGGGATAAAGTGTAATTGAAAGTGTACAGATCACTCCCTGGATGTCCTCTGTTTTACAAGTTAACGACATTTTGAAACATAATTCCATTTCAAAATTCACTCAGTTTGTAGGCAAAGAATCAGAGCTTCAGAGACGCCAAGGGCTGATACCCAAGGCAAGGTAGCTTTTCATGACTAAACTGAGATTATAACCTGGATATCTGTTCTCAGCTAAATGTACTCTTCCTGGAGCAGTTCTGGAGTATATGAAAGAAAGATACATGACAAAGACTTCATGAAAGATACAAGAAAGGAGACAAGTAGGCTTCTTCAATTAAACAAATATTACAAATCCCTCATTTGCCGGAGGAAATTATTTCAAAAAAATTTTTTTTAATCTACCATATTATAGAAGTTATAGTAGGCTAGTCACATCTCTACTGGCTGGCTCCCATGGTCTGGGAGGGGCATGCTTTGCAGGGAATCTGGATGAAAGCCAGGTGAGGCATTTGTTTAGGAGTCAAGTAACAGGGTGGCAAAAAGTCACTGGAGGGAAACAAAAGGGGATTTGATGTAACTAATTGATTGTGAATGTAGCCTGAAGCATGCGAATTGGGGGGGACCTTCACAGTCCACTGGCTAAGTATGTGCTTTCTAATCAAGAGGTTAGTGTTCATGTGGGTCCTGTTTCTCTTTTGAAAGGGGCTTATTCATTGGGGGAGTTATTGGGAACATGTGTTTATTAGGCTGGGCTGGTGAAAGCTTTAACATCGTTGGAAGAGGTCAGCTGTGTTACTCAACTGCTGCCCTATACCATAGTAATTGACAATGCCGCTAATAGCAGTGGACTGTATAGAGAAGTTGTGTTTTTCCCTGCAGGTTTTATTGACTGTTCTATATGTTGAAATGTAATGCTGTGAAGTCTGGGTTTGTTTATATATGTGAACCAGATCATGGCTCATAGCATATGGTTTAGTAGGTGATAAGCCGCTGGTATTTCCTGTTTGTATTTATTAGTAGATCTAGTTTATTGTTTTCATATTTAAATTCCTTGTAAACTCACTCTAGTTTTCTTCTTAGAGTTGTTTATGAACCTTTAAATTGTCTCTCTTGTGTATTTAATAGTTGGAGAGCAGAGCTGTCTTTCTGCATTCTAATTAGATAGTTTATTTTTAGGGGCCATGTGCTTTCTTCACTCTTTGGGTGGAATGTCGGTTGCTGTCAATGACTTCCTGCACATGAGCAAGTGATGAACATACCCCTCAGGTGGTGATTAACTTTCAGTATCAATGATTGTATAGGGTTTTTTTTTTCCCCTTTTCTTTTCTCAGCCTTCACTCAATAAAAATAGCTATACTGTAATGTGGAGTAAATGTAAGAAAATAAAAATCTCAAAATAAAAAAAGAAAGAAAAGAAAAATCTCTTTTTTAGCAATGTCTTCCCATGTCTTCCTTTTTCTGTAATTAAAAAAAAATTTAAGGATTAAAATTAAAATTTAATTCTCCCTAAGGATGAAGCTTAATTCATGAGGTCTCTGCTGGAGGTAAATTGTTTTGAAAGCTTGGTAAAATAAATAGGGTTATTATGAGAGTGGAAAAAATATATAAGCTTTTACCATCAACAGATGCTTTACTTATTCTAGAATAACAGAAAGCATGAGTCCATAAAAATTGCATAATATAAATGGCACGTATTCTGGTTGCCTGTTTAGGATGCTTGTTTTTCTTTTATCTTCTTCCTGGCAGAAGACTCACTTTTTATAAGTCTACAGATTTTCTTTCAATAATCTCTGCTTTTATTTGGTGAACTCCACTTTTTGTATTATTCTTTTTTTTTTAAGATTTTATTTATTTATTCATGACAGACACAGAAAGAGGCAGACACACAGGCAGAGGGAGAAGCAGGCTCTATGCAGGGAGCCTGATGTGGAACTCGATCCTGGGTCTCCAGGATCACACCCCAGGCCGAAGGCGGTGCTAAACTGCTGGGCCACCAGGGCTGCCCCTTTTTGTATTATTCTTAAGAATAGGGTCTGCATTGCCTTTGAAAGTATGGTTTGCTCATAGCCAATTAGAAATCGGTGCAAGAGAGTGCAGTCATGGAGCATGTCTTACTCTTGACTTACTCTTAAAGTATAAAAGTGAAGTCAGTAGATCAATATAGGAAAATGCTTATTGTTATAGTCTTATTTTGCATGATTTTTGGTACTCAGGAGCTGCTGTAAGTTCTGGTGCTTTCCCCCATCTTTCATTTCTGCTTTTTCTGTTTGGCTGGTTGTCTGATAAATAAGGACATAGAGAAATGGGAATTAAGGGAAGAGTAGAGATGTAGATTTCTTGCTGTCTCTTCTCCATCACCCTCTTCAAAAACATTAAGACAGAGCACTTTATCTCATATCTCTATGAGGCATTTACTGGTTACATTCAGTAACTCACGCTTCATAATATTACAGTTGTGTTACAAAAGATTCTGCAATTTCAGATGTTTGACACAGTATTAAAGTAGGATTATTAGTATCCCACTGTACACAATTCTGGCGCACCATGCCATTTCTTTACATCTTATTCATGTTAGATGTAGGCAGCTTCATACCTGCTGATACATGATGTGGTCTTCATGAATTTTCCTTACCTTAACACTATTTGAGGTTTATTTATCATGTCTTTAACTGTTCTCTCTGGACGGATACATTGAGCCTTCAGTTAGCTTTCTTTGACCTGATAGTGTGGGGATGGGGGAAAGTAAAACTTGAAAGGGACTATGGCTAGGGATGATGATTGGTGGACCAATCTCTGTTTGCCTAAAGGCTATTGAGAACAGAGAGGCTAGAGTTTCCTCTACCTCTTTGGGAATTTACTCATTCCTGTGGGTTTCCAATCTTTCCCAGATTTAATTTACGGTGAACTTCCGGAACCTTCACAGCACTCAAAGATAATTGACCATACGTGTCCACTTGACTTGATTTGTCCCAGAGGCTGTTACTCCTTTCAGTCAGTGAAGGAGAAACCGAGTTTTAGTCACAGCCTGTTAGTTCACAGAGGTGTGGGGAATTCCATAGGGACTGTTTGTTCCTCACTGAAGGGTCTCCCATTCTCTCAAAAAATCATTTTATCCTCCCTTTTGTTTTTCCACCTGGCAAATCCTTCTTTATTGCTGGAGATTTAGCAGTTGGTTTTCACAGTTCTGTTTTTTTTTTTCTTTTTTTTTTCACAGTTCTGTTTTCTCATCCCTTCTTTCTTTATAAACAGGAAAAAATGAGTTGGTCAGACTCAGTGGAAATTTCTGAATCTGTGACACATTGTTGGGTAGGAGTCCTTATTTATGTGTGTCCAGGGGTTCCAGATCTTTCTTTATGGGCTGTCTACTTATCTCTTCAGCTGCTTCTTTTATCCATTTTAGATTTAAAAAAATCTAGTGTAATTTACGTGCAGTAAAGTATGCATATTTTAAATGTATGGTTTGATGAGTTTGATAAACATATGTGCCGTATAATCCGTAATGCAACCAAGACAGAGAACATTTCCATTTTCCCAAAATGTTCCTCTATGCCCCTTCTCTGCCATTCTTCCCACCATATTGGCAACCATTTTTTTTCTAATAACTATCATTATGGATTAGTTTTGGAAATAAATGGAATCATAGAGTACGTACTCATTTGTGTCTGACTTCTTTGACTCAATTTAATGTTTTGGATATATCAATTCCTTTTTCATTATTAAGTAATATTCAGTTGTGTGAACATACCACAATTTGTTTATCAATTATTCTGTTGGACATTTAAATTGCTTATTGTTTTCAGCTATTATAAATATTCTTACACAAGTCCTTTTGTAGATATATATTTTCATTTCTTTTGAATAAATATCTGGAATTGCTTGGTCATAGAATCAATATATGTTGTTCAGGCTGCTTCTTTTAAAAAATAATTGGGAATATTAGTGGAAAACTTGGGAATGTCATCCACTCACCTCTCTTCTCATTGCTCTGGGGTACACAGGATATGTTATGGGATGACTGAGCACTTTCTAGAATCTTGACTTTCTCTATCCTTTGGCCACATTTCTTAGAAAGAAAATGGCATAAAGATGGTGACTTCTACTTAATTTGATTGCTATGGTATATATCTTGGTCAGTTTTAATCATTTTCTTTATTTCTCTCATTTGTTAGGTTGATAGGAAGAAGATTCTGATATCTGACTTTAAACTGTTAATTTTCCATGGAAGTCTAATTTATAGTAGAGGAGATATTGAAAGTTACTCAACTAATTCAGAATCCTTCTCCCTTTCATATTCTATAAATTTTTCTCAAAGCAGATACATGTTTTAAAACCAAATTTGGCTTTCTTCTGCCATCTTGCCTCAGAAGTCCAATAATTCTATTTTGATAGCCAAATGGGGAAATTTTTTCTGCAGCATGACGACTACCATCATGTTTGTGGCTGATAGGAAACTCCCTATCCTTAAAAATCAAATACTTCATTAACATGAACAAATCCTAGGACCATTCTGAGAAAGATTCATCTTCTTTAGTGGGATGTTTTAAAAACACATGGATCATTCTCGTCACTTACGGGATTTTAAGTGATTCTATTGTGGATATACTTTAAAACAGCATTGCCTACTGGATAGATGTCTGTTATTTAAGTTGGGTTACCTGGTACCTAATCCTGTCTCCACTTATCAGCTATTGTTGGCAAGTCATTACTTTTTCTGTGATTGAAATCCTCAATCAGTAAAATGCTGCTTGTGTACCTCAGGGAATTCCATGCAGATTAACAGAAAAATATCTGTAAGACATTTTGAGATATTTTAGAAGAATGCATTGTGATTTTATAACATCAGGACGATGTTGTTATTTATCTGGCTCCAAAGAGGCCTCTTTTAGTTTCCAAATCGAAGGCCCAGAAATCATTTTCCCTAACATGAGGTTTTCCATGGAAATGCAAGAAAACAGGGTTTGGAACTTTGCGTTTATGCATCTTCTTCTGTGTTTTCTCTTCATGCCCGTTATGTTGTATTTAGCCTTATTTTTTTCCCCCCGTTAATGATTACCCTTTTCTTCTGTCATTTCTTTCTTTGTAGAGGGCTATGTGGCCAGTAAGAAACAATCTTAATTTTGTTTTGGTATGAAATGCACATGGGCAAAGGGAGGCTGGGCTTTGTATTAAAAATGGCGTCTTGGCTCTCTTTGCCTCATCTGGGGTTCTCTTGTATCTTGGCTTTCTTTGACTTCCTTGGAAATCTGTTCTATGGCTAAGTCTGGTTCCAGCAGTTGCAATGTATCATTGTGCAAATCTTTGCTAGCTGCAAATACCCTCTTAAAAATGTATTTAACCGCAGATTTCAATCTGCAAATTATTAATGTTAAAACTATTTGAAGAAGGACACATTTCCAGATACCAAGCCAACATGAAGCTTTTACATAAATCAAACATGGCAGAACCAAATTAATACTATTGAGTTTTTCCCAGCCTCTAGGTTTGGGCCATAGCGATGGCCTAATTACCCGTTTGTGGTTAGCATCATCGTATCCTATACCATGTGTCACCCCAATGCTGCATTTGCCAACATTGCATATGGAGCCTTTTCCCCTCCAGGCTTGTTAAAAGTTAAATGTGGGATGAAGGGATGTGCTTTTTTGACTTCCCTCTGGCAACATGAAATGACTTTGTTTTTTGGTGTTTCCTCTTTCTCTTCCTCAGTTTCAGTGTAATTTCACAAATTAAAATGTGTTCCTTTAAATTTGAACCTATGAGGTGTGTGTGTGCATGTGTGTAGTAGAGTAGGAGAAAGAAAAGGGCAGGGGAGGACCACGTTAAGTATAAGTTTTCCTGATGAAAAATCGGCCTAAAAGGCAGATTGAAAAGATATACCTTCTGGGGTACTCCCTCTATTACATATAGAGGAATTAGGTGAAAACTGGGCTTGAAGGTGGCAGAGAATGCCCTTCTCAGAAGCTGCTTTAAACCCCAGCTGGGCTTGGTCTTTTACTGTGGTGGGGAGAGTGGGAATCGGCAGGCGTGTACCACAGTGCATTAGAGTCTGGAGAGATTGGCAGGAGTACACCCAGTGCCCGGGGATGCCACTTGACCAAAGCACTTGGTATGCTAACATGGCAAAATCAACTGCCCTGATTTTGAGGGCTCATGGGGAAGTGTGCTGGGGAGAGAGTCACCATTGTGGGAACAAAGTATACAGAAAACCATAAGAATTCTCAACGTGTCTCTTGTCGTTTTTTAGCTCTCCTACCAAGTCCTCATTCTCTCTGTGATTGAAATCCTTTATTAGCAAAAGGTTAGAATAATGTTTCACCTGTGTATCTCAGGGTAGAAGGAGCAAATGCTAGGAATGAGAGAAGGAAGGAAACTAACATTTGTTGTGTTTATATGCATTTTCTCTTTTTTTTTTTCAGATTTTATTTATTTATGCATTTTCTCGTTTAATCCTGCAAGGTAGTATTTGTTTATACCATTTTACAGATAATAGAGTAAAGCTCTGAGAGGTCAGGTAACTGACAGAAGGTCAAACAGCAGCAAAGTGGCAGCTGAAATTCTGGCACAAGTGTTTGGATTTAGTGTATGTGTGGATTAAAATATACTAAACCTTTCTCTCCTACTCACTCTCAAATACTGATATCCAAAGTAGAGATCTGTCTATATTAAAATCACCTTAGCTTGCTTTCTTCTGCAAGCCATAGCTCAGTGAATTAAATTGAATTGATTTTAGGCTAATGGTTTAATGAGTTTGAAATGTATGCTATTGTCTTCTATTTTGATTTTTGTTTTTAAAAGTCTCCAAGGATTATTGCAAAGTTTTGGCATTTCTCTAATGCCAACACAGGAGACAGAAAGGGGACATAGTTTCATCTATGCTTTGTTTGAGTGACATTATAAAATATTCACTTCCCAACATCTATACGCACTTATATGAGGCATTGTGCTGAACTTTCCTCTCTCCTCACTTTCCCCAAAAACAGAAAGAAAAAAACAAGAGAGATTACATGAGAATACGTGATGATTCTTTTTATTTTTGTGAAGTATGTAAAACATGTAGAACCTGAAATAGAATTTACTGTTGACAGATAAATACACAGATCAGCCTTTAAATAATAGATGTTTTTGTCTATACTAGAGGTTTGGTTGGAGTTTTGCCATATTGTTTAAATTAGCCCCATAGTTAGAGGAGGCTTTTGTAGGAAGCCATTGTAATTTTCATCCCTTAGACACTGGTATTTTCATGAGCTGAAGTTAAGTGTCTCAAGGGATAGTGGAATATCACTAAAACATTTCCTGAACTTGCTTGGGCTGTACATTGGTATGCCCAAGTCTGCTCTTAGAAGAACAGAGCTTTTGTTTTGTTTTGTGAGGAAATGATCTTGCTCCCAAATGCAATTTTTCTTTTTAATGGAGATTAAAAAAAAACGTATTCAGAAAAATCGTTCAAGTAATTTATTCAGTAAAAATGGTTCATACTTAGCTTGAAGAAATCATGGTGATTTTATTATTTTTATTTGCCTTTTAATACCTGTGTAATATAGCAACAAATTCAAAATATTTGGTTAACCTGAAGTTTTCTGAAAAATTATGAAATAAAGCTTCATAGACATTTTGAGATAGAGAAATAAAAATACATTACACTTTTTTATTAGAAATTCAAAGCCTTCTAAGTTATTTTTATAAAATTAAAATTCACATATAGTATTCTTTACAACTTTTCTACTACTAATATCTAGCAAGCAATGAAAAGCAGTCATAAAAGGGCACCTTATTGGATATTAATGTAACTTGACAGACATTTATTTTACGTTCCTAGATTTGGCAGCTGGGTGAATGGATTTTCTGTTCATTGAGGGAGGGAACAGGGTGTGTGAGAAAATAGCCAGCTGTTTGGGTCTTGCTAATTTAGTAGTTTTTGTATTCATACAAACTAGTAATCACAAAGACACTGGCAAATAGCTCCAGGGATATTTAGCATGACATGGTGTTCAGATCTCAATATGTCTAGGTAACATTTTGAAATCATATCATAAAGAATGTGTGATTACATTAATTATAAAGCATGTCATATATACGGATTACTTTGAGATTTCGTGAAATATCATTTTAACTATTATACAACAGAAATATCATTGTAACTTCTGACTGAATTATGCCACCAGTTGTAGCAATTGGATGACATGACATGGCTATTTCCTACGTTTCTGAGTGGTGGCCATGTCTGTGATCGTGGCTCTGTGATTACACTAGATGTACCTTGAAGTGAACATTCAATAATTTCAGGGACTCTACCCTGGCTGTTGGCAGAGGCAGTTTTATTCAGTATCTCTTTGATCCTGTGGGCTTAGGCAAAAAAGGCTCTGTTTCAGGGTCAGAGACCATTTCTGAATCTACTGCTTACTGGTATGTAGTCATTAACTCTATGCTTTTTTTTTCTTCTTCTTCTATTTTTGGTGCCATCTCTAGACTCTACCTGCTAAGAACTATGAAATTTGTCTGAGTCTTTCTGTTTTAAAGACTTTCAGTATTTGAGTATTTGTCAGATCCTTCCTTTAAAATATCTGTTCTGGTTCCATTCCTCTGAGACACTCTTCTTCATTCGGTTTCCATTGGCCTTTGCAAACAGTTCCTCCTATCATTCATGAAACACACACACACTCACACCCACACCCTAAATAGTCTCCTGATCAAAACAAAAACAGTAAGAACAAAAACTTGCTGTTTCAACCTAACAGCCCCTTCAAACTGCTACTTTAATATCTTGCATTCCTTCATTGTCAAATTTATTGAAAGCACATTTTAAACCTACTCGAAATTTCCACTTCCTAATCACCCTTCCTGTATTCTTTGTCATAAAGCTACTCTTCTCCAGTGGTCGCCAACAACATGCTTGTTGCCAAAGCAAACAGTGATTTGGTCAGTTTCATTCTTCTACCCTTTTTTGTAGACTGTGATGCTACTGACTCTTTGCAGAACGCTGTCTTTCTGCTTGATTTTCATGCCACTGCTTTATCTTGCGTTGTGGAAGGAGCTTTGTGATCAGACAGATTTGGTGGGAATCTCAGACATTTGGTGTGATCCTTAATGTCTACATATAGGCACCTTATTTAATTGCTAGGCCTTTAGATCAGGAAGCACAGAAGGAAAACTGGAGAGGAAGGGCTGTTTGATGTTTGATGACCTGATGAGGGCCTAGACCAGTGTTTTTCAATGAGGACTCATCAGCATGTGGGGTGGGACAATTTTTCCTTATGAGAGACTCTTCGAGGTATTTTAGGATGTTTGGAATTACTAACCTCCAGGCACAAATTCTGGTTGTCCCTCCCCCTATGCCAACCAAAAAGATACTCCACACATTCCCAAATGTCCTCTGCAGAAGTGATATTGTGCTGGGTGAGGGGAAATGGGAGGTTATAGTCAATTTTTTCCTCTGAGTCTTTAGCATCCCATATAAGCCCTTCCTTACTTCTTTTGAGAGGCTAATGTGGTATGTAAGGTCCAGCATCATTTATTTCTATTACTCCTGTCCCAAAATGTGCACCTCCCATATTATCTTACTCATACTTTTCCCAAATTTTTTTTTCAGTTCCAAGTCTCTGTTGAAATGGAAATGTTGTGCTTGAGAAGCATCTGCACATGTTTTGGATTTCACTAAATTCCTTGGCCCCCAGATATAGGAGCTGCTCCTTTGAGCTCCCTTATCACCTGAAGAGCATTTATCATATTGGTATCCACAGTCCATTTTCATAAATGTCTCTCTCAGTATGCTGAAGGACAGAAACGCCGTCTCGCTCATGCCTATTGTAGTGGCTGGTGCATTAGTAGGTCCTCAATAAATACTTGCTGTTAATGTAAATAAAACAAAAAGGAAGGAAAATACGGTAAGAATCAGAGAAATGATCATGTAGAAAGGAAGTGGAAAGAGCTGGCCACAGTTTTAGGATGATGTGGGTTATGTTAAGAAGTTGAAGTGTAGAGGGAAATTTCACTGCTCTGTTACCTGGACAGAGCCAACAAAGAATAAAGGGATGATGAAGTAGCACATGCTCCCATTTGAGCTTAGAAAGAAAGTCTTGTAGTATAGTTAACTTAAAAAAAAAGTTTATTTATTTATTTGAGAGAGAGAGTGAGCATGAGCAGGGTGAAGAGGCAGAAGGAGAGGGAACAGGGAGCCTGATGCAGGGCTCAATTCCAGGACCCTGGGATCATCACTTGAGCTGAAGGTAGACGCTTAACCAACTGAGCCACCCAGGTGCCCCGAAACTTAACTTTTTATGCAAGTAATTTTTTAAAAACCCCAGAGCAAGATTGAAGAAAAAAAAATGTAAAGATGAATCAGAAACATGGGGGATTGTGTTTCAGAATGATTTCCAAAGATCAGGATTGGCCAAGGGAGAGTTAAGGTTTCTTCTAACAAAGTAAATTAAAAAAAAAAAAAAAAAAAAAAAGCAATGAGCTATACATCTTTAATGCAGAGATTTAAGTGGATTTTGAGAACTTCATTTTTCATAGTCTCTGATCCCCTTATCTTTATCATGGAAGATATTTTAAAAATCCTTATTTTAAAATTTAGCTTTTCTAAGAAGTTGCCAGATTACATTCTCAAAATTCTATTCCATTTTCTCTTATGAGCATGTCTTCAATTCTCTATCCATTTACTTTTTGTAGCTATCACTAGTTGGCACAGCTGGTTTGTGTGGAAGCCTTTTTTTCCCTTAGCCCATAGATATTAAGTGCTATTCAGTGTGCACAAGCACATCTGCTGGTATTTCTCTTGCCTTAAATCTTTAATTTATTGATGCTATGTAAGATTTTATGTGACTCAAGAGACAGGATACCAGTTTGCTTCCCTAGTAGTGTTCTAATTTTGTCAGTACAGACTTTGTTCTGTAGCTAATAAACCAAATCATTGGCTGAGGGCCTTTGTAGTTTTCTTATTCTGTAGTCAAGAAAGCTAGAAAAGAGGCTTTTGCCTTAGGACATTATAGTTAAATGTTAGACCTCTTGTTTGGAAATAAAAATTTGGTCAGAGCTTAAAACCAGATGAATTCATATTTTTTTCTGGATACTTTTTTTGCTGATTTTATTCAGTAACTTTTGAACCATTAATTGCCAGAGTATATTTACATCGTGTATAAGAAGAAAAAAATTGGAGTACTCAGGACTAAATTATCCATGATTGGTTCATATATTCAGATTGAAGTAATTTTTAACACATCATAAATGTATGGAATAATCCTAAATATCTTGAGCAAACCCGTGTATATCCTGAGCTTTCAACAGGTGGTTTGCTATCCTTTGCTCTGGGATATGCTACCCAGGGATAGGCTAAGATGAGACTCAAGAGTACTGATGGATACATGGATTGACTAATTGAATAAACATTTATAAAATGCATTGTGTAAAATGGAATGTACATTGCAGGCAATGAAGGTATAAAGGTGAATAAATAGACATGAAAATATATCAGTAATAATTCAAAACACACACAGTAGAAATATAGAGGTAATTTTAGAAAGACAAATCTGAAGATAGTGGTAACATTGGTTGAGTCTCTTGGTAAGGGCTATCATCATGCTAATAACAGTGATTATTTGTGTTTACGTGGACCACATAGTCTAAATCCTTGGGAATTATTTAAGCTAACATTTTAAAGGCTGATTGATGTCCAAAGAATATGGATATCAAATATTGAAACTAGTAAATTTTTAAAGAGGGGAAAGAGAAACATTTTAAAAAACATCAAGGTTTTAGAGGGACATTTTTCAAATAATATGTGCCTCTAAGAAGTATATTCCAACTGGAGGTTAAGGGTTGCATTCTCTTCTCCTCCCATCAGTTTAGAATCACTGCTTGTAATGTGAGATATTACTAATTGTCATATTACTAATTAAAGTGTCTTGTACAGATAAACTTAAAGAATGGTTCAGAACCAGTGAGTTAAGTTTTTGTTAAGAACGATCAGAAGGTTGAGCCATATACCCATGCATTCCAAATGCTGATATTTTTAGACTCTAATGGCGTTAATTTACCACTGCAAGGGTCGTTTCTTGATTTCTGTAAAACTTCCTGATAATTCAGCAGCGCTGTGAAATGTTATTATTTCCCTCAAGTGTCCCGTGTTTTGTCTTTATTTGATATGTTCTATTGCCATTTTTGTTTTCTCCCTCTAAAAGGAGAAAACTTAAAAAAAAAAAAAAACACTTGTTGAAAATAGCATGGACACTCAAACAAGTCTGTAATGCAGCCGCATTCCCAGGCCCAAATGATGTATTTAACCATGTCTTACTGATTTTAAAAAGTGTTATAATAACGTTGCCAAAATATGACTTTTGTAAGGAAAATGAAAGCAATACCACTATATTTAGAATTCTTAGATTAAAACCTTAGTAGGAATTCTTAGATTAGAACCTTAACTTTTGGAATATTTATATCCATCTGACATTGTTTCCATTTCCCATTAAAATCCACCCTCTATTTCTAGGAGCAGCTAGAAGTCTTGGCTTTCTGTTGAAGGAACAATGTGTGTATGTTGCATTGGAAAGAAGTAGGCATACCTTAATAAGCATACTCCACACTGGACTTGATACAAAACGTCCCACAACTGAGTGTCAAATAAACAGGCTTTGAAAGGTAGGAGTAGTCATAGTTGAGATTGTGAAGTTTCTTTCCCATAGTAATTGGCCACTATCTGACAGAAGCTCTAGTGCCTTTGACTTATAACTTTCTGTTGCCAACCCAAATATTTCAGTTTCCTCGGTGTCCAAGAAATGTACATTTTTATCTTGTTACTTCATAAAATCACAGAATCCTAAAAAAATAGAGTCATTACAGAATCTTTTCCCAAGAGAAACCTTTTCTTCCCCCAAGGAGCTGCATGTTGAGTTGGTTGTATTACAAATCATCAATTTCTTACTGTTGAAATGACCTTGTAGTAACATACTAAAATTGGTGCCCTCATGCCAAGGACGCAACTCAAGAAGTCATGATGAATGTTTGGGTGCCAAATTCTACTTTACAGTTCCTCATAGGAATGTCTTGAGTGTGGGGATGTCTCCTCATTGCTTAAAGTTCTCAGAAAAAGATGTGATCTCTGTTTATATTGATAGGTCATAAAGAGGAGCATGTCTATCATATGAAAAATAAGAATTTTTTCATCTCTGCAATCCTAGAAAAAGAACTAAGACCTACTTAAGAAAAAGAACTACTTAAAGAACCAAGGTTTTGGGGTTTCCCTTTTTTTAAATAAATATTTTATTTATCTATCCATGAGAGACACACACACACAGAGGGAGGCAGAGACACAAGCAGAGGGAGAAGCAGGCTCCATGCAGGTAGCCTGACGTGGGACTCGATCCTGGGTCTCCAGGACCACGCTCTGGGCTGAGGGCAGCGCTAAACCACTGAGCCACCTGGGCTACCCTGGGTTTTCCCTTTTAAACTGCAACACTGATTGCTTCCTCTTATAGGTTTTAAAAGATACATTAAGTAGCTTCAATGAAGGTCAAGACTGTGTCAGTCATGTTCACTATTGTATCCCAAGGCCTAGCATATAATAAGTATTCATTAAATATTTGTTGATTGACTAAATGAATAATAATGAATAGTGTTAGTGGTGTCTGCCATAGTTATGTCATCTTATTTTTAATTACATGTTGGAAATCATCTAGTCATCCATTTAGCCTTTAACAGTTCCAAGCTTTGATTTTCTCTTCTGTAAGTATGACTAATTTATTATATTATATTAGTTGTTTTGAAGATTAGTGAAAAGTACCTATTACATGGATACTTGTTAAATGTAGGACATCTTATGAATAATTATAAATGGGACAATTACAACTTTATTTATTTCATGTTCATATTGTTTTCAAATGAATTAGATTTTTTATTTTTTTATTATTTTTTTTAAAGATTTATTTATTCATGATAGACATAGGGAGAGAGAAAGAGAGGCAGAGGCACAGGCAGAGGGAGAAGCAGGCTCCATGCCGGGACTCCAGGATCATGCCCTGGGCCAAAGGCAGGCGCTAAACTGCTAAGCCACCCAGGGATCCCCAAATTAGATCTTTTAGTAAAAATTTCTACGTGTCAAAGGATTTGAATTAACCATATCCAATTTATTAAATGTTTTACTATTTACAAATGGTTTATGTTTAAGAGAAAGTGTTTAGTACTGAAAGTATGTTAGGCCATGAATGAGACATGAATATTTAATAACATCTCTTCTTTTTTATTTTTGTGGAAAATACAGCTTTTAAAAAATATAGATTCACATGGCTGTGGAAAATAAACTACGTTGCACAAAGCAAAAAAAAATGAGCTGCTTTCGGAACACTTAAAAATAAAAGAATAACTATATCAAAACAAAAGGGCACAGAAGCAATAGCACCTGTTTTAATACTTGGTACAAAAGAGATAGTATTTGTTTTCAGTTGAATTGAGTAGAACGACTCCTTACTGAATGAAAATCTTGTACTGCTACTATGAAAGACTTGCCTCGTTAGAGTTTGGTCAGTAATTCAGAATGATTCGTCTTAGTGATGAGTGCCGAAACAGAAAAGTCAATTGGCTAAGATATTATCACTTGCGTGCTAAGGAAAAAAAATGTTCTGGAAAAATAACAGCCAAACGACTGGATACACTCTTCTTCCATTTCTTAGTTGAATTTTCCAACAACTGTAGGTTGTTCTGATGGTTCAGTTCTCTTGAGTTTCTAATTTGGTCATTTATTCTTTTATTCAACAAATATTGCTTCCATAATGTGCTAGGCACTCACTTGGCATAGGGATGATTGAGAAGCAAAAACAGATGCAGTCCCTTCCCCCTTTGGCTAACAGTCATGTGGAGTGACCGAAATTGATTAAATAGTCAAACAGTTGAAATGTAAAATGCAACTTAGTATGATGTAGTTGAGGGATTCAGGGATGACTTTCCCAAGGTAGTGAAGGTAGAATTAAATGCCAAGGAAGAACAGGACCCAATGAGAGAAGAGGGTAGAGGGAAAACCCTTTGGAGTAAGGACATAAAGGGAAGGTCCTGTGGAATCAAGGTGTGTAAGAGAAACAGAAAAGTATAGAGATAATTAGGGATCGCTGGAGGAGAAGGTGGAAGCCAGACCATGGGGTGGGGAGGGGGCATTGTATGTAGTCTATGTGTAAGAGCTTCAACTTTACCTAAGAACAGTAGGAAATCATTCGAAGGTTTAATTGGTAGATGATGTAATCAGACTTATGTTTCAGAAAAACAGCTTTGGCTCCCCGTAGAGAGTGCATTTGAGAGGAGTTCATGGTGATTAATGGAAAAACTGTTAGTAACTGTAGCCACAGTCTAGGTCCTCTAAGAGATAAAAGATGGTAGAATTAAGGACTAAGATTGTGGTTGACAAGATGGGGAAAAGTGGAAAGATTCAAGAGCTGTTTTGTAGGCAAAATGAATAGGGTTTGGTGATGGTTTAGGTGATGGAAGAGTCAGGCTAGAGAGGCTGAGAAATAACCCCTAAGTTTTTGTGTTGTGCAATTGGCTGAATATAGGTACTTCATGAGAGACAGTACAAGAGAACCAGATTGGAGGGCAGAGGTAAAATCATAAATTTTTCTTCTACGTGTTGAACTACATGTGACATAGAGACATTTTAGTAAAAGTGTAAATTAGAGATGTACATTCCCGAGGAGCCATTGCGTAGGTTTGAACATAGTCATCGGCATGGATGAGATCAGCTAGGGAAAGTATAAATAAGGTGGTCTAGAGATGAACCTTTAGAATATGCAGAATCTTTACTGGCTATGTAAGGAAGAATGAACATTCAATGGAGAGACCCAGAATCAGTGATAAAAGAGGGAAAATTCCAGAACAATGTTATGTCAAGGTTACCAGGGATAGAGGGTGCTTTAGGATAAAGGGAGTAGTGCTAAATGATGTCTAGAGATCTTGCAAGATGTAGACTGAGAGGTGCTTATTTGATTGAGTGTGATGAAGGTCACTGGTGACTTGACCCAGAGCTGTTTTGGTGAAGTGTTGGAGGAAAAAGCCAGATTTGACTCAAATTGAGGCTTCAGGGGGAGATGATGGAATGGTGAGCATAGACAAATATTTTGACAAGTTTGTCTATAGAGGAGAAGAGTAAGGATGGTGGTGGAGCAGAATAAGGGGAACAGGGAAGTGGTTTTTTTTTTTGTTTGTTTAACTTGGAGAAATTAAAAAATTTAAAAGCTAATCGCCAGTATAATTAATAATATTCTATTGTGTGTTTGAAAGGTGCTGGGAGAGTAGACCTTACAAGCTCTCATCACAAGAAAAAAATTCTTTATATATGGGGATAGATGTTAACTGGATTTATTGTGGGGATAGTTTTGTGAAATATATAAATATCGAATCACTGTTGTTCCCCTGAAACTAATACAATATTGTATGTCAATTATACCTCAGTTAAAAAAAAAACAACAACAAAAGAACAAGTAGCAGGGGGAAAAAAAGTAACAGGAAAGAGAGAGCTCTTAGGTAATATACTGTAGAAAGATTGAATAATCCAGAAAATAAGGTTCCTTCTACATGTTTGGAATTCATTTTTTCTCTTTGGTTCCTAGAATCTGATTGGTTATTTGCAGCAACTTTTAGGGAGAGGAATGTCAGAATGCTCTGTGAACTTCTAAGCATCCCCAAAGTGACCTTTATACAGAAGAAGTGTCCTTTAGAGTAAGTGCCTCCACTAAAATTAGCAGAACCAAGTGAATGAGGAGGAAATTATTTTGGGGACTAAAACTGAAAAATAAATGAAGATAAATTCCTGTAAATGTACTTTAACCTTCATAAACCCCTTCAAATATGTATGTTTGTGTGTGTATAAACATTTCTATAACTATAAAGGAGTTTCATTTTGAGACTATTGTTTCTTACTATTGTAATTTAAGTCTATAGAAGCAAAGTTTAATATTTATCTGTAGAATTAAGGCAACATCTGATCATTTAAGTGAAAGATCCATTTTTTTTTCAATAGCAATTTTTTTTTCCTGTTAGTTTTACCTTCCAAAAGAATTTGTGGTAGAAAAAAGAAAAGGAGTTGAAAAGCAAATTTGTTTCTTTTTTTTATTTTTTAACAATTTTATATTTATTTGAGAGAAAGCAAACAGGAATGGGGGGAGGGGCAGAAGGAGAGGGAGAAGCTGACTTCCCACTGAGCAGGGAGCCCAATGCTGGGCTCTATGTGGGGCTCAATCATGACCTGAGCTGAAGGCAGATGCTTAAGTGACTGAATGACCCAGGGGCCTCAAATTTCTTTTTTTTTAATAAATTGATTTTTTTATTGGTGTTCAATTTGCCAACATATAAAATAACACCCAGTGCTCATCCCGTCAAGTGCCCACCTCAGTGCCTGCCACCCAGTCACCCCCACCCCCACATATCCTCCCAACATTGAAAAAATGAGGTAGAGGTACAGCATAGGGAATATAGTCACTGGTACTGTGACAGTGTTGTATGGCAACACGTAGTAGCTACACTTGTGGCAGGCATGCAAAACATACAGAGATGTCCTGAAACTAATGTATGTTCACACCTGAAACTAATATAATATTGTGTCAACTGCACGCAAATAAAAACATTTAAAAATAAAATAAATAAGAAGAATGAGACAGAGAAAGGATGAGGCAGAAAAGGTACTTTTGAGTAGTTAATACCTGCCTATTTAGAAAGAGAAAAGTAGAATTAAGTAGAATTCCTGTTGTTTTTTAAATTTTCTTATACAACAGATACTGCTTTTTATGCTCCTTTTTTTTTCTTTTTCATTTATGTTGAAGCCTTCTTACCCTCTCCTGTAATGCCCACTAGTTATGAAAACGTAAGTAAATCCACCCTTCAGTATGTCATCTACAAAACAAAAGAGTTTGGAAGAGATGGCATCCGAATTTCCTTCTGATCCAAGGTTCTAGGAATCAGCAAACTTTAGTCATTACTTCTTGACTATCTCTTAATTATTGCCCTCAGAATGAGTCTTCTTGGATCCTTATCTGTCAACAAAAATAGTTTTTTTGTCTTTATTACTGAAATATTTCTCTTAGAGCCTCAGATGTATGAATTGATACAGAAAAGAGTAATTTTTACTCATCTCTTCCTTCACCTCCTAAATCAGCAGGGTCACAATGAATTTGCAAATCAGTGTACTTTTTTCTTTTTTTTTTGAGAGACAGAGAGAGAACACACATGCACCCATGCTCCTGACAGCACAGGGCAGGCGAGGGGCAGAGGAGGGGGGGGGGGGAGAGAGAGAGAGAGAGAGAGAGGGAGAGAGGGAGAGAATATCTCAAGCAGGCTCCATGCTCAGCTTCTGAGGCAGGGCTTGATCTCAGGACCCTGAGATCATGACCTGAGCAAAAATCAAGAGTTGGACACTTAACCGACTGAGCTACCAGGTGCCCCCAGGCAGTGTATTTTTTATGTTCATTTGAAAGCTAAATTGCTAAAGAATGCACACACCATATACTCTATGCTTTCAAAGTAAATTTTTAGTAATCTAAGTATGATATTATGTATTATGTGGTAATGCCAAAAGTGAGTTAGAATTATAATTAGCTATTATCACAAAAATTGCACTATAACACACCCTTATTTGGTTTAATGTCTGCTTACTGAAACATTGACAGCTTTGTGCAGTATAACTGCAGTCACCATGATGCTGATGTTTATTGAGTTGTTGTCTCTTTGTTTGATAATCTGCTAGAATAGTTATTACCTAAATTAAAATATCTAGATCTTTTTCTTCTAAATATCACGGGAGGGCTTCACTGGGTAAAGAAAAAGAAAGGCTGACTGACCTAAAACTCACAGTACATCTTTACCTCCTGCAAAGGAGTGGCCATGGAACCCGACAACCCCAAGTCCTTATGATATTTTGTTATACCTGTAGATGTTTAAAAACACTTTTATGATTTTCAACTCAAAACTTTCATTTGTGTGAAAATGGGTTATTTTAGCCCCAAACAGATCTCCTACTCTCACTTTCACTTATTACTTCATTATTTATCTGTTAGTCTCACCTTTGGGACGTTTCTTTAATGTGTCCTGACTTTGACTTGATTCTGCGGAAATTCTTATTTATGTCTTAATTGTTTCCTGTTCTGTCCGCAGCAGTTCCTCTTTTTATAGTCTTCCTAAGATCTTGTTCTCAAAACTTCAGAGGGGTCTTACAGTGTTATGGCGAGTCTACAGATTCCTGCTCTTGGAAAGAATGTGAATTGTATTGAAGTAATGTCTATTGACCTAGTGTTTTTTGTTTTTTTTTTTAACTATGCTATTTCCCTATCGACTTGTTATGATTGGTTAGAAACCCATGAGCCTAGCATTTGGAAAGAATAGTACATCTGACAGATTCAATTGGAAACTGTATCCTGAATCATTTCAATTAGATTTTCAGAGGGGAAAAATTATTATGGTAGCATATTTTCCTTAAATTTATCATAGACTTTTATTTGGATTTCACTTACCTAGCTTTAGATTGGGGTATGACGAAAAGTATGTGAAATATAATAATGTTTCTCTCATTCTAAAGGTATTAAAATGCTTTTTATAATTATAGTAGGATTTATAATATTTTTTATATTTCCAAAGTATTTTTTTAACTAGTAATCCAAGCCTCCCACCAAATAATATATTTATGAAGTGAACAGCGGACAGTTTTGCACTCCTCATTCCACAATTATCCAGTGGAGAGCTAAAGTGCAAATATTTTACCTTTGGCATTAGTAAAAATGTCATTGTTACCTAATAACATTTAGGTAGAACTGTTAATTTTTTTGTGCATGAACTGAAAGTAACTGATTAGCAGATAAAATTTGGCTGACATTTCTGAACTTTATGGGAAGCATTGTTGACTTTTTGTCATACCTCGTTATTACTAAAGAATAAAAAGGAACGTGTGTATCTTATCTCTTTCAAAATATCTTTAGGGAAACATCTTATTTTTGTGAAAAAAATAGTTTAACCATTTGTTCTTTCTGTGAATTTATTCTGAGAAAACAAGGTTTTGCTGTAGTATACATGCTATTTCTCTCTGTCTCGCTCTGTCTCAATTTCTGTTGTTGTCTCTTTACCACAAAAGTCTAACTCTGATCCATGGTTAGAAGTTCAAGAAGTACTTCTGAAGATTGTGTGGGCAGCAGAGCATGTCAGGCTTGTGTTCTTCCTGACATGCTCGAGTATTTGTAGAGCCAATAGTTGAGTTGAGCCTGGTGCAGGCAAAATATGTACTTTGGCCATTACTATTTAGTGCCACGTTCATGATTGTGGCATGGCTCATTTTCTATGAAAAAAATGGGGCTAACAAAAAAGAATCCTGTCATTTTTATTCGTGGGAAAAATATTCCCTGTTGCAGAAGAGTTATTCTAGCTGAAGAAATTAAGAACTGACTGTGGAGTGAATCCAAGCACAGCAAACTAGACATCAAGATCATGATCATGATCATCATCATCAGTGACTATTATCAAGAACTTGTTACATACCAGTTATCACCATTTTAATTTATTTAAATGCACAATAATTCTACAATGTAGTTCTCTTATTTTATAGACGAGGAAACAGGCAGTAAGAGGTGAAATGGTTAAACAGGGAGAGAAACGGGATGTGAATGCAGTCTAGCTCTGGAGTCCACTTTCTTTACCAATATGCTTTCTGCCTCTGATATCTTGAGAATGCTTTTCTCAGATTCATGTTGTGTTTAGAAGGTTGAACAGGAGAAGTTTCATTCAACAGTATTTATCAAACATCTCTCACATATGTCATTGTTGTTTCTTGCTTCATTTGCCTTTTACAAACCATCTTCTTAGAAAGCCGTTTTGTGTTTCAGAGGTTGAAAGTTAAATGTAACCCACAATGAAGATTTGGACTGATCTAGCATTATGAATATGTACATAAAATGTCCACTGTGTTTTGGTATATTTACCTTATTTGATGTGGCTTAATGTAGGTGATATATTGAGAGGGTTGAATTAGAATGAGGACGAGCTTCTCATTCTCATTTCCTGTCTTATAAACTTTATTCTTAATATGTCATCAATGAAACAATTGGGTTTTTTCCTCATTGATTGAAAATATTTAAAATTATGCATTTGATTACACTAGTAATTAGTACAAGGATGCATGTTTAAGGTTTGAGCTACTTGAATGTTGAAGTTTGTAAGATAAAGTAGTATCACTTTTCTGTTAGAAGAAAATCTTTATCCAAACTAGCTCGGGAAATTCAAAAATCTTGAATAAAATGGAAATTTTTAACACTTCAGTGTGACTATTTCTGGGTAAAGATTGTAAAGATTACATAAGTCCTTGAAAAATAGTTACATTTTGGTACCAAAGAGTTAATATTCAGACTTTTTCATCCTGCCGCTCCTCTACCTAATAGTTGCATGTATTATTTTGGCTCCATTTAGCTGTTATACATTCATATGGTTCACAAATAAGAAAACAGTTTGCTTCTCAGAACACGAAGAATAAATCTAATTGAGGAAAGTGAATTAACACATTCATATGTGTACTCACATGTACACATGCATACAATCATATACATGCATACATGCTCAGGTATACTTGCATACACATACACAAATTCACATAAGTGCTGATACACACACACTAACCTACAAATACATACATGTATGCACACACTGTTCATGTTTCCACACATCCTCATATGCATGCATAGATAGTCAAAAATATACACATGTACACACAGATACATACACACACGTGCACACATGCTTATACATGCACATATTTGAACTAAGACTAGTTGGGGCCAAGGGTTATTCTTGGGGGACTTTGTTTTGGTGTTAGGACCCAAAATATCCTTTAAATAAGCCTTCCAACATTATAATTTGTGAGAATGAATCTTGCATTCCTGTCTTTAGTAGCACTTGCTTCATGTTTATGAGCTTTATATCTTTACATTGGGTCCTTTCTGCAAAAATTCTTTTATAATAAGACTTTTTTCCCTCTCAGAGTCTGAAATATATGAGATAACAAAATAAGTGGTATAATTTCACTAGTTTCTAAAAAAGTAAACTTCTTGGGAATGTTATAATGTTCAGAAAAACAAGTGACAAATTTTCTCCTTTAAAACATTTAAGGCATGGAACTTTCTGATCCAATTTTTGGACGTTGAGAGACAGTTCTGGTTTGTATTGAAATTTCCAAATAATTATAAAAATAATTGAAAAATCACTTAAAACCCAACAATTTATTTCTGCTTTTGTTGTTGCTTGTGCTATGGAAACATTAAATTTTTGAATGGTTTGTGGTGTTTCCTACAAAATTATTTTTTGTAAGGAATAAACCTACAGCTGCATTTCATATTGTAGTTCAATCTCTGCGACCTGATAAATGATGTGAAATGAGGGAATCCTTCGACATTTGACTTTCTCTACTCTCAGGCATCTGAATGACATGAGAGGTTACTGTTCCATTTTTCTTGGCAGATCAATATTTCTTTCTTTGACTCTTAATGATGTGATGGCATCCGACATGGATCTTTGGGCAACTCTTACAAGAGTCAAAAGTATTCAGAAGGGAAATAGCAATAGGCAGTACGTAATGGATTAGCTCTTTGGAATGGATAGTTATTAATTTATACCAGACACTTGTTCAAGGTTACATTACCCACCCTCCTTTTCTGTGATCCAGAGCCAAAGGATTCAAATGGATAATTACCTTTTGTCAAATTATATTTGACTTACCTTATGATACCACTTGGTATAGAATTTTTCTCCCAAAGGACATATAAGCACTTTATTAACATCTCTTTCATTCCTAACATATGTCTAAGAATAAGATGCAGGCCAAGTATTTTCCTTCTTCGTAGTAAAAACCCCATTTTACAGACAGGGTTGGAAACTAAGGACATTTTCTGGGAAACAGATTTTGGCAGTTTTCCCCAAGAATTTTAATTTTGAAATAGTCTTTTTTATTAAGCTTTGTTAGTAAGAATCTTTAAGTTACTCATGATTAATAAAATGTGTTCTCTTCTCTGCTCCATTAAGTTATATATGTGTGTATATATAATTATATGCATACGTATATACATGTACACACATGTATAATCACATATATCACTGATTTTACATATATCACTGGAAATTCATAGACATCCTATATATGTGTATGTAATAGTTTCAGACATTACTGAAATGCCTATTACGCATTTTGTATTCACTTGGGTGATGAAGATGGGAAGACAATGTTGCTAAAAGGTGATCTTACCCTTGCACAGTTACTATTTCTGGAAATAATACTAAGTGGGATCTTAACATATTTTCTGATATATGGATGTTGGGATTAGCCAGGTATGAAGTACTCCAAAAGTATTTAGATCTTGTCTACACTTATAAGATTTAGTAAATTACCTTTAGTCACCACTCACTACTCTGAAAGGTTTAAGATAATTTTTGAGGCACTTCCAATTCACTCACTACCCACTGAAAACTTCAGAATATTTGTTGCAGAATTTAGGTCATCCTTATAGTATTATTTTTCTCTTTGGTATCTATTTTTATTCTGTAATCTGGAATTCCTTTGGCTTTATTTATTATAAGTCTTATCTAGTAAGGAGATTAAAGGTGAGGAAATAAACTCTTGAAAAGGTAAGCTTATCATTGAAGCTCTTTTCAGGGATTCTTGATAATTGAAAAATAATCTTTTGACACTTTGAATGCATCCCTGAAAACGCAAGAAGATTAAACTCGTTTGAGTCTTCATCATTCATCATCCTGCTAAATGGAATGAGGAGGAAGACCTAGTGTGCAGTTAAATTTTTAAACCTGGTCTCTTTCCTCTGTCAGTGTTTCTGTTGATCCATGAACTCTTAGTATGTTAATCAGGCAGCTGTGTTATACCTGAATTTAGAAAGTTATCTTACTGATGGAGACAATTGTGCAGAAGAGATGGAAGTGAAACTTATCAAATACAATCAATGAACATTTTCAGTTTAAAGGAGAAAAAAGTTATTTAGCCTGAAAAAAAGATTCAGAACTATCACAGTAATGACTGCAAGTGAAACTCAAATGTAAGAAAACTTGCATCAGTGTTTCATTTGTTGAATACTTTTTTCTGATTTGACAGTGAATACTTAAATATGGGTGGTTCTGTACATTACATAAAGATGGATCCAAACTGCTGTATGTAGTAAAATGAAATATTTCATCCCATAACTTGTTTATGGACAATTTTAAATATGTTCCTGAAGAGTGACAATTGAATAAATATCAACTTGGTGTGCATATGTGTGTGTGTGTGTGTGCGCGCAAAATGGCAAGGCCATGAATTCTTCCCATGATTATTAAAATGTATAAAGTATATGGAAAATAAGTTAAAAGCTGTACAAAGAAATATTGATCTGAAAAATATCAAATATAAACTCAATTAATAGTAAATTGGTAAATTCCAGTTTTTGAAAGTTCAGCTGGGTGGTGGTTTAAGAAAAAAATATTCAGACATTTCAACATTGTTTGCTTATGGAAAACATTTGCAATTTTGTTAGCAAAGAACAGTGTCAAAAAACTAAACATTTTTCCCTCAACATCTGCATTTGCTTATTAAAAAATACCCCACACCCCCAATCTCTCAAACAAGTTAAGTTTGTCACGAAATGTTTTTCAAATGTCATGAAATTCAATCTCAAATTTTTTGTGCCTCCATGAGTTTTAGCCTATTCATTGATATCATTTCCACACGTTCTTACATTTAGGGCTTAAGATAGGAATAGTTTTATAGAATTTTGAAAAAATGCTTTAAAAGAGTCATTTTGGTTTCTCAGCCTGAGCAGGGCTGCTGGAGGGAGAGAGTAGATTCTTTTAGAAATATGTGTGTCCTGTCCTCAATGGTTGCTTCTTTTATTAATATTCATATATTTATTTAGAGCTATGATATATGCCATTCTTCACATATCAGGCTGCTTGAAACAGGGAAATATGAGAAATATGATTTTGTAGGAAAGTGTGAGAGTGTGTTGGTGTAACCTGTTTTTCCCATGGATCTGGTGTTAGGATACTAGAAAGAAAGCGTAATGCGATCTCTCTTGTTCTGAAAAGATAAATGTATATATAAACACATAAACATAAGCCTTCACATTGTTTTAACAAAAAGATTGAAAGATAATGCTGAACATACTGAACTAACCTAACTACAAGACCTTCCTTCATGGTGTTATTTTTGCACTTCTTTCCTCCTAATACTTGTTAGATATTTTAAGATTGTCTCAATTAATGAGATGAACTAATTTCTAGGGCATTTCTGTACAAATTGTGATGTTAGAGAAAACTGGAGACAGATTTAATAATGTTTATGCAGGTCATTTATTTTCAGTTTAAAGCAGAACCTATTAATTAGAGCTAGAGTACTTAGCTTTTTGTAACCTTATCAGCTAATCTCTAGGTAGTATATACTTGTTTCAGATAGTCAACTTTAGACAACTTACATCTGCTTAGTAATATATTGTTATTTTTAGGGCAAGATAGAAGTGGTGATAATAAGGAAAGGAATGAGTGATTGGTAAATGGGCTGATTGCTGCTGTGTCCTGTCTAAATTTTTTAGCTGATTTTCTTTCAATATATTTCTACTGAAATATTAATTTTAGTATTATATTTGACATGTTTGAAAAACATGCACACACTCAAACCAATGGAAAACACATATAGAAGAGACTGGATCACCTTAAGAGCTAATTGACATGAAAAAATGAATATAATTTTGGCTTAATGGGATTGTTTCTTAAATAAAAGATGTGTTGCCATATGCAGTTCCAAGAAAAATTAAAGTGATTTCTTGTTTGAAATGCCTTTTAGCTTTTTCACATTCTCTGCTTATCTATTGGTTATACAACACATAACTTTTGAGATCTATGAAGTGAAGTCTATATTTATGATCTGTTTCCCATTACAGAGCCCACTTTGTGAATTTGTGGTGGTAAATATTTAGTGCAGATTTTAAGACTTTTTGAATAGTTCGTATATTTGTACATAAAGTAAGAATAATTGAATAAGTAAGGGAAAGTATTGAAAATGTTTCTTTGGCAATTTAGTTATCCACTAGCTCTTAATTATCTTAGTATTGACACTTGCTTGTAATACATATATATGCATATTCACAAACTTATATATACTTATTCCTTCATTGATACACATCATGCTCAATGAGGTGGGAAGGAGTGCCAACTCATTTTTTGTGTAAGAGATAAAATATATAGCATAAAATTTCCAAATTTATAATACTGTAGTTTCACAGAGATGACTTTTTAGTGTTCTCTATATAGTGTACATGGGCACACTATTCACATACTTTCCTCATGAAAGCATTTATTGATGATTTTCTTACTGCATATGATTGAAATGATAGTATAGTCTGAATAAGGATTTGTTTATTTATTGTGCCTTAATAGTCCACGTCTGCTTTGCTCAATTATGCTTCCTAGAGCCTAACATGAGACATGGTCTATAAAAGGTAGGTTTTTAATAATATTTGTGAATAAATGAATCCGTGAATAAATGGGCATATACTTAATTACATAGTTTTTGTTCATTTATTAAAGTTGAAACATGGGTGCATAGTACAGGATAAATTAATTACTGAGGTTTTATTTGACTGCCTAGTTAAAATGTGAAAATATAAGCCAGGGTAGAAACTTATTAGTACACTAGCAGAATAATTTGTATTTAATTTTATTTTTAGCACATTTTAAGAAAAATCAAATTCTAATTACTCTTGTAAGATATACGTAGCTTTGGGTCAGCTTTGAGTAAACAAATTTAGTAAGCCTAGCCTACAAAACTTTTTAACATGGATTGACAGTTGCCAGTAGGTGGCGCTGTATTCCAGGGCTGAGTAACAACTGGACTCTTCCAGAGGGTTGACTAGTGGTAGAACCAAAATCCTGGGGAATAACTTTATAAGGGATTTTGCATATTATGGTATGATGCACACATCTTAAAAGTCTTTATATAATAAGCCCATAATTTGGAGTTTAATAGATGAACTTTTTATTCTTTTGCATTATTTTTGGATTTGGACCCTGTTTTATAAATTGTTATTATTTTGCTTTATTACATTTGATTGACCTTGAATGTATACTAACAAAATGCACACACCAGAAACTGAGACAGAAGTAACTGCAAAACCAAGCTGAGATGCATCCTGGTGAACTAGTGAATTGATGAGTAGATAAATAGGATATAGAGTTTACTCAAAGTGATAGAGAAACTGTAGTAAAGTTTTAGATGTTTTTAATTCATGTAAGCATGTTTGGCTCACATATGATTTCTCCATTTATGGAATTTTGCTATTCACTACTGAAAATATTGAATTTTGTTCTGAGTGATAAACTAGAATTCCAAAAGAGTAAAAAAGAAATTTTAGATGTGAACATTCAAGTTTAACCTCTGTTATGAAGATAGATAGATGTAGAACCTGACATTGAAAATGGAAGAGACCTTCAAATTTGTGTGTCTTCTCCCCTTAAACCAGTAATTGATAGGCTACTTTTCTGAAACAACTGCTGATGGCTATAGTTTTTGATTTAAATGTTTTATTCTCTTGCCCTTTATTTAGTTTTATTTATTCTTTTTAGAGAGGTGGAGGTGGGTAGGGGCAGAAGGGAAGGGAGAGAGACAATCTTAAGCAGGCTCCATGCCGAGTGAGGAGCTAGATGCAGGGACTTCGTCTCACGACCATGAGATCATGACCTGAGTTGAAATAAAGAGTTGGACCCTTAATCCACTAGCCACCTAGGTGCCCCATTATTCTCTTGCCTTCTAAATAGATGATGTTTCTCTGAAACATCTAAGTGCTATACAAGTTGAAAATTAGTGCTAGAAACAGGGGTGGGAGAAAACTTCCTAATGTATACTGATTTTCATAATATAATAAATATTAATAATAGACAATTAGAGCTGAGTTCTTTTGAGAAATCACTCCTAGTCCTTCCTAGATATAGTTGAAGTTCATGCTTCTTATTTAAAAAATAATGTAATCTAGTTAGTAAAAGGCAAATTTAGTGTTCAGTGATAATCAGCCACTGAGGACTCACTTGGCAACAAATTCATCTGTTTTATCTTTTCTACTTATTATATCTTAGGAGGTTATCTTTTAATTATAGTGTTGTGCTTAGTATTTATTGAATATTATTATAAAACTAGAATAATTTAAAGGTGTGGAGGGTAAAAAAAATGAGGATTTCTTCTAAAAATAGAGAAAGTGAACATTCTCATTGGTTAGACAAGAAAAAACATGCTTGAAACCAGTGGCATATAAAAGAACTTTTTACCAATAATTTTATAATGATAGATGGATTATTCAAAAATGCTCACAGATAGTTTTGATGAACAGTATCCTAAGAACGGTCTAATTAGTAATTAACATATTGCTTGACATCGACAATGAGGAAATGGGGGATGAGAAATGACTTGTCAAGTCCTAAGGTTTAGATTTTTTAATATAAGAAGTGAGTGTTGTATCTTTTGTTTATGAATTGAACAAATTATTCTTACTTTCTTTTTCTTGATAGGATTGTAAGTGCCGACAGGCATTTAGGGTTCTTGTAAGTGGATACTATGTTTTATCATCCACACTGCCTGGAACTGTGCTCACTTGTAGGGCACTCCAGGGAGATATGTAAATGAAAGAGTGAATTTATTCTGAATAGGAATTTCAAATCTCTGCTTCCATTATCTAGATTATTTGCTGTGGGGTAATTTTGCTAGTGTTAAAAGCATAAGAGCAAGAGATCTAGATCTTACTACCAGCTCTAACATGTTAGATATGTGACTTAGGAAAAAAATGACTTTATTGTGCCCAGCACAAGTTAGTGATAGTGTTATGCAATTATTTGTTTTCTCTAATTTTAAAAATACACCTACACTAACCCATGAAAGTATAACTGACAGCAATGCCTTTTTAGGCTTTACTAACCTGTTTATCTGTAAAAACAACCCTTCAGTTGTGAGGCTATTGGTTTTCTTATACATTGTCACTTCTCACAAATTGACCACTTAAGACATGCAGATGTCTGGAATTTTTTGCTAAAATATTTACTATTTTATATTGTAGAATGCCAGTTTGATTTATTATAATTTCGAATACTACTGTGTAATCCATAACTTGGTTCTAATGCTATTTTTCTTTAGCAGTGTCCAACCCATAAGACTGTGTAATGAATGTATCTGGGAGTCAGAATCCAGGCATAAACTCATGGACTAAGTCTGACATAAGGAAAAATGGGACCAGTTGAAAAAGTCTTTTGCCTTGACCAGAAAAATTCCATTTGGTTTCCTGTTTAAGGAAGGGTACCTAGCATGATCACGGAATTTATCACTATCTGTACAAAATGGACGGTTGGGGGACTGAAAGGAGGATAAATGATAGGCAGTTACTAACTCAGATTTGTCAATCTATATGCTAAGCAGACTTTGTAAAGTGGTCAGTGATACCTCCTTCTATCATGTTAATGTTTGAAAAGTAGTTACTATATACCAAAAGATGCTTATGATATTTTAAATGGAGAGGAGGTTCCCAGAATTTTATAACCATAGCTTGATCACATCTTTGGATCTTATAGTGCTCATCCCGTTGTGACTTCCCAGTGTATATTCAATTGATTGGATATGGGAAAATATATTAAAATACTTACCTACATTTTGCCTTTAACAGACTAAGTTTTAGGTAATGATAGATGACTTTTATGTGCTAATGTCAGCTGTATCCAATTAGCAATAAGGGCAAATTGGAACATAATATGGAAAAACCAGTGGTCAGTATTGGGTAACATCCTAGCAGTGAGAATGACTCAAGATGGATGCTGCAATGTGGGGGCTGAGGCATTAAGTATGTCTTGTCTTAGGATTTGGTGAATTTGGAAACTCCATGAAGGTAAGCCCCTTGATTTGAATACATCTGTGGGTCTCACTGAGGGGAAGCTGGGAGATGGAAAGAAATAGAAAGTGACAGGAGCTTCATTGTCGACTACTATATGGTTTAATGGCCAACTATAGGACTTTCTTGAGACTGAGGCCTGGACCTCGTTCTCATCTATGGTTAGACCTCCCTCCACCCACCAGGAGAAACTCCATGAAGGCTAGGGATTGCTGCTTGTTTTTTTTTTTCTTTTTTTCCCACCTATATTATTTTCCACATCTAGAACAGTTCCCAGCACATAGTAGGAACTCTGTAAATATTTGTGAATACATTGAATAAATGAGTTTGCTAAGAGTTATTCTGTGCAAGGTACTTTTCTAGGTGTGACAGGAGAAACAAACTTCCCTCTGTAGCCAACTCAGCCCAGCAGGGAAGACATGTTGTGTACACCAAAGATAAGCCAAAACATCCTCGACGGTGCACTGTGGCAAATGAAGTTACCCCGCCAGGGAGGTAGGAGTAGAACTACGGAGCTTCCCTGTGGTAAGGGATGTAAGTTTGGCCCTCAGGGGTGAGTGAGCAGCAGATAGGCAGTGTTGGAAGGGGTGTACCCAGGCTAATGGGACAGTCGGAACAAAGGCAGGGGTGGAGATTTCCGAGCTATATGCAGCAAGATTGGGCCCCAGTTGGGGTGTGCAAAGGGACAAAGTAGGAGAGAAGGCTGGAAGTGAAGGCTGGGGCAAGAGTATGGAGGGCTGGCAAAGCCATGATAAAGCAGTTCATGTTCTAGGCAGTGAAGGTATTACTTACAATTAAAGATTTGTACATGTTTGAGAGTCATGATAATGGTCAGTTCTAAAATTCCGAAGGTGGTTCACTGGTCACAGTCTGTTGTTTCTTAGCATATTATGTAATTTCAAAAAATTGTTGTTAGATTGGCATAGCCTTAAATTTGTTAAAGCCTATGCAACATATCTAATATATTTATCAGAAGGTGACCCAGGAAAGGTCCAGCCTTTCATTAGTCTATGTCCAGATTCTGAAACATAAGAAGGGAACTCAGAGAAGCCTGAAAACTGTCATTCTATATAGTGCACAAAAGGCTATTTTGGCTCACAGAAGCATGGGGTTGGAAGGCAAGTGAATCAGGCTTTAATACTTTTAGTCTTTTACAGCTGCTGTTGTCTCTCTGGTGTTGGTGGTTTTACCTGTATTTTTTTCCCCTGTGAGTCTCCTGCATTTGGCCAAGTCCAACTCTTCCTTCAAAATTCAGATTATTTTTATTTCTTCTGGGCTTCTCCAGAAACCTTCCTTTATTTAACTTCTCTACTCTATGAGGAGGGTGTACCTCCATCTATACCCATATGTATCCTCTCCTCAGATTTCTTTCCCTGCACAGTAATTCTCTTTGATTCAGGAATCAGTCAATCAATCAGTCGATCGATCCAGCATTCCAAGTCTTGAAATTGATCATTTAAACTGTCCTTAAATACTTTTGAGTGATGGAATATGTCTCAGCTTTAATTATTAGAAAAAAATCATCATATTGAGCAAAATCTGCTTATTTGTTTCTTTTACTGATTATTTTAAGTTCTTTTCCTTCTAAATGACATGAGTGTAAGCATTTGAAGATGATTATCTATCTCTAAATATTCCTATGAAATGGTTTCCAGATTAAGATACCTTGCAGCCTGATAGCCCTTCTCTGGATACATTAATTGGTCACTTTTGTCTCTTAAAATGGGTCATTGTGTATAGTTACCCAGATGTGAATCAAATAGAACTGAATATAGTTCTACATACCTTTTTTGCTGTAATACAATATTTTTGTTAACTCTAACATTTTTAGCTTTTTCTGTTAGTGATCTCATATTAATGATTGATGTAAAGCTTGCAATTGGCTAAAGTCTAAATATTCTATCATAAGAATTGAAGGTATGTGCCCAGTAATTGTGGTTTTAGATGAGTAAAGGAATGACAGCAATTTAACACCATTTTGTACTTTTAAAAACTTGTATGTAGGATGTAAGACTTGTCCTAACTAAATCCTATTTTTAAAAGATTTATTTATTTATTTTAGAGGGAGAGAGAGTGTGAGCATGAGTAGAGGGAGGGGCAGTGGGAGAGGGAGTGAGAAAATCCTCAAGCGGATTCCCTGCTGAGTGCAGAGCCTGACCCCGGGACCTCAAGATCATGACTTGAGCCAAAATCAAGAGGTGGCCGCTTAGCCTACTGATCCATCCAGGCACCCCATAACTCAATCCCATTTTAAATTTTCATCTTATTGAATATGAATAACTTAAGAAATGTTGCCATTTTTTTCCCTGAAATCAAGTGTTGTACAGTTCCTTAATCTATCACCATAGAAGCCAAGTCTAAAAAAGGAAATGCTACTAGCTTGATATATTTTGCTTTTTATTTGTATGTTAGCTACATCTTTTTCTATGTATTCATGATCATTTTACATATTTTCTTGAATTATTTTTTAATTTTTAATTTTTTTTGACATTTCCTTGAACTTAAAATTACGTTTACCAATTTGTATATTCTTTCTGGTATTTGTCATTTTTTCCTTCTGTTTTGAAAATAACATTTTTCTCTATTTGACATCATCTTTTATGTTTTCTCATTGTCTATGAATTTTCAGATATTACCTAAATCTGTATCCTTGATATGTTCTTTCAGAAACTGAAACAGTTTAGTCAGAAATTAGAGAAAAATATCTCATTTGAATTGATGGATTGTTTTTCCTGTCTTTCCAGTGATTTGGCACCAATTTCTCTGATTATAATTTTTTATAACTCCTTACAATCTTTCTCCTTAAATATTTTACTTTAAAAGTTACTCTTATTTTGTTTGGAAAGAATTGGAGAGAGAAGCAGTCATAAAAAATTGTCCCAAATATTTAAAAACAAGAGAAATCCAAAACAAATGAAAGAATTATATTGAACCACTGGGTGTTTTCACAGTGGAAATAGTCAATAAAACAGCTCAATAATATGAACCCCAACCAAGACTCTGAAATATAGTATAATTTTCCTTTTAACTAACAATTATTATGCCACACAGCCCGTTTAGCATGACCTCTTAAAGGTCTTGCAAGACACAGGAGAAGAAAATAAAACCCCAGAGAAGGAGCAGGAAGTAGATAAAGGAAGTAGCAGAAAGGAAAAAAGTACAATGAAATGTGATTAAGGGGGCACAAGGGTTCTGGAACCCCTGCCGATGGGCCGACAAATATGTGCACTGTTTGCTTTTGATTTGAAACTGTCAGCAGGGGAAAGTGTTGATGTCATCTCTGAGGTTGTTTTGTTTTTATATTTATGTTTATATAAACAAAATTATCTTGGGGCATGGATCCCAAGTGAAATTAGCCTTCCCTTTCATCTCACTTGGACCCCTCACTGGGTAGTAACTCCATTTTTACTACACAAGGATGATTGAAGTTATTGAGCCATGCAAGTAAGTATTTGGGATTGAATTTTGCTCTATTCATTTTATTTAATTTTTTAAAAAAGATTTTATTTATTCATGAGAGACACAGAGAGAGGTAGAGACATAGGCAGAGGGAGAAGCAGGCTCCCTCTGGGGAGCCTGATGTGGGACTTGATCCCAGGACCTTGGGATCACGACCTGAGCAAAGGCAGACGCTCAACCTCTGAGCCACACAGTTGCCCCTGCACTATTCATTTTATCACACAAGGCATTCTTCATTCATGTCCTTTGAACTGGAATTTAAAATGATAAAGCTGAGACAGCTCCCCAAAATAGACAGACTTAGTCGGTAGAATAGATCATCAACAAATCTAGATCAAACTAGTCAGAAGAGAAATCTAGATGGAATTCAATCTGACTTGAATTTCAGAGTCCTCTCTCTCTTCCTGAAATTGAAATTCTTTTCTTTAAGACAAATAAGCCTGCAAATAGTAGATTTTAAAACATAATCTGTAAATATATTTTTAAGTTTGTGGTACATGTTCTTTTTTGTAGCTTTGGGACTTAGGGGATTAATATAGTTAAAATCAAGGCGAAGGCCATTAGCCAGAAGCAATTTAGTCATCAGAGGATACTTTATGGGAAATAGTATTGATACAATATATAGCATTTTCTGGCTGTGAAGTGCTTACAATAAGCTACATGTGAAATGGACCATTAGCTGCCTTCAGCTGGGTAAAGTTACATGCTCAAGTAGATGTTCGCACACTGATTTTTATATATACAGTATTTATACAGATTTCTTTATCAGTTCTGGTCATCAGAATTCAAACTTATTTTTTAAATTTTTGTTTATTTTTAAAGATTTTATTTATTTATTCATGAGGGACACAGAGAGAGAGGCAGAGGCATAGGCAGACGGAGAAGCAGGTTCCCTGCAGGGAGCCCGATGTGGGACTCCATCCCAGGATCCCGGGATCATGCCCTGAGCCCAAAGGCAGATGCTCAACCACTGAGCCACTTTCAAACTTTTAAAATCAATAGTTATTGATAAAAATATGGAGTATACACCTATAACACATATATATTAACTTACAAGTCACACGCAACTACTATTCTAATCAATTATGTTAACTGTAAAACACAAAAAGTTATAAATGTTTGAGATAAACAAATATGAACAGAAATTTCTTACATATGCATGTTTTTGTGCACCCTTTGATATATATGTACCTTATTGTAGAGATCAACAATATAAAGGATTGTCTCCTCTGCCATAGTTTCACTAAAGGTACATATATTGAGAGGAATTCTGAAAAAAGTTAGCTCCAAGTTTTGTTTTCTCTCTTTTTATTTTTATTTTATTATTTTTTAAAGATTTTATTTATTTACTCATGAGAATACACAGAGGAGAGAGAGAGAGAGAGTCAGAGACACAGGCAGAGGGAGAAACAGGCTCCATGCAGGGAGCTCGACGTGGGACTTGATCCTGGGACTCCAGGATCAGGCCCTGGGCTGAAGGCGGTGCTAAACCACTGAGCCACCCGGGCTGTCCTGTTTTCTCTTTTTTTAAATTCATAGTAACTCTGTGTCATTAGGTATTTGACACATGTTGATTTAAGGAAAATGAATTGTCTTAATGGTAGAAAGGTTCAGGAAATATTCTTTCATTTATTAGTAAAACTAATAGACAGTAACCAAGTTTAAGGGAAACATATTGGAATCCCTACTGAACTGCAGACAGCAGTAGACAGTTTGTTTCCCCAGAATCGATACATCCGACTCTTGTAACCAAGCCCACTTTCATTTCATTCCATTTCATTCATAGAATATAGTTCATTTATAAGATGTATGAGAGTTCGATGACAGCTATATTCTGTGTGTATGTGTGTATGCATGTGACGACTGGGTTCTGGCCTTGGTTTGGCTCAGACTTTTCAGCCTTGCTGAGGTTGTGGGGCCAATCTGATTATGTATTACCTTTTTTTTTTTTTTTAAGATTTCTTTATTTATTTTAGAGAGAGAGAACAGGGGTATGCGCAGGCACAGGCACACAGGCACCAACCCTGAGGGGAGAGGCAAGGGAGTCTTAAGCAGATTTTACTCTGAGTCAGGAACCAGAGTAGGGGGGTGGGGGGCTGGATCTCACCTCTCTCCGTCTCTGAGATCACAACCTGAGCCAAAACCAAGAGTTGGATGCCCAACTGACTGTGCCACCCAGGCACCTCTGATTATATCTTACTTTTTGAGCTGAGGAAGATGCTTAACAGAAGGGCCTGTCTATGATCCCCATCTGCTTGGCCAGATTGAGGAGGACTCAGGAAAGCCAAGGAGAAGGCTGGATTCTGTAGGGGATGACAGTGTGCCCTGACCTGGGATGTGAAGCTATCACCTGTTGATTGCTTTGCTGTATATTAAGCTTTATGTTCTCCATTCTGCCAGGAGCCCCAAGCATATTAAAGCTGGGCGTTTTAGCTCCTACTGCCTGGTCAATATTCTTATTAACCTAAAGGATTTGATAAAATATTCAGTGTAAATGAAATCAAACCCTTCCTTGCACAGCTACATTAAGGTACTTTAATTTCTGTTAGAATATCCAGGAGTGTATTCTTGACTACTAAAAGGGTTTTTAACTATAGGGTCAAATTAAAAAAGAAATTTATTTTAGGCTAGCCATTAGGGATTATTCTGTTGTTGAATCTGTTTCCGTTAAGATTCAGCAGCCCATTGGTTGCTTGACAGGAGTTAATGCATCCAAAATAAATATTTTGGCTGAAGATATGGGCTTCCTCATTTCTGATTTCATAGTTTTAAAAATTGGTCATGTTTTTCTTGATGGAAAACATCCGCATAGTGGGCAGGAAGTATCCCATGTGACAGAATACTTCAGATTCAGATTTTTTTGTTTGCTTTTGAAAGCAACTCCTGTTTCTTGTAGAAGACTTGGAAAATAAATATAAACAACAACAAAGTCAGTAGAATTCTAACAGTTCTGAGTGGTAAAATTTGATATATTTCATTTGTCAACTCTCCCCTCTTTTCACTCTTTTCTTTTTCTTTTTGTTTCTAATGGAAGTTGTATGGGATATTTTATTTCATATTTAACTCCCTCAGCCCAGCATTATTTTGTGATTGTTTCTACAAGGAATTAACATTATTCTGAAACATGATTTAAAATGTTACATATAGACCATCTTTTATTGCATTATCACTTTAGGAAATTAAATGATTTTTTTCTCCTCTAAAAGAGAATATTTGATTAGATATGATCATTTCTTCAGAATATTGTGTTCTTATCTTGAGGCATACAGATTATTTTATGGGAAAAGGTAGTTCATTTTTTTCCCTTTACAACAAAATTTAAAATCTATCTACTGACATTTTCACAGGCTTCCTGTCATATCCAAGGCAGATGGAAAACAAGTATAAAAAGGATGGGTAACATATAAAACAATTGCTCTTAGGAATTTAAAATGCAAATGGCATTTAATGGTAGTTTCATAGCTATCAGTATTGATAGGTATTGCTTGTTGTTCTTGTTGCTTCAATTGACAATGAGTTTGATGTTACCTCAAATAACTATGAATTTCTGGCAAGGAGGCATGTTTTTAGGATGGAAGTTAGTCATGGGCTTCCCAGGCGCCATCTCTTGGCTTTGTGGTTTCAGCAAATCCACGTCAGGTCTATTGAACAGTTCGTGTGACTGAATGCTGAAGTAAAATACCCTATTCTGGAAAAATAAACTATCCTAAGGACCTGCTTGTCTTTCCTTATTTCTTTTTATTTCTAAATTAAGAACTAAAATCTAAGCAAGAAACATTTTCAACTTAGAATTAAAACAATCCAGACACATAGAAACAAATACTGAAATTTCCTATGTTCATAGTGCAAATGGGTTATATTTTTATTGCTTTGCTAAAATGCTACTATTTCCCTTTTTTTCTGCCAAACATATTTGGGCACTTTGGAACTAATAGCAAGTAGCTGCTTGTCTGTTTGATCACCATCCTTCACATTCTGTGTGGGAGTCATAGCATGTCTTTGATAGAGGTGGGGTAAATGTAGAAATATACTCACTGTGAGACTTAGTAGCAATATTATTAATGCATATGTCCTGGGTGCTGGGCTTTCCACTTTAGTTTACTTCTCTTAACAACCCTGGGAAGGTCTATTCTAAAGATGAGAAATCTGAGGCTAAAATAATTAAGTAGGTTGCCCAAAATCATGCAGCAAGTGGTTGAGCAGGATCGGAGTACAGGCAGTCATTTTCAAACTCCATGTGTGTAACCACTAGACATACTGTCCCAGATCAAGAGATCTGTCTCTTCCTTTTCAGTGTCTTTGCACCACACTTGCCTCACACAGTCTTGTTTGCACTTATTTGGTTCATTTTTATCTTTATCATGTGTTATGAACTATCCTAGCTGTTTACATAAGTGTTACCCACACAGAAACACTGAGGAAAGGTTATTTCCAAGTCTATTTTATGCACAAAGGCACTGAAGCTAGGGAATTAAATACCTTATCCAAATTCACACCACTAATAATGTAAAAATTGGTACAGAAACACAGGTCTTCACTCAAAATACTATGCTCTTCTATTATTGTGTTTCTCTTTAATGCTATCTTCAGAAGATACCCATTGAAAGTTTTTAGTAAAACTTTATTTTGAAAGAACAGAAGGTTTGTGCAGTGCCTTGACTTGAGTGGCCAGAAAGATATAATACCCATTCTTAATTTTCGTCTGTAACTGTGTTTGAAATATTAGACCAGGAATTTTTATACATGTAGCAAGTTTAAAAGATTCATGAAATAATTATGTCTGTTCTGTACAAAGTGAAACATTTGTAATTTTACTCTCAAATTGTTTGTCTTCTGAATGTTCCTCTGTTTGTTATTTATGATATGTTTATTCAAAGCTTATTTTTTAGGTGGGAGGTGTATCAACATTCTTAATCTTTGTCAAATCCATTGGCAGGCTCATTTATAGTAGTGTTTGGTCAGTTGCTTAGGGGACAAAACCAAACAGCATATTGGTTGTGTTACGTTGGGCTTTGTGGTTTTACAGTTTAGGAAGTCCAGTCCTCATTCGACAATATGCATCCATTTCTGTTCTAAAATTTTTCTCCCTATATGTAACCAGTGGTTTAAAAGAAAGGATTTGGAGGATACTAAAGAAATTTAGATTCCAAAACAAAGAAATAATGCCACAGTCTAATCAAGCAGGGATTATTTGGTTTCTACAATAATTAAACATTTTAGAATTATCTTTGAAGAATAGAACTAGTTTGAGGGTGATTTGGGGTAAAGAACGTGGACTTTTACATCAGATAGAGCCAGGTTGATATCTGGGCTCTGCTCTTCATTTGTAAAATAGAGATATTAATACCTAGATGCAGGACTCTTTGGACAAGAAAATAAATGTATGTGTGTGAACAGTGCCAGACATAAAGCAGATGGCTATCATTATTTCTGAGTACTTCCAACTAAGTTCCTAAACATATAAAACATGTGGATTTTGAGAATGTTCAATATTTAAGATTAAAAACTCAAGAATTTAGGATAGGACCTCTGATTGGAATGTGGCAGTTTAAAGTCACATTATCTTATCCTCTTTTCAGAAAGTTTCCAGAACAATAAGGTGAATGAGAAACAAACATGTAACTTTTTTTTGGTGAAGCTAGGAGACTGCTAAAACCCCAGATTCCCCACTCCCCAAAGGAATTTCTGCCCAAAGCTGTGGACCTTGTACAGTAGGCTGTAGAAATGGGCAAGAATGGAGACAGGATGCAGCTGCTTCATTAAAGAGGGCTGTTTTTGAAGACGAGGGACATACAACTGAGGCTCAATGTCTGAGCTTCATTTTTGTACCAGGAGGCTTTGGTGCAAGTTGGGTGCACCCGAAGAGGGCAGAGGTTCTCTCACACCCAGTTAGGTTCTCAGCAGTCAAGTAAATGGGCTAATCACGTGAAAACACAGCCATAGTTTCAGCAAATGGTTAGTCTCTACTGCAGCAGAGCAGAGAATATTTAAGAAAACTGCCACAGCTGCTATGTTTGACTGAGGAAATGTAAAAGGCAAATCAGCATACAAACTAACTCTGTTATCATAAGAAAAAGTGCTATTATCCTGAAACATGTCCCTGGACCTCTCCCCACGGAACCTCCAGCAAACTGTGGTCTAGGAAAAAACATATCAGTTTCAGTACTACAATATAAAAGTAGAACCAGCCCAAGATCTCTTTAAAAAAACAAAAAATTGCAGGGAAAAAATGAGGAAATGAAGGGAAAACCAAAAGCTAGGTAAGAAAAGTTTATAAGAAAAAAATAAAACAAGGTAGCCATATTTTTTTTTTTTAATTTTTATTTGTTTATGATAGTCACAGAGAGAGAGAGAGGCAGAGACACAGGCAGAGGGAGAAGCAGGCTCCATGCACCGGGAGCCCGACGTGGGATTTGATCCCAGGTCTCCAGGATCGCGCCCTGGGCTAAAGGCAGGCGCCAAACCACTGCGCCACCCAGGGATCCCAAGGTAGCCATAAAAGAGACAAAAATTATCATTGAACTTTGTGTCATAAATTTAAAAATCAGTCAAAACAAAACTGTAAAGAAACAAATGTCTCTGAAGGATTAGTGTAAACCAAAAATACAAGAACTCAGAAAAGAGACTGTAGGTAACACTGGAGAGGCTTGAGAAAGAAATGGAAGAGAAAAAATAAAACCATCACAGAAAGGTTACGTTGGCAGAAAAATAAAAAATAAACATTGCTGAAAATCAGCCAAAATCTAGAGGATGGATGTGAGAAAAGTGAGCGAAATGAAATAAATTTTAAAAGCTTAAAAAGATTGGAGAGAAAATGGTAGCTATAGAAGAAAGGCAAAGAAAATCAGGCTTGCACATTGCTGGAGTCACTAAAAAAAAACAAAACAAATTATGAGACAAAATAAATATTGAAAGATACAAATTAAGTGCACTTCCATAAAGAAGGCTTGAATTTACATGTTGAAAAAGCATATCAAGGGGCACCTGGGTAGTTCAGTGGTTGAGCATCTGCCTTTGGCTCAGGTCATGATCCTGGGGTCCTGGGATGGAGTCCTGCATCCATCTTCCTGCAGGGAACCTGCTTCTCCCTCTGACTAAGTCTCTGCCTCTCCTCTCTCTCTGTCTCTCATGAATAAATAAATAAAACCTTAAAAGAAAAGAAAAGAAAAAAGAAAAGAAAAGAAAAGAAAAAAGAAAAGAAAAAGCATATCAATCCAAGGGAAATTGCCCCAATGCTGTCAACATGAAAACATACCCAAGGTAAATCGCTTAACATCACAGGTGGTGAAGGAACCCTTTGGGGAGACCAAGAAAGAAATCACATGTAGAAGAAAAAGAGTAATTTGACCTTAAACTGCTCTGTAATATATATAATGCTAGAAGATAGTGGAACAATATTCACAAAATCTTGAGGAAGAATTTTACAACCAGCAAAAATGTTAAAGTACGAAAGCAGTAGTAAACAATTTTGAACATGCACAACTCAGGAAATATTGTTTTCCTGAAATGTCTTCAGAAATTTTTTAGAAGATGAAGTGTAGCCCTCCAAGAGATGTCTGAAAACACTACAGCAAGAGTACTGGCTATGAGTACTGGATCCAAGTAACTCTTTGACTAAGAGTAAAACAAAAGTCGGCATTAGGGCAACAGAAGAGTTAGTTGTTAGTTAGTTGTGTTAGATGTTAGTTGTGCTGACAATAGAAATAATAAAAGATGTTAGTTGTGCTGACAATAGAAATAATAAAAGATGTTAGTTGTGCTGACAATAGAAATAATAAAACTTAAACAAGTGAGACAATAGAAGGAAAGGAAATGGCAGTTAAAATGAGTACATTTATTTCAAATGCAAATTAAAAGCAAGCTAAGGTCATACCTGGGTGGCTCAGTTGGTTAGCCTTTAGCCTCTTCAGCTCAGGTCACGATCTTGAGGTCATGGGATCGAGCTCTATATCTGGTTCTGCGATGGGCATGGAGGCTGCTCAAGATTCTTTCACTCCCTTTCCCTCTGTCCCTCTTCCCCCTCCTAAAAATAAGAATAGATAAGTAAATAAATAAAATTTTTAAAAAGCAAGCTAAGGTCATGATCTTGGTATAAGGAAGGATTTGTTATAAGTCAAATAAAATTTAAATGAGTCAAAAAGAATGCTTTATAATATTATTGAGACAAAATAATACTTTATAAAGGATCGAAACATTCACACTGAAAATATAACAGAGAAGCGTATTCTGTACCACGGAAAGAACAAAACAGTATTAGCAGAAGAAATCGAAGCCATTCAGAGTGAGGTATTTTAATTTTCTTCCATAGTTCTTGACAGATCAAGTGGATAAAAATATGTAAATCTGTAAGACCTAGACAACATAATTAATAAAATGGATCTGATTGATATTTAAAAATGTTTTCTGAAAACAGAGAATACATCTTCTTCTTAAGTGACCATGGAATGTTAGCAGAAACCACACATTTACAGTACGACAAAGCAAAATGCACTAATTACAATCCAATAAAACCAATTCAATAAAAATAATAAGAGGAGAAAATTTAAAACAACACTTCATCAAATTAAAAAAATCTCTCTTAAAGTCATGTCTGAGAGGAAATCTAAACTAAAATGGTAAAAATCTAGAAAATAAATATAATAGAAACACAGCATACTAGAATCTGTAGTGTGCGGATAAAACATATCCCAGAAGAAAACGTAGAGATTTACTACTTTGAGTAGAATGTTAGGAAGTTAGAAAAAGACAAAATCAGTCTATGGAAAGCAAAATTAAATAACCAACATGCATCAAGGCAGAAATAAATGAATTAGATAAAGAGATGACTAGAAGTACTTCTTTGGGAAAAGCTAATGAAATTAAAAAAAATATGGAGTGTACCAATACATAAGGTAAGAAAGGATAATAGGAAGTATCACTTCAAAATGCTGGAAATTGAAGCCATGAGTGATTTTGTTTCCCAAACTCTAGGTGAATCATTTTAAAAAGTGAATAAGGTTGTTAAATTTCTAGAGAGAGATACCTAAAAGACCCTAAACAAATAGAGTAGAAAAACAGATGAATTAACTGGGAGTGGAGGGGGTGGGGCAGAGAAATCTGTGTCGCATGTGCATCATCAACTGGCCTTGACGATTTAACAAAAGAATTTTGCCAGATCCTTCAAAACCTGATAATCTCAATGGTATTTAAAGTGTTCCAGAGAACGGGAAAAGAAAATTTAACAATATTTAAAATGGTGCTTGCGTGATATTGACATCAAAATTTAATACAGATTGTACTTAAAAGAAAACTTTCGATCATTCATATTTATGTTCATGCAAATAACACTGTGAAAACCCTAAATAAAATGTTGACAAGCAGAAGGTAGCAGACATTAAAAGAATAAAACTTCCTGATTAGGGGCATTTGGGTGGTTCAGTCAGTAAAGTATCCAACTGTTGGTTTCAGGTCAGGTCATGATCTGAGTTGTGAGGTTGAGCCCTGTCTAGGCCTTGGTGCTCAGCACGGCGTCTGCTTGAGATTCTCTTCCTTTCCCTCTCCCTCTTCCTCTGCCCTCTCTGCTCTTTGTCTCTCTGTCTCTAAAGTAAATAAATAGGGACACCTGGGTGGCTCAGTGGTTAAGTGTCTGCCTTCAGCTCAGGGCGTGATCACAGTTCCAGGGATTGAGTCCCGCAAAGGACTCCCTGTGAGAAGCCTGCTTCTCCCTCTGTGTCTCTCATGAATGAATGAATGAATGAATGAATGAAGAAAGAAAGAAAGAGAAAGAAAGAGAAAGAAAGAAAGAAAGAAAGAAAGAAAGAAAGAAAGAAAGAAAGAAAGAAAGAAAGAAAGAAAGAAAAGTAAAATCTTTTTAAAAAACCCCATCCTGATTAATGGGTTTATTTTGGGGAGATAATAATGATTTAATAAATAAAAGGAAATCTGATGTGGATAACAAAGACAAAAGAAAAAAAAACTTCCTTACAATTTACAGCCCATTGACAAGTATTTGAGATAGGCAGAGTGACCATCCTCAAGGAGCTTAGCTGCCTCAATTTAATACTTTGCTAGAGGCAAAAGGCAACCTTAGTTTGACATTATCCCGATCTCCAGGATCCTATAAAAATCCCCTTGGAAACTTGTTTTATCTCTACCTCTCCCACATATATGTTGGCAATCATCCTCCAAGCATATGGCCCACTGACATACATCTGAAGGGTCTCATGACTCCGGTTTTAACTAGAAAGTAGTAGATGACCTTTTCCTAACAACAGCTAGGAAGGTCCTGGAAACCTTGCCTCCCAATTCCTTAGAGACTTCCACTATCTCTAACCCCTTCCCATCTTGAAAAGTATAAGTAGCCCCTCACAACCCCAAGGAAGCTCTTTCTGCCCACAGGGTCCTGTCGCCATGCTATAATAAACATACTTTTTGCACCCATAAATGTCTCGAGAATTCTGTCCTGACCATTTGCTTCCAGATCCCAACATTCCACATCAAATCTATTAATTTTACATTTAAGGAGAAAAGTACATCATTATGTTCATACTTGTGAAAAGGCAACAAAATTTAATATTCAGATAACAAAAAGGAAAATCTCTAGTACAATTGGAAATAAATATTTTCTTTACCTGATAAAAATATATTTATTTTAATCTCAAATCTAGTATCATCCTTAATGGGGAGACATTAGAAGCATTCTTGATAATTTCAGAGACAGATAATGATGCCCATTATCACCACTATTGTTTAACATTGTTTTGGAATACTAACAGATACAATTAGGCAAGAGAAAGAAATTAGAGGTATAAAGCTAGGAAAACATTTGCAGCTTATATGATTCTGTACCTGCAAAACCAAAAGGATCAGCTGATAGTTCTTACGAAGGGGTAAAAAATTCCAAACAGCAATGAAAGAAAAGATTAATACACGAAATTGATGGCTTCTATATATACAAAGTTACAGCCATTAGGAGACCTAATGAAAGAAAGATCTCTGGTGATCAACATAAAAAATATATATAAAATAGCATTAAGCTTAACAATAAATGTGCAACCTTTTATATGGAAAAAAAAAAAAACTTTTTCAGGACCTCTAGTGTTCCCAAAAAATACTTTAATATTTACAATAATATACCAGGGAAAGTCTCAACGTCTTGTCAGTTTTTCCTGATTCATCTTATAAATTTATGTGACAATCACAAAAATACTTTCAGGATATTTTTGGACCTAGATAGGCTGATCTAGAGTTGATAATGGAAAAATATACAAGTACAGATAGCCAGAAAAAATCAGCAAAAAGGAGAGCAATGATGTGGAATTAGCCCCACTAGAGATTAAAACGTATAAACCTCAATATTAAGACAGTTTGGTTCTGGGAATGGGGGGAAAACTAATGTAAGAGAATATAGACTACATATGTGAACTGCAGTGCATATATCAGTGGGGGAAAGTAGATTTTTCAATAAATAATGATGAACCAACAGGGTAGCCATCTGGAAAAAAATGGATCCATACCTCATAGCTTATGCCAGAAGAAACTTCAAATGGATCGTAGATGTAAATGTAAAACATAAACCGTAAAAGTAATAGAAGACATCATGGGAGAATTCTATATAACTTTGACATGAAAAAGCTTTCCCAAATATGATAAAAACCAGGAACCATAAGAAAAAAAGTAATAAATTTTTCTTACTACATGAAAGAAAACTTTCTGCGTGGTCAAATTGCTTGTAAAAAACATGAAACTAGAGAAAACTTTTACAACTCCTATCACAGACAAATAATTTGTTGAACGTATAAAGACTTCTACAAATTGACACAAAAATACCAGCAGCTCTATATAAAAATGGATGGAGGTTATGGGCATTTGTTTTATACAAAGAAAATGAGAGTTCTTCCCTTGATAATGTAGTATTAAGCAGCTATTCTCCCCGTTATTTCTGTCTCAGTAGCTAATTTCCATGTTTGCACCTGTTCCGACCTATTGCTACTTTTTCTGTTTGCTTGTTTATTTTGTTCTCCCTTTTTCCTCTAAAACCGTGAATTCTGTGGGGGAAAGGAATCATGTCTGCAATCTCCACAGTTGGTTCCCTGTGCCAAGCACAGTGCTGTTGGATATGAAGTGCTTAATAATATGTTCTGTTTGATTTCAGTCTATTTTATTCCATCTTCAGGAAGATTTCTTCCACACATTCTTTCTTATGACCTGCGCCAAATATATTCAGCTTTTTAAAAAAAAATAACAAAATCAGTAGATGGATTGAAATTTACAGAATTCAAAAGAAGTTACATATATTCACCTAGTATAGCTACATACTAGGCTTTCAATGGTTAGCTTCAAGCACTGGGGAGGGACTTAAAAATTATTTGTTGAATTCAAAAATGTTAGAAGAATATTTGCCAGAAGAAATCTTAAGTTTTTGTCATTTGGCAGAGTGTATGCTTCATTAATAACTTCTTGAGACTATTAATTCAACTTCAGTTGCTTTGAATCTTCTAGAGTTAATTCATCCCTTTGACATTATTGATTTCAGCATCATGATGAGATTCATATACATAGTTAGAGATATTGTATGTATGACTTAAGAGTTTTATTAATATTCACTATTTTTCCAGTGTTTTCTAGGATTACGTGCCACAATTGTTTTACTCTGATTTTGTAATGTTTAGTATTTTCTTTTTCTCACATATTTTTCAGATAGTCCATAATAATATTTTCTGATTTCTTCAGACATCACACTTCCTTTTCATTTGCTTTTATTATTACTTCCTTAAATAATAATTACTTAAATATTCACCCCTTCTAAAATTGGTCATTTCTACAGTATCTGTGTGTTTCTGTTTGGACATTTATCTTATTTTATTTTTAAATATTTTATTTATTTATTTGAGAGAGACAGAGAGAACACAAGTGGAGGGAGAAGCAGAAGGAAAGGGAGAAGGAGAAGCAGACTCCCTGCCGAGCACAGAGCCCCACGTTGGGCTCAAACCCAGGACCCCAGGATCACAACCTGAGCCAAAGGCAGACACTTAACAGACTGAGTCACCCAGGCACCCTTCTGTTTGGACATTTATTATAAACACACATATACTTACAAATGTTGTTTCTCTTACACATTAAAATACAGATTCTTGAAGATAGACTGTAATTCCTCTATATTTGCTATAGTGACTATTTTAAGGTAATGATTTATATATATTGTTCATAATTGTTGTCTACGTATTTCTGTAATGTCACCATTACCAACAGTGAGGTTCACTGTGCCAGATATGCAGACTTAAAATGTTACAGTTACTGTCATCAGAGCAGTTGTAATCTAGCTCAGGAGACAATATGTAATTAAATTGATGTAGCTATCCACTGCTGCACAGAAATTTATTCCAAATCTTAGTGTTGTAACAGAACCAACATTTTTTATATCACACTTTGTTGAGTTGAAATCCCAGCATGCCTTAGTTAGGTACTCTGACCCAGGGTCTCCTACAGGTTTACCATCAAGTACTGATTTGTTCTGTAGTCATTGCATGGCTTGACTAGAGTAGGGTCCACTTAGTTACTGACATGGTTTTTTGCAGGATTGAGTTCCTTGTGAACTGTTGGATAGAGAAGGCCTCAGATCCTTGGTGGCTTTTGGCCAGAGGGTGCCCTTTGTTCCATGCCATGTGGGCCTCTCTGTGGGAAAGTGGGGTGGCACACATGGGTAATTTCCATCAAAGAGCAAGAGAGGGCATACAAGACAGAAGCCATAATCTCTTTGTTACCTAATTTTGGTAGTGGTAACCCATCATTTTTAAACTATTCTCTTCTTTAGAAGAAAGTCATTAGGCTCAGCCCATACACAAAAAGAGAGGGGATTGATTACACAAGGATGTGAATATTAGCTGGTGGGGATCAATGGAAGACATTTTAGAAAGTGCCTATCACATCTGGTAAATACTGAACAAGTAATTAAGAGATATCATTAAAAGAAGTCAGAAGAACGATCTCTAAGGGTTGAGACATTCAGGAAAGTGTTCCCAAAATAGTTGAAACCCGAATTAAGTCTTTTTTTTTTTTAGATTTTATTTATTAATTCATGGGAGACACTGAAAGAAAGGCAGAGACACAGGCAAAGGGAGGAGAAGCAGGCTCCATGCAAGGAGCCCGATGTAGGACTTGATCCTGGGACTCTCTGAGCCAAAGGCAGATGCTCAACTGCTGAGCCATCCAGGCGTCCCCCGAATTAGATTTGAAGAAAAGTTTGATAAGGGCAAAAACAGCCTATTATATAGAAAAAATATAAACTAAGATATAGAAGTGGACGTTTGTCCAGATTACTTTGGGAATAGAGAATAGATAGTATAACTTGGCAGTAGTATTTTTATGTAAAATATTAATTAGCAATTCTAAATTAGAAAACTATTTTCTCTTTTTGGTAAATGCTGCTTTTATCTCGATTTTGTTTTGGGTATTACTTATTTTAAGTGTCAGGGATGTAGCAATTAAAGATCAAGCATATTTCTGAAATACTTTTTATCACGTGGTTTTAAATTCTGAAAACTATTTAATGACAGATATGGGAGATTATGTTATCTCCAAAGGCAAGAAAGTAGACTTGTAATTATCTAAAAACTCATATAAACAGAATACAAGTTTAACTTTTTCATCTTATGAAAAGTAAAAATATGAAGTTCTTATAGGAGGCATGTGTTAATAAAAAAGTACTGTATTAACCTTTTTTGAGATGAAAATTCAAATTCATTAAGTCATCTTAAGTAGTGATAGGTACAGAAAAGTATCATATTTTTTCTAAACTCCAAGATTGAAGTTGATCTTTGTATTGTAGCAGATATTTACTTAACCAGTCACGGTACCTAGCAGAATGTCTTTGACATTGTCACAAAAGTTACTGGCAGTAGTAGCAGTAGCAACAGCTGAGTTAGTCTGTTTAATCTGTTCCAGGCATTGCATCACACATGATGTCCTCATTAAACTCTCACGACCGCTCTGGTCTAAGTATGATTATTATTCCCATTTTCTAGATGAGGAAGTTGAAAGCCATTAAGAGTAAGGAACTTGACAAAAATTAAAAACCAAACCACATCAAAAACCAAATATATGGCAGAGCCTTGACTAACTCAAGTAGTTTTGATTCTAGAGCTTGAATTCTTAACCGAAGAAGTAGACTGCCTCTTAAGTCCAACATTTAGTAAATATGGACCATGTAAGTGAACAATTCCAAATCAATGACACTTCCATCTAGTCTATGTAGATTTTCTGGTGGGATCTGGATCAGCACCAATCTAAGCACTATTAATCAGTGTGTCTGGGAACTTTGCTTGGACAAGTCTCCCTTTCAGTGTCTCTGCTAATTGTTATTAATGGATGCCTGTAAAACACATGTTAATTATTGCATTTTGATTTGAGTACAGACCATACAACAAAGAAACAACCCCTGCCTTTTGGAGTTCAGGTTTTAAAGAAGGCTTGATACAACCAGTTAACAGGAATGCTCTTCAAAGTGAAATAGAGAAACATGGGAACTTGGAGCACAGGGATTGAAACCCTTTGGTGATAAGAAAGGAATGATCACTGCAATACTGGAAAAAATGCAACAGAATGTTTCTTGTTCCTTGTCTCTAGTTTTTGGAAAGTACTGGACATGTAACACAGCCTGTTGGTATCTGTGGGGACACACATGGATGACCTTGCAATCATAGCAGTGTGTTGGTGACCTGGGGAGAGAGGAAGTGGGATGCTGCTGTGTAGCTGCCTTCCCAATAACAAGTGTGAGCACCAGGTGCAGGGTTGTCTTGGGTTGACAATATGTTTGGAGAAGATTCACCTTGGAACAAAGTAACTTTATCTACCTTAATGAGACTGTGGTAACTTCCAAATAGGGGAAACTTTTAGCCAGGAAGTAAGGTAAATATTTTGAACTTCTTCATATTATGAGAGATATTTAAAAATTTTTTAAAATATCTTATTTATTCATGAGAGGCAGAGAGAGAGAGAGAGAGAGGCAGAGACAGAGAGAGAAGCAGGCTCCATGCAGGGAGCCCGATGTGGGACCTGATCCCGGGTCTCCAGGACCATGCCCTGGGCCGAAGGCAGACGTGCTACCACTGAGCCACCTGGGCGGCCCGAGATATATATATTTATTTATTAAATATATATTTATTTATTTATTCATGAGAGGGAGAGAGAGAGAGGCAGAGACATAGGCAGAGGGAGAAGCAGGCTCCATGCTGGGAGCCCAATGCAGGACTCAATCCCGGGACTCCAGGATTGCACCCTGGGTCTAAGGCAGGCACCAAACCGCTGAGCCACCCAGGGATCGCCCGGCCCGAGATATTTAAATTTAAAATGGACACTCACATTGATGATTCAGTTTCATGTTCAACATTTGTAATTATACTGAATATTTTGTTTTTTAGTATTTCTTCTCTGAAGCAACAAAGGCAAGACAGATACACATGTGTATATAAATAGACACACATCATTGCAAGAGTGTATAGAGAAAATAAAAATCAATAATAATAATGGAACCAAAATATGACTGTGGTTGAATATCTACAGACTGTGTTACAAGTCTGTAGACTGTCTTATTTCATTCAATCAAAAGGAATTCTTTGTGTATTCAATAAAGTCTAACAGTAGGAAGATGACATTTCCAAGAGTTGTGCATTTAAAAGAAAGATGAAAGTTTGAAGTGAGAGGATTGAAACAGAATACCAGATCCAGACAATGACCCTTTTGATTAAATTCTAAATATTTTTTTTTAAATTCTAAATATTTTAACTTCTTCAAATATTTCACCTCACAGCACTTAACAGATAATGTCCCAAATCAGTGCTTTCCTTGTTACCTTGCCTGATACTGAGAGAGATTTTTATGCCTTTTTCCGGAGACCATTACAAATCAATTAAGACCCACAAATTCATGAATACAACCAAAATTCATGAGTAAAATCTCAAGCTTGTATGTGCTGCAATGAAATTTTTCTCTTAGCAAATTATGGGCACACTGATTTGAAAAATTTTTGATGAAAGAAAAAAGTCCTCATTATTCTACCAATTCAAAATGTCAATTTTTTACTCTGGCGCGACCTTTCAGAGTTTGTCCTAATGCGTATCTGTCTGTATAGTTGTAGTCAAAGTGTATATACAATATATGTTTTGCCTTTTTGTTTAACGTTACATGATAAGCAGTTACTTGTGTTTCTACACAGAACAATAGTTTAATTGCTGCCCAATATTATTTAGAGACTTACATGTTTCTAAATATTTCTCTATTTTGACATTATTTGTTGATATCTTAGTCATGTCACTGTCTTTGTATTCTTGGCGAATTACAAGAAAAAGGGAAATGACTTATCAGAAGATACTTTTAAGACTTATCATACCTAAAATACATAATAACCATAGTAAGTTTCACAAAATTGGTAACCACTTCCAGTCTTGCCAAAGGTACGCATATTCTAGATTGTATTATGATTTGAGTGATAATCTTAAAAAAAATCCTTTTCTTTCTTAAAATTGGTTTAAGTTTATATCTGTTTCACTATAACTAAATATGAACATTTGCTTCTGGTCTTATTTCTTTATTTTCCTTCTCAATGAATTTTCCTTTTCTGGAGTGATTGATACTTTTTTTGTACAAATTTGAATGATCTCTTCAGATAGTATAGATTTTAATCTATTTTAATTGATGATATAAATGTTGCCAACCTGGCTTTATTTTAGATTTTATTATTCATTTGATTTTTAAATTGAAATATGTATGTCAGTTTTGAGTGTACATAATGATTCAACTACTCTAAATGTTATGCTGAGCTCGCCACAAGTGCGATCAATTTTCCTTTGATTTCTATATATTCATATCTGTCAGTATTTTCCCTTGTGACTTCTTCTGTTGCTTTGGAAAGGAGAGTTTTTTTCTCCTGTGTATCAGATTTATATTCTAATTTGGGTTCAGTTAAAATAATTATAAGGGTTATATTGAACCATTTAAGCCTTTTGGATTTTTTTAATATACTATAAAATATGAATCAAAGTTAAATATTTAAAAAATAATCCTATTTTATGTATCTTGTCATCAGATACTAGTTTTTATGTAGGTTATTAATTCTTTTTCAGTTATTATATATTCATTTATATACCAGCAGTTCTATCTTCTTAGTTTTTGATGCTTGTGATGTCCTTTATTCTCTTAACAATTTTTATTAATATAATTGTCCATGTGCTGTTCAAAATAAAATTAAGAATATTGTTGCTAAGTATTTTAAAACAAACACAAGCAAAAAAACTTTTTTGAGATTTTTTAATGTATTAAATCCATATATTGTCAGAATGCATCTATTTTAATATTTAGCTTCCTTTTATGTAACAATGATCTTTTTTCATAAAAAATCTTTTATATTCTTCAATAAGGAGTACTGCTTAATTCAATGTCATGATAAATCTGGAACACTTATACTGTAGCTGGGTTTATAAATGAATGGTTTCTCTTTCAACCTTCCTAAATCTGGCTTGTGAGTGTCTCTTCTAGCCAGTTGGTACTATTGTACGAATTGTATAAATTGGTTGAGTCCATGCAGGAGTTAAATGCTCTAATATTTGCATTTAAAACTGGCATTGGGGGACGCCTGGGTGGCTCAGCGGTTGAACATCTGCCTCCTGCTTAGGGCGTGATCCCGGAGTCCCAGGATCAAGTCCCACATTGGGTTCCCTGCATGGAGCCTGCTTCTTCCTCGGCCTGTGTCTCTGCCTATCTCTCTCTCTCTCTCTCTCTCTATCTCTCTGTCTCTCATGAATAAGTAAATAAAAATTAAAAAAAATAAAACTGGCATTGTACAAAATAAAGATGGATAGCAAAATCTATGCTAATAGTTTAAACCAAACTTCAAGGAGTCTGCTGAGACGAGAAGATCCTTCAGGCATGCTACCAGAAGGGATCACCCCTGGGCACCAGGATACCCGTGGGCCAAGTGCAGACCCACACTAGCCCTCAAGGTCCTGCCTCGGTTTGGGGGCTGAGCCTGGGATCTAGCCAGATGGGATGTGAGATTGCCTCTCCAGCCAGGTGTGGGACAAGCACTGTGTTTCAGCCTGGGGGCGGGGTCTGGCCATCTGAGCCAGATGTCTCTTCCCATGGTCCCAACCTTTGGCAGACAGTTGGCCCCCAGGGATCTTTAAGCCTAGGCACTGAGATATGCTTGGTACCAGGGTTGGGAGTGTGTGGAAAGTTTGCCCTGGCTGAGATGTGGCTTTGGTATCCAGAGTCCCAACCCTTCCCATCTTCATATCTAGGTCCCTACTGGGGTGGATGGTGGATGGTCATAGCTGTAGAAGCAGGAACAAGGTAGGGCCTAGGGTATGCAGGGGTGGGAGGTGGCTGAGAACCTCTTCTTAGAAGTAGTGGCAGGCTGGACCACACATGAGCCAAGGCTCCAAGCTCAGACTGCATGTTCCATTGTTCCATTGAACTTCACTTACAAAACACAAATTCAAAGATAAAATTATTTCAAAAATAGTTGACTGCAAAGCATTCTCAACAGAGCAGGGCCCTCCTCTGGGAGCAGGGCCATGTATACCTGTAATGGTCTTAAGTCCATGCACTCAGCCCTTTAATTTGAAGGACACACCCAGACATTTCTGATTCTGCTATAGCTCTTAAAATGTATCTGTTTACTTGTACTTTTTCTGCCAATTTGAACTAATTGTTTATTGAATAAATGAATGCAAGTATTTGGAGGAAACCATAAATAAAATATTACATATATACAGACACATAAATGCATCTGTCATGTTTTTAGCAATGTTTTTGATTGCCATATTTTTGCAAATAAAGTGTTGCTTCATAAATATGATTCTGGACCTCTGAATTATATTTCCCCTGAAAACATGATCAAAGGACTGCATTGTTTAGTTGAGGAAATAATCAGACTGAGGTTAAGTCTATTCTCCTAACATATGGAAATTTTCACAATATTAGGGATTCATTTCTGAGGACCAGTAAAGTGTATTTTTTTCTTCAACAACATTTTACTCTTTTTATAACTTTTGTTTATCCCTCACTGATGTCTAGATTTATTTGAAAGACCATTAATGCTAAAGAATTGTCTAAGAGAACAATTAAAACTTTGAAATGAATTCTAAAACTTTTAAAATTAAAAACACATTTCCTTATAAGAATATCATTATTTAAATTTTAAAATGTTCTTGTACATAGTATTCATTTTCTTCTTGTTTGCTTTCAGAGTACCTTGATCACACTGGAAAGCTTGTTAATTAAATTTTATTAAATAACATGACAAAATATGTTTTCTTATCTGAGTATACCTTATCAATGCATGGATGTGTTTTGGTGTTAAAATGCCATTTTTTATTTCAGATTTCAGGTTAAACTAAGAGTTTGAACTTTGTTGGCCATTAAAAATCCCACGACTGTTTTTGCAAGCGTTCTTGCTGCAGCTCTCTCGGGCTAAGGTCCAGTGTAAGCAATGACATCCTTCCTACTCAATATACCTCAAAGTCCTGTGTCAATTATTACGGCATTCTTCTTTGCTTCCTGTTCTAAACAGCTGTGTAACGTTGCTGAATTCATGTTCATGATTTTTTCTGTATCCTGTTCAGCAGCCCAAGTGAAATGACCCTTGCATTTTACAAATATTAGCTGTAATTTCATTAAGTGCGTATAGTTAAGGTTATCATACAACTCATTGTGAAAGGAATAATCTCTTTGGATAGTGGAGCAGAATGTTATTTAATCAATGTAAGATAACATGCTAGGCATGAATTCACCATTGGCCTGGATTTTATAAAACACACCAAATACATCACTTCATGTCAGAACACTCATTAAGGGCCTTGAAAATTACCTATTCTCGTGTGAGTACGAATGTACTCAATTAAATTAGTCCTGAAATATACTTGGCATTAGCTTAATTCAAAGTCAGGAAACAGTTCTGTTTTCATGGATTAGATGCAGATCATTTAAAAATGGTGCTGGACAGCAGCATTATCACTGAGAATAGAGAAATCTGGAAAGAGTGTATTGTAGATTAAAGTGAAAACAGTAAAAGTAAATATAGTTATTAATCTGCTTTTCTGTAGCATCCTAAAGCAGGGAATATAATTTATTAATTTTCATTTAGACAGCTTCAATGCTTTGAATATGTCTATTTACTAGCAACTTTGCACATAGAAGACATTTTAATCTGGGTATTAACTGAGCAAGAGTAGAATTTGTAGAGCATGGAACATGTTGAGATTCAGTTCATGGAAGGAATTTTGAGCAGCTCATGTCCCAAAGCTTGGAATTTCTCTGCTTTCATGTCACCCTCTGTTAATTTGGTGCTCTTTTCAAGTTCTAGCTCCTTCCTCATCTCCTCCTTGATGCCTTCACTGTGTATTTCCCTAGAGTGCAGGGGTCTCTATTCTCTCTGGACACTGAGAAAGTTTGCTATCTCTTTCTGTATTACTTGGCTCTTTTCAGGCAATAAATTAGACTTTCTAATTTTTCATAGCTTGCTGTAGCTTTCAGCTGTATTTAAATTATCATTGTGACAAATAAATAAGCCCTATGATGTATATTTTTTATTTTTCTATAATGCTTTACAAATATTGTTTAGTTTACTATGCAGCTAGGGCTTCCCTTCCTAACTCTCCGCATATTTATGTGCAACTCTAAATATTAAATCAAGAACTATATAACTTTTAAAACCAATGAAGTGTGAACACTGTTATCCAATCACACACAGGCAGTGTTTAAACCCCAGTGAGCAGCAGTAACTCCTCCTGTTATCAAGAAGCACTTTGAGTAGGGACGCCTGGGTGGCTCAGTGGTTGAGCATGTGCCTCTGGGTCAAGTTGTGATCCTCGGGTTCTGGCATCAAGTCCCACATTGGGTTCCCAATGGGGAGCCTGCTTCTCCCTCTTGTCTCTACCTCTCTCTCTCTGTCTCTCATGAATAAATAAATAAAATCTTTTTTTTTTTTTTTTTTTTTAAAGAAGCACTTTGAGTAAAGAAAAACTGTAAGGAGCAGAAATCTGTTAGTGGAAAGGAAAGAGGAAGTGAGAAACTGGATATTGATCTTGCCAAGTGAAGCAGTGAAAGAAAATATTAACTTGTGAACTTCTTTCCATTATTTTCACAAATACAATCCAACAAGTCAGATTAAGAGAACAATGGCTGAGATGCTGGAAATAAATCCAACCCATCTGATAAGTCCCTAGGAAACGAGAAATAACAAAATGAAAAGAGAATGCTTTAAGAGTTTTGGACACTTTTTTTTTTTTTAATCAAAAGTGGTCTTCTGAAGCATGACACATATATTTCTTATATTTGTAATAATGCATGTTGCCCTAATGTTTCCTTTTTTTAAGATTTTATTTTATTTGAGAGAGAGAGAGAGAGCATGAGTGGAGATAAGGCAGAGGGAGAAGCAGACTCTGAGCTGAGCGCAGAGACAAATGCGGGGCTCCATCTCAGTACTCTGAGATCATGACCTAAGCCAAAGTCAGTTGCTTAGCCGATTGAGCCACCCAGGAACCCCTAATGTTTCTTTTTAAGAAAATTTTATGTATTTATGTATTCATGTATTTATGTATTTATTTATTGAGAAGGAGTGCATACACACGTGAGCAGAGGGAAGGGCAGAGGGAGAGAGAGAGAGAGAGAGAGAGAGAGACTCTCAAGCAGACACCAGGCTGAGCACAGAGCCCACGACATGGGGCTAGATCACAGGACCCTGAGGTCATGACCTGAGCAGAAACCAAGAGTCAGTGCTCAACCAACCGAGGAAACTAGACACCCCTGTTTCTTTTGCTTTTTAAGATAATCTGTATGTGGAGAATTGTACCTATTGATTATGCATTAATAGCTTGGTTGAAGTAAAGACCAAAACATTTGGTTAATAGGGAAAACTGAAAACTTTCTTGGTTGACTAATCAGTGCCGTCATATTAATTATGTTGCATGGTGTTTTTTTTTTTTAATTCCTCTTTGAATTTTAAAGATTTATTTATTTACTTATTTATTTATTTACTTACTTACTTACTTATTTATTTATGATAGAGAAAGAGAGAGAGGCAGAGACAGGCAGAGGGAGAAGCAGGCTCCATGCCAGGAGCCCGATGCAGGACTCGATCCCGGGACTCCAGGATCGCGCCCTGGGCCAAAGGCAGGCGCCAAACTGCTGAGCCACCCAGGGATCCCCTTGCATGGTGTTTAGGTATAAGATGGAGGCTCCATGATGTAATGAAAAGGGCAAGAAATAAAGGATCTGAAGGCCTGGCTCTTTAACCTTTAACCTTTATTCTTTTTTTTTCTTTATTGTTCTTTGGTCTGGAAAGATAATATTCAGTTATGCAACAATAAAGACTTCTGGATGCTGCATGCATCAGATTAGGCACTCGAACAATGGCCTTCTTGCCTGTGGTCCAGAGGAAAGGAGGAGAAAGTTAGTAATAATATGATCATCAACAGAATGAAGATCTTGGAAAAGAAATATTAACTAGCTATACATTGTGTAGAGAATGTTTTCAGATATCTTAACTTTTTTTTTTTCACCACCAAAGCTTTCAATTTCATCTTCACTGGACCTCAAATTTTATTGTCTGTAGATAAAGATAGTGAACCAAATAGTCTTTAATGTCCTTCTAGCTCAGTGGTTCTACTTGGAGATTGATGATTGACTGATTGATTTTTGGTAGATTTTCTTTGTAAACAGCTAGATAAAAGTAACTGAATAATGTGGAGATGATCTCTGCATTCTGTTAAATGCTATGCATCTTCATTTTTCTCATGCATGTCTTTGTTGTAAAGATATTATCAAGACAACATTAAAGAAAATTGGAGAAAAGGCAAAATATTCAAGGGGTAGGACTTAAATCAGGCTTTTTAGAATGAGTGGCATATGGGCAGATGAAAGACAGTGGGGGGTGGGAGATCCCTGGGTGACTCAGTGGTTTAGTGCCTGCCTTCCGCCCAGGGCATAATCCTGGAGTCCCAGGATGGAGACCCACATCAGGCTCTCTGCATGGAGCCTGCTTCTCCCTCTGCCTGTGTCTCTGGCCCCCTCCCCCCTTCTCTCATGAAAAAAATAAATAAAATCTTAAGAAAAAGAGAAACAGTGGGGATGGCCATGGGGGTAATGAGGAAGCGCAATAGCCTCATGCTTAGTAGCCTCATGCTTCACAAAATTGGATTAATTGAAGAGAGACTTGGAATGTCTCGGAGAATTCCCATTTAATTCTGTAAGCAACAGAGGACCGTGTTCAGGCAGGAAGAGAGGACAAAGTTGTACCTGCTGGATGTCATCAAAGGTTTGGCAGGGGATGAAACCAAAATGAGCAAAAAAGGAAGAGAAGAGGAAATTGCTCATAACACAACTGGCACAGGGCTGTATTAAGTGAGGAGGAAGACTGGAATGGAAGCAGGTTCTGAGAGGGAGGAGGGCTGATTTTGCCAAATAGTCATATCATTCAATTCAAAAGAGTTGGAAAGGTTACTTACAGCTGGAGGGATATGGCAGTTCAGCAAAGCCCTTACCTCTCCGGAGTATTTCTCATAACAGATAAAAGATTTATCTCAGCTGTCCAGTGTAGTTTGCAAAAATGCTTCTTAATGAGCTTCAGGAAGGATTTCCTATCTTTGCTGAAAACAAATGGGTATTTGAGTCTATGGATATAAATGAAGGCTAATCAGTCCCCTTATTTTAGTAGCAGTCCTTGATCTCTACTCTTGAAGAACAGGCATATATCCAGGGCTATTTTTTAAATTCAAATTATAGGGCATATTCTTGTGTGTGTGCCCTCTTTATTCTTACATAGTTGCTTTCCTCTAGTATTCTTCGTATTTTTTTCTAATTCTTGCACTTTGAATTCTCGAATTATTTCGGTATTATGCCATGTAAGAACATAGAAGTTTGGCTTGACAACGCTGCTGACAATTTATATGTCAGGGTGTAACTGTCTGGCATATTCTTTGCTATTTTGCATTCCTTTGCAAAGTATGCCTTTGTTTAGTCTTGAGGGAGTAGGCTTCTATGATTTTCCATATACTTGGGACAAGACTTTCACATAACTAATAACTGTTCTGCTTGGTATGGAATGCAGATGTTTGCATTTTCACACAGTTTCTCCAGTTGCTTCTCCATTCCTTTTGCATACTGCAAGGTGTCTAATCTATGATGAAGGATAGAGACATTTTTTTTCATGTAATTTCTAAGAAAAAATTACATGGGTTATGGCAAATTGGGTTTCTTTCCAGTTTACCTCATTAATTTCTAAAATCTTACAGTCTGTTTTTGTGTTATATTTAGCACATTATAGAAAGCCTAATTATTATCCTTTGAAGTCATAAAGTCTTTTTCTAGGAGTGTGCCTTTGAAGCTAGAAAGTGTCTTATAAAAATTCAATGTTAATAAATATTTTTTATAATTTTGTATTGTAGTTGCACATTATCATTTTGAATGGAGCCTGTATCTTCAATAGATAAAATAGAAAACTTTTCATCCACTCTGGGAATTTAAGACGATACATCTGTGCACGTAATACTCTGATGAATTTTAATACTATATTACTTAAATATATGGATGTTTCTTAAGGAAGTAATTGATACCTATAAAGGCCATTTCCACTTGTCTCTTTTAAAGCTTGCTTTTTTTAAAAAAAATATGATCTTTTTGGATTAAAATGTTTACTATAGACAAGCTGTATCATATATAAAAATATATTGCCAACTTAACCCACTCTGGTATTTGGGCTCTTTCTTTTCACCTGACTTACTTCGGTCCTGATTTTCCAAGGAATGCAGTGGCTCTACTTGTTACCATTTGTAGTAGTGATTTGTGCAGTACATCAGGGTTGTCATGAGAGTGACAGTGACCACAAAGGTGGTTATGGTGGTCAGTGTCAGCTCAGGAGAATGGTGTTAGTTCCCCCCAGTAACCCCAGCTGGGGGGAAAGAAGTGACAGGACTAGTTCCTGAACTTTTAATGTTCTCATTTCAGTGCTTCTGCCAGTTCTTAAAAAACCCTGTGGCATTGAAGTTCATTCATTTGTTTTTATGTTGTTTAATGTTAAATTTTTTATTTTGAACCAATTTGGACTTAACGAAGTTGCAAACAAGTTACAATATAAAATTGAAAAAATAGAATTATAGGCTGGATAAGTGATTAGAATCTTGCAACAAAGTAGGTATTCAATAAATGTTCACTGAACAATGAGAGTAAAAAGGGACTGAACCTAGGGTCTCCTGACTCTTTGTCTTATGACATTTTTGATTGCCCCTTTGCATTTCCTGAAGCTAAAAATTCACCCTGCATAAGCATGATTTCCAGAAAATTGTAAGTAATTCTTTGATAGCTATAAACTGAGAAACAGTCTGTTGTTTTGTTGGCTATATATTTCTTATTAATAAATAACCATGTAGTGGAAAATAGAAAGACATTTGCAGACACAATAAAGTCTTTAATGCAGTTGATTACAATTTATCCTATGCTATTTTTATCTTCATAGAAATTGGCCCAGTGACAATTACCACAGATCCCAAGAAATTTCAATATGAACTCAGAGAACTGTATGTTCAGGTAAGTGCTTGCTTTCAGTTTTATTTGTTTTAGGGGAAAGGGAAATCACCCTTTTAATTTTTGTCTGATTTCCCTTATTTTTAAATCTGATAGAAATAATTGTTGGGTTTTAAGTTCTAGTACAACTTCTTTTTCTCACTTGAGTACTGAATGAATTGAACAATAGAAATAGGAGTGGGGCAGATTGGATTCATCTTCATTTATGAATCATCTATGGCTGCTTTCATGCAACAATAGCAGATATAAGTAGTTTTGACAGACTGTTTGGCCCTCATAGCTTAAGATATTTTCTATATATGATCTTCTACAGAAGAAGTTTACTGAACCTTGCTCTGAGTGAGTCCCTTCATTGAGAGTCATAAGCAACAGTTAATCCTTTCCCTATAACAGAAATAATATAATTAAAATAATTTTGATATTCTATGCTATAAATCAACTGTATAAAAATTTTTGACCCTAAATATAATTTGGTTATTAGAGAAGAATAACATTGGTTTAGCTGTTATTCTGAAAACAGGACTTGGAGATAGGGTTAGTATGTACCTTCTCCCTAGTGGGGCTTTGAGATCATTGTTGCTAAATCCATTAATTAAAACAAAAACCTTGGGATCCCTGGGTGGCGCAGCGGTTTAGCGCCTGCCTTTGGCCCAGGGCGCGATCCTGGAGACCCGGGATCGAATCCCACATCGGGCCCCCGGTGCATGGAGCCTGCTTCTCCCTCTGCCTGTGTCTCTGCCTCTCTCTCTCTCTCTGTGTGACTATCATAAATAAATAAAAATTAAAAAAAAAATAAAAAAAAAATAAAACAAAAACCTTGCTCTTTGGGGCTGCTTCACCATACTACCCTCAGTGGATCATCTCTGCTGTAGTCATTTCCAAACCTTTGACCACTCCCCATAGTTCATCTAAGCTATTGCTACCTGGATCTTTGAGTACCTTTCTCCTTCAGGGCTGCCACTATTCTAGGGACTTCAGCATTAATGGGAATGACCTGTCAGAACCTTCTCCCCTCAATTCCTTGACCTGCTAGTCATCTTCAATAACCTGTTCTTTACTTCATCGCAGTCTTCCATTCCCACACACACCCTCTGGACCTTATCATCACTAATCCATTCACCTCTCAAATCACTAATTCAAGCATCTGAACTGCCAGCAGCAACCATCTGTCCACTAAGCTTTTTGGCATAATTGTTTACAACTGCTTCTTCACCCCCATTGGACACTATCCTGTCTCCCAGGTCATCAAATCTCTCCTTTTTTTTTTTTTTTTTTACTTTCCTCCAATCTAGCTCAGAGTTCTATCACTTCAAAAACACATCTTGTTCCTTCTTGTCCATTGCTTTTCAGTTCAAAAGGAAAAACCTCATTCTTCTCTGACTCCAGTTATCTGCATAATTCATGCCTGTCCACCAGTGGCCAAGTGCTGTTGAAGTCTCACAACAGGGCAGGTTGATTCCACTGTAAATACAAACCCACGTATCTCCACTGAACTCTTCAATACTCCCATGATCTTACTGTGTTTCTTTGGTCAATTAAATTTCTCATTTCTCCCAATGACAATTACAGATCTTGTCTACTCTTTTTAAACCTCCACCCCTCAACCTGTTACTACTGGTTGTTTCAGTGAGTGACCTACTCTGAGCGAGTGACCTCACTTACTATTTCAAACATAGGCACATACAAATTGCAGCCCTCCCTTCCTCATATCTCAAATCCACTGACATCTGGCACCCATCCTATTCTCATTCTTTACTCGATCTCAGCTCTTTGGCTTTCTCAGGATCCTAGGACTCTCAAACAGTTTCTCTCAACTGCTTAAAAGTTCCCATTTACTCTTAAGTGTGTCCTAGTCTCAACAAAACACAAACAAATCCCAACAAACCAAACCATAAAAAGCAAATCAAATCCTCTTATAAATAATTTTTCTCAAATCCTCTTATAAATAATAACTTTTATTCTTTATAGTTCCTTCAGTGTCAAGAAAGTTGTCTGTATTCACCACCATCATTTCTCCATACCCGCCCCCTCCTTCATCCCTCCATCTTTGTCACTCTAGTCCCCACAGCCCCACTCCATCAAAGTAGTTCTAGCTGGTGACATGTGAACTCTGGCTTGTTAAATGCAGTGGAAACATTTCAGTCATCAGCATATTATATGGACACCTTTGTTGTCTTTAACAAATACATCCTTCCCTACACTCTCATTTTTCTTTCCATTTTTCCTCAGCTTCCTAGGCAGCTCTTTCCATTGCTCCATACTTGGTCCTAAATCCCTGCTCTTTGTCCTCTGTTTGCTACCTTTGTGAATGATGCCTTCAATATTCTGGTTATACTACCAAAAAATCTGGATCATCCTTAATATACACCTCCCTTTTCCCCAACATCCAAACCATCAAGTCTTGGTTTTTAACTTTCTAAGTATTTTTTATATCCTCCCTTTAAGCAAAATCATCCATACCCACATAAATATTTCTAGCCTAGACTTTTCCTCTGAGATACAGACCCTTATGTCAGTCTCCTGGATGTCACAATGGCCCTCTCCAGTGAAACTCACAATGTGCCCTTTTCCATTGCTCCCTACTTGGTCCTTGCTCTTTGTCCTCTATTTGTCATCTTTGTGAATGATGCCTACAATATTCTGGTTATACTACCAAAAAGTCGTAATCCCCTTTCCCTCAATATCCAAACCATCAAGTTTGGATCAAGTTTTTAACTTTCTAAATATTTTTCATGTCAATTGACTTCTATTTCTGTTGCTACTACCCTAGTCCCAATGACTATATCTTTAGTCTAAACAAGTGCAAAAAAAACACTTCTAAGTGATTTTCCTGTATTTACTCTTGCTTTTATTTTCCAGGCTATTCTCTATTTTAAGAACAAAATGATCTCAAAATATGTCTCTGAACATTTTCCCCTAATGCCCTCTGCAGTCATCTGTACCTCATCAAATTCATCCCAGGATTTTGAGTGACCTGAGATCTGTCTCGTTTCAGCTCTGCCTAGAGCCACTCTCTCCTTTGGGCTCTGTGCTCTATCTTAGGGGCCTTGCATAGAGCCTCCCCATGTGTGTGTCCTTACCCATCTCCTGGTGACATTTTTGCACATAGTCTTCTCGTTAGATAGGAAGTTCCTGTCCTTCATCCTGCCTTCATTTCCACATTCCCTTAACCTAGTTTGAAATCCTGTATTCAAAGTCTAATCTTGAATATCACTTCCTCAAGAGATCCTGCCCTGTCCTCCAGGCTTAGTCCTATCTCACTGCCTCTCTCCATCACAAAGTAGTTGGGATTTCACTTTGAAGAATCATGTCTGATTTAGCTCATCACTACCCTAGTACCCTCACTCTTTGATGAATGAATGACAGATGAATGAATATGCCACTATATATGAATCAGCAGAGTCCAAATTAGAGTTTGAAGTTTAATAGCTTGGTTTTACTGTTGGGTGAATGATTTGATTTGTAACTGTGCATGGTATGAGCATAATGGGGGCATAGGGTGAAAAAAACCAAAGCTTGGCATTCCAAATATGTATTCAGTCATGTTTCTTTTATTGTGCCTATCTCTACAATTTTTAAGTTATATACTAAAATAAGCTATATTTCATAAGTATCTAAATAGATTTGTATAGTTATCCCTCATCTATTTCTCTTTTACTAAATTTATTCTGATGATCTTTTCCACTAATAATCCTCTATTTCCTTTCTCTTATACTGTGTCATTCTTTTTAAATCATTTCTTGATACTTACTTAGAATTTACTTTTCTGTCCCTCAATAAGGAAATTCTTTGCCATTTTGGATGTCCAGATCCTCTGAAAAAAATCTTTCCATAAAAATTTCTGCTCTGTACATGGATCATGGGAATTAGAAATTGTATTGTGCTGGTTGTTAAAATTTGCATGATGCCTTATTCTGCCATGAGCTCCTGTGAGCAAGAGCCTTGTAGCTTTTGTTGAGCTTCTGATTGACCTGTGGGATGAACTGGTATATTCATTAGAGTGGACTTTTTTTTTTAATTTCTATTTATTTATGATAGTCACACACACACACACACACACACACACACAGAGGCAGAGACACAGGCAGAGGGAGAAGCAGGCTCCATGCACTGGGACCCCGACGTGGGATTCAATCCCGGGTCTCAGTATCGCGCCCTGGGCCAAAGGCAGGCGCCAAACCGCTGCGCCATCCAGGGATCCCTAGAGTGGACTTAAATAGCTGTTGAATAAATAGATGCTATTTATGAGTATAGCCTCTTTTAAAAATACAGATTTTGACAGTAAAAATTATATCAAATATAATTTAAACTTTCCTTGATGGTACAAAGGATAACTTAAAGACCTAATTATCACTTTTCATTACACGGAGATTCAGAAGGGCTGAGTAATGGAGATTTCTAGCTGAGAGAATATTAAGAAAGGATTTACTATATTCATTTTTTCTATGCAAATATACAGCTGAACTGTATTCTTTAATATCTGGCTAGAATGAAAATCCCCACTTTCTCATTGAGACCTGGTACTGGCACTTCCTGATTTTGCTGCCTTTCCCTTTCTTTTGATCTGAGAGGATCTTCAAGGAGTTACCTCTATGCTCCATTTGTCTCCAGGGTGAAGGATCATGATTCCTGACTCATATTTTATTGACTCCCTCCCCAGAGTCCTGGTGCATCACCTTCTGGAATTGAGCCCAATACAGGCACTCCATAGGGTTATATCATATCTCTGTTCAAGAAAATAATCTTTGTTTTTCTTTATTCCTGGAATCGAAGCTGGTGTACATTTCTCTGGAGGTTTTCTGTGGACTGGATACATGTTATGGGCTTTATTTTTGCATTATCTTGGGATCCAAGAGGATGCTTAAGTAGAACAACCAATTTGGAAAGAAAACAAATATTTACTTTTCTCCTTTATTCAATATTGGGCATTATTGTAGGCACTGGGGCTATCATGGAAGTTTTTTGTTTTTTTGTTTTCCTTTCAAAGATTCAATGTTTCTAGTGAATTATTCCTTTTTAAACGAGTGGCAAAAATTTCATTAAGTAAGGGTCAAATATGAAAAGACTCAAGGCTACATCATCGCTTAACACCTAATCTAAAGAATATATTTTGCTTTCTCTTTAGTGTTTGGTTAGAGAATGTTTTATTATTTCATGAATCAGTCTAGAAACTAAATCTCACAAATTTCATAAAATTTTAGTATGAGATGCAAAATTTTGTTTTGTATATAATTTCTAGACCCCTAAGTTTTTCTTCTGCCACTTTTAGTGATTCCCTCAAATCATTGGTATCACGAGCAGCAAGAATTGCTGTCCCATTAAAATGAACTTAGCTTTTTAAAAAAAATTTAAAGTCAATTAATTTTTTGCATTTGTAATAGTTTAGAAAACAAGAAAAGTAAATTTAGTTTTAAATAAATTAAATAATTGTGCATTGACATTACAGGAGGCCTGGCTACTTTCTTATAGTGATATAGGTAACTTGAAAAGCATTTAAAACTTAGAAAAAAATCACCAAACTTAAATCACTAAATTTATAACATTAATTTCATCTTCCTTTATCATCTTTCATCTGGAAAACAAGAAGTAACTTGAAAAGCATCTGCGCTTTTTCTCTGGGGAAAAGAAGAGAAGACACATGTCAACAAATGTTATTCAAATCACACAGAGCTTGGGAAATTAGTATCTCTGTAAATATGTAATGCAAAGTCCTGTCTTGGGGTCACATTTTTTATAAGAAACAATAACCTTTTTTATTTTTAGAAAATGGTGTAGCAGTAATATTCTTTTACATCTTTTATCTATATAATTTTTTTAAAGGTTTTATTTATTTATGAGAGAGAGAGCACGAGCAGGGTTGGGGAGAGGGCAGAGGGAGAGAGAGAGAGAGGCAGACTCCTCGCTGAGCAGGGAGCCTGATGAGGACTTGATCCCTGGCCTGGGGATCATGACCGGAGCTGAAGGCAAACATGTAACCGACTGAACCACCCAGATGCCCCTTATCTATATGTTTTAAACAACAAAAAGTAATTAGTTAAACATTTGAAATGCAAAGAAAAGGAAAGTTTTACAATAATGGAATTACAAGCATTCGTACAGGTAGTTGGTCCCTAAAGCAAATCTATTAGTAAAATTGACCTTTAAAAAAAGCAGGAATAAGACTAAAAATATGTAGAACAGCATTGTCACATAGTAACAAGAGAGTTATGAAGAAGATGGAGGTAAGGTTCAATTATTGCAGTTCTTTAACAGAAATAAAAGGGTAAATAAACAAACTGCAGCAGGCTGAGGTTGAGTGAAAAAAAAATGTTTTGCTGAAGTGTAAGAACAATTGATGCTAGGATTAACTGCCAAAGAAGAGTATGAGAAACCATGGCCAGATAGGCCATGACAGTTAAAAATAGGAGGACAAGACAGTGCTGTTTTTAGAAGAGCAATTTATGATAACAGTTTAGTATACACTTTGTCTACTTTCTAGTATTAGTATGTTAAAAGTATGCTTTTTATTTCTAGATTTATAGGAAAATCTTCTATATGAATTTTCAAAACCAAAGTGATGTATAATAGAAGGAAATTAAGGGGCCACCTGGGTGGCTCAGTTGGTTAAACATCTGCCTTCAGCTCAGGTCATGATCCCAGGGTCCTGGGATTGAGCCCCATATCAGGTTCCTTCCTCAGCAAGGAGTCTACTTCTCCCTCTCCCTGCTGCTTGTGCTTTCTCTCTGTCAAATAAATAAATAAAATCTTAAAAAAAAACAAATAAATTAAGAAAAAAGAAAAATGACTAGAAAAGAAAAGGGAAGGGATTATATGTAAGTGCAGATATAGACACACTATAAAACTATGAAAGATGTGATTTCTGTTTTTGGTTGGACATGATTCAGCTGAAGACAGCAGCTTTTATTTCTGTTTAAGTTTTCTTTCTTACAAATGCATATATATTTCTTTCTTACAAGTACAGGAGAATGGCATGTATTTAATTTAGGGAAGAAGGTGAGACAAGGAGTCTACTATATGTAACTCATAATACGGGTAAAAGCTTCAAGAATAGTAGAAGCAGTGTCTGGCATAAAGTATGGGCTTGAGTTAGCTGTTATTATTTCTGTTATACTACTTACTACCTCTAGTACCCCAAAGTTTTTTTTTAAGGGAAATAATCACCAAATAATCATGCCATAAATGACCAACAATTATGGAACATGTATGTGCCTTGTGGTTTTGCATGTAGTTTAAAGTCATCCTCTGAATTCACACCCACACAAATATTCCTTTTTACAAATGAGGATACTCAAGCTTTGAGATATTAGGAAACAGGTCTTAGGTCATCAAACTGGCAAATAGCAAAGCTGTCTCAAAACTGGAGGTTTTTAATGCCAAAGCCAGTGTCCTTTATCACTCTATTTTCCTTCTAGATGTTCATTTAAGAAACCTCATTAATCTAATCAAATTGACATTTCATTTGTAGAATTTGTCTTTGTATTTTATTTTAAAGTTAGGGGTATAGAAAATTAAAGACAGATGTAGGTCTAGGGCTGGTCTCATCCTCAATGAAATGAATTTATTTCTTGAAAATTTTGGCTTTTACTACTACCTCTCATCACTTTGAGTAGTTGGCTCACCTAAAATTACCGAGTAGCAAATGAAAAAATTAATTACAAATAAAAATTGTTCTTATTGCTCAGTATATCTTCTCACTACTTACTGTGTTAAGCTTAAAATATAAGTATGACTTCACAGACACGTTGGAGAGACACATGGACAAGATGCTCTTTAAGGGATTGAAAGATAGTATTCATACTCTAGTTGTATTTGTAGATGATGTTTTGATTCATTTTTTATAGAAGGCAGTACTTTATTTATTTTTTTAAATTTTATTTAAATTAAATTTGCTGACATATAGTATAACACCCAGTGCTCATCTCATCATGTAGCCTCCTTAATGCCCGTCATCCACTCACCCCAGCCCCCCACTGACCTCCCCTTCTGCAATTCTTTGTTTCCCAGAGTTAGGAGTTGCTCATGGTTTGTTTTCCTCTCAAATTTTTCGCCACTCAGTTTCCCCTCTTCCCTTATGGTCCTTTCACTATTTCTTATATTCCACATATGAGTGAAACCGTATGACAATTGTTTTTCCCCAATTGACTTATTTCATTCAGCATAATACCCTCTGGTTCCATCCATGTCAATGTAAATGGTAGGTATTTATCCTTTCTGATGGCTGAGTAATATTCCACTGTGTATGTGTGTGTGTGTGTGTGTGTGTGTGTGTGTATGTGTGTGTGTTTCACATCTTTATCCATTCATCTGTTGAAGGACATCATCGCTCCTTCCACAGTTTGTTTATTGTGGACATTGCTGCTATGAACATTGGGGTGCAGGTGTCCCATCATTTCACTACATCTGTATCTTTGGGGTAAATGCTCAGTAGTGCAATTGCTGGGTCATGGGTAACTCTATTTTTAATTTCTTGAGGAAACTGCACACTGTTTTCCAGAGTGCCTGTACCAGTTTGCATTCCCACCAACAGCGCAAGAGGGTTCCCCTTTCTCCACATCCTAGCCAACATTTGTTGTTTCCTGTTTTGATTATTTTTGTTGGTAGAGTTGAAAGTTTTTGGAATTTGAATCAAACACCTATTAAAACTTTCATTTGCTGTTAGTTTTCTTCTAGACCATATGAATTCTCTGAGGGACAAATAATATCCTAAATCCTCAGAGAGTAAAGAGAATGGAGGGGCCTGAGTGGAAATGGTTGGCTCTTTTTTTTTTTTTTTTTGGTAATGCTTGGCTCTTTTCTAGCTATCCACCCTAGTACCCTATCCAGAGCAAAAAGCAAAATGATTTCTTAGCCGTCTTTTATGTGCATTTCAAAGGACAGAGAGTATAGAAGAGTACACTGACTACTGGATTACTTTTTCAAAGCAGAATATTAGGCAGAATGAGGTAGGTATGGATTATAATGATAAAAGTCTTGATTTTCTTTTCAAAGTGTGCATGTGTGGGAATGTTTCAAAGGGTAAACACATGATTCATTGCAGAGTAAATATTGCAGTTACATATCACAGAATAACATTTAAGAAGAGGAATTCACTGACCCATGATGCCTGGATTGACACTGTACATGCTACGTACCCAACCACAGGATTATTCTATTCCCTGTAATAAGTACTGCATCTAATTTTGTCAGTTTTTAGGTGATGGTAAGGATGGAGGTTAAAATGTTTACACTGGGAGAATGTTTCTTGGTCTAAAGCCAAGATTCCTAGAGAAAACTATCAGTCTCACATTGAACAAAATGAATGTACAGAAAATTAAGAGTTTCTTCTCCATCGCAGTTGATTAGCAGCAGTTCTCAAAAAGCTGTCTTTATTCTTAGGCCTTGAAAAAGTGTCAGGAAGAATTGTGGAGTCTTGGTATTGGTATTCACTTTGACTGTTATTTGTCCAGTTATTCCATCAGATGTCTGAATCCCTTCCAGAAACCTATCAATACCTCAGAAATGAACTAACCCCAGTTAGGAATTTAATAGTACTGGTCTTCATCACCAGATAATACATGGGGCCCTCCTCCAGAGTGATGTCCTAAAGCCTGTGTTGGTGTTCAAGGCTGATATGGGCTTTCTTTGGCAGTCATATCATATTATTGAATTCAGGTGCAGTCATCAGCTCACTCTGTCAGATTTCCTCTTATAAACTTTAAACCATGTTTCCATCCTTCTAGATTCATGTTGATTTTTGAAAATCCTCATTTATCTAGTCTGTTTATATATATATGAGTCTCCTCCTGTGAAATGATCTAGATCTTAGTTCATCAGTTTTGTTTAATGACTATTAGCTCTAAAACAACCCATACAACTTGTCTATCTCCAACTTACCTATGAATTATAATGTTCATAAATTACAATGATTTATTATTAAAAATGCATTGTGTTGATCATTTTTTTGCCAAGGCCTAAAATTACATAAGCAGTATAAATAACGTTTTTAACCCATAAAACACACATTACACAATCACAAAATTATGATCCCAGTAACAAAGATAATATCAAATACCAAATATAAAATCCATATGTGACTGTTAGAGTAGAAAGAAGACAGAGATTTTAGTGGGCAGGCTGTGTCTGAGGAGTATTAAGGAAAATCAGAAGAAGGGTCACAGCCCAAGGAGAAAACAAGGAGAAATAAAGCCTGCCTAATCCTGGAATAAGCAGATGATGAATGGTTGCAAGGGCCTCCTTAGGCTCACAACCCTGCCCTCTTCTGGCTCATTCTCTTTGAGCAAACAAGGGAGCCATATATTAAGAGAGATCAGGAATCCCAACCAGGGACCAGGGCAGTGTCTTAATTTGGTGGGAAAAGAAAAGGTCACAATAAAAAGGTATAGAATCCTTGAAGGACAAAGGAAAGAATTCTCTAGGTAGTATGAAGGCATATCATCTTCTGATTTATTAATCACAATATTGAGTGGCTGGTACGTTGTGTATCCTTTACGATTATTTAAATTGAAGTGATTGAATCTCCCCCTAAGACCAACATGAAAGAAGTTCCAACAAATTGAAAGATCAGTTGTTGAAGAGTTAGATCCTGACAGGTGATAACCTGAAAGCCTGGAAATGGTTGTAATTGTTAACTGTTAATGCAGTTAGTCTGAAAGCAAGGTCTACTGTTTTGTGATGCCTTGATTTGGATTCCATTTTCTCCAAACTAGTAAAGGGCAGTATGGTGGACTGCCTGGACTGTAACATGTTGTGATTATAGAGATTTGAAGTTTGGGCTCTGATATACTCTGGTTATCTCAGTATATCCCTGCTGTGTTTTCTGTAAGTGATGAAGACCAAATGTCACTAATACATTAGGATTCGATAGTCATTCTGATTTATTTAAACTTGCTTGGATGCAACTTTGTTTTAGGTTGAATGCAATGTGTAATGGTTTCCATATGTACCTTCTGTTTTCTTCGTCATAGAATCACACAACTGTGTTTTTTAAGGAAGAGAACTGAGGGTTATAAACTTTGGTTCAGCTTAAGACTGGGTTTCATTCCTAAATTTTACAGGTAAAGGGTAAATGACACAAATAAGACACTTCGAGCAGTGGGTGGGTGTTCCACATGAAGAAAAATATGGTCTGACTTTAAAACAAGGCATAGTAGGTTAGGTTAGAATAAAGGTAAGTGTTATAAGGCCACTAATACTTATTTTGGACTTAGGCATGAACCTGCCAAGAAAGTTTCTTTTTTTTTCATTGCTTAGAGTTAGGCTTGTCTAGGAAACTAGTATAAACACTAGTTCAGTGAAAATGGATGCTGAGACTAGAAGAATTGATGAGTTGACTAGAAGAGAAATAATAAGGCATGGGTGAGAGCCTGCTCTGAGATTAGCTTCCTAGTACTCTGACCCCTTGTTTGATGGGCATTTTCCCATTAGGTTTTGGATAGGGACCTCATTTTTCTCCAACTCCTCTCAGGGTTTAAAGGTTCGGTTTATTTCAGTGCCACTCCCACATTGTCTTATATTTAGAAAAGACAGCATGATAGTCTCTGTTTTATTACTCCCTGGGCTGATAAGATTTCTTTTCATTCTTATTTTATCTTGCTTTTCAGGAATTTATTTTTTAAACACAATTATCACTAACTCTGAAGTTACAGTTTTTTTTTCTTTAATTCCAGGAGTGACATTTACTGTAAAAGTTCACATGCTTCTGTTTTTCCAGTACACATTTTTTTTCAATCTGAAGTATATTTGGCAGCTTAGTAAATTGTAACCATCGGTAGAATGATAAAGATAAAGTGAATACCAACATATCGAGCAAGAATATGCTTACTAATATAGATAAGTTATATTTCACAGTTCAAGTAAAAACACAAAATTAAGTCAGGCTCTTCTCACTTTACATTTTCGTGTATGTGTGTAGGTTTATGTGGTTTTGGGAGATACGTTTACATAAGCATGTTTGTTTTCTTTTGTTAAATATTCAACCTGACAGCATGCCAGGATTTAGAGAGACGGAGACCGAGAGACAAAGAGACAGAGAAAGATACAGAGATATGACAGGAGGAGTTAGTTTTATATACTACTAAGAATATACATATATAGGCATTTGAACTTTTAAGAGTCTTAGCTCTGGAATTATTACTTGAAAGGAGATGGGCTAGGCTTGGGTAAAGCCCAGGCTGAACACAGAAAGCTTGCTTAGGCTGTGTCAAGATTGCTTTTGCTACCAGTTCTTAGCAGGAGAGAGAGTAAGGAGTCGTCAGGAAAGCTGCAGGTTACTTTGAGACAGTTGTCCCAAATGCATTAGAGGAACTGTAAAAATCTGCCACAGGAGGAACGATGATCCATAGTCAGAAAAGTTACTGCAGCTTAAACAGGAAACCCTTCTTGTTCAGGACCGTCATAGCCACAGTTTGCAAAAAGTGCAGGTATTGATTAATGCAATGTAGTGTCAATTAGATGTACATTCCTGAGGTCTTTTATCTGTTGTAGCCTTTTCTTTTTCTTTTCATTACATCAGGTATATTGCCCTGTAAATTGTGATAGTGGTACCGGGAATAAAAAATTAAGGAATTTTTAACTTTTCAAAAAAGAAAAAAAAAAAGATTGCTTTTGCACAATCTCATTTACCCATTTACTCACTTTTCATTCATTTATCCCTTCATTAATCAAACCACAATGGAACACTAACTGAGTTCCTCAAGGAACAAAGATCAAGTGGGAAGAAACAGATAAATTATAACACAACAAATGCTACAATAGAAGAATGAAAAATATTCGGTGGGTATGTGGAGAATGAGAACCTTTTTTTCCTCTGACAGGCTACTTGCTTGTGGTCACAGAGTTGATGAAGGTTGTAAAATGCCTCTCTGGAGTTTGTACAAAGTCTCAGGCCAGAGAGAATTGAGTTCTAATCTCTGTTCTTTCACTTAGTGGTTATGTGACCCTAGGAAAGGGGTTTTCAAAATTTAGTGCCGTGGCAATGTAATGTGCTAAAAATGATACCTACCTCATCAGTTAATGTAAAGTGTGTAATAATATAGTGGATATGACAATACTGTCTTAGTGCTTGGCTTAGAGGAGGTATCCACTGAGCTATTAGAAGTAGAGTGTATTATTACCAATAAAAGGGTCAATTAAATTAATGAGGCTTTTCACAGATTTACGTTCATCAGTTCTAAATTTCTCCATTGGGCAGCCCAGGTGGCTCAGCGGTTTAGCCCCTGCCTTCAGCCCAGGGCCTGATCCTGGAGACCTGGGATCGAGTCCCACATCGGGCTCCCTGCAAGGAGCCTGCTTCTCCCTCTGCCTGTGTCTCTGCCTCTCTCTCTCTCTCTCTCTCTCTGTATCTCTCATGAATAAATAAATAAAATCTTTAAAAAAATAAATTTCTCCATTAAAGATGTTTTATGAAATATTATTTTACTTTTTTTTCCCATTTGGTATTCAAGTCAAAACATAAAATGTTAAGTTTTTTTTTAAAGGACTACTGTTTTTTTAAGTTTGGAACTAATGTAAAATAGTTTGTTTTTAGCGTTTCAGTCACAGTCCCATTTTCTCCAATTTAAAAATCTGCGCATGAGTTTGACACAGATCCACCTAAAATATCTGACTTTGTGAGGTTTATTTATAAACATGGACATTTTGACAATAATTCTCTTTAGTCCTCTTCTGCCAAAACTGAGTTTAAGATTCAGATGATCAGTTAGTGATTTGAGAAACACTATTAGCAAATCTGTAGGACAAGTTTCATATATATATATGGAAAAACTTAATGAACTTTTAGAGTAGGTTGTCATTTGATTCCTGATCCTTAGTAAATTAAACAATTTGAATTTTGTTTTTAATAACTTCTGCCAGCAAGCAAAGTTCATGGAAAACTTTTAGATCAAAGCAGCAGTCTTACAAATAATAGTCTAGAATGAAGCCTATATAACTAAACCATTCTATTTTTTTTTTTTATTTTTTTATTTTTTTATTTTTTATTTTTTTTTTTTAACTAAACCATTCTAAAGCAGTGCTGTCTGACAAAAATATGATGTGAACTGCATATGTAATTTTTAAAAACAGTTTAATTTTAATAAAAATTTAAACTCAGTTATATCAAAAATATTATCAACATGTCATCAATATGAAAAATTAGAAAAATTCTTTAGTTTTTCAATTTAAATTTTAATTAATTAAAGTAAAATCAAATATTTGGTTCCTTAGTTTCACTAGCTGTATTTCAAATGCTCAGTAACCACTCAAGGCTTGTTTGTGGCCATTGTATTAGATAGCACATATCTAATGTATTCTAGATCATTTTAATGATTATTTATTATTTAAAATGATTAGAAATTCAAACTCAAGTGAGCTCTTATAAGGATATAACATTATACTTCTTTAGGGAAAAAAAACATTTTTATTTTCAAGACCATGCATCCATATGAGATAGATAAATAGTTTCACTAAGATATAAATTACAAGAAAACATTTATTTAATTTTCAGTTATCCACTAACCTAGCTAAGCAAAAAGGTAATAATGTAAAAATATTGTACTGTTTTGGAAAGAGAAGAGTTGTTCCTGATTAATTAGAGTAAATTTGCACACAAGTCAAGTGGCTCAAAGACTGCCCTTTACTATCTGGACAAGGCTTATCATTTTTGTCATTCCTAGCGTATATCCCTGGAGGTTTCTTAGCGTTCTGATTTTTGGTCCATAGAAGACTTCTCCTAGCCTCTTGATATTAGGTGACAATTAGCAAGAGGCAATTAATCTCTCCTTAGGACCATTTTTTTTATTTATTTATTTATTTATTTATTTATTTATTTATTTATTTATTTATTTATGATAGTCACAGAGAGAGAGAGAGAGAGGCAGAGAGAGACACAGGCAGAGGGAGAAGCAGGCTCCAGGCACCGGGAGCCCGACATGGGATTCGATCCCGGGTCTCCAGGATCGCGCCCTGGGCCAAAGGCAGGCACTAAACCGCTGCGCCACCCAGGGATCCCTTAGGATCATTCTACCACAGAGCTAGCTGTATTGTGTATTTGGCCATTCAACAAATGCTTGTGGAATGGGTAAATTTTATATTGTGATTCACATTCATGTGCATGATGTCAAGCACAGAGGAGGAATGTTTCTGTTTAAGCTTCTGAAAATACAATAGGAATTTAGTTTTTTGAGCAGTCCAGAATATTCATTACATTTACTTGAAGTTGACTTCAAGTAAAAATTATTCCCATGCAAAATATTAAATATATGCAACATATTAAAGCTATTAACATTCCCAGTAGCTATTTCCCACATTCCTAGTACACAAATGCTTAAGCAAGGACATTTTGAGCAGACAATAATCCCCCCAAATAACTATTATGCAGAGGAAAACATGTTATATCACTGAAGTGTAAAGCATTCTAGAGTAAATCTGAAGAGTGAATTATATTTGATGGGAAAAAAAAGAGAAAATTTTAGAGAGGGAAAGGCATATCATCTCAACCTTAGAAGGAAAATAGTTCAATTTGTCAAATGTTTACTCAGCAATTACTATATGACAGCAAATACTATGAGCTCAGGACTTAAAAGACTTGGCAAAGTACAGTTACAGCTTATAGCAAATGGGAGAATTTAGCCATGCATATATTGATGAGGAGTGTTGATGGTGGAAATGGAGTAGTAGAAAGATAAATGAAAATACTAAAGACATTACAGTGTAAAGAAAGGGCATATTCAAAGAACAGGAAATAGTCTTAGCTTAAAGGAAGCAAGTTATGGTGGGGGAGCAGTAGGAGATAGGAAATTAGAAAGAAAATTTGATTCAACACAAGTAGTGAAAGATTTTAGGTAAGAGCATGATCTAGATAGCTCTTTACTTCAGGAAAAATAAATTTTGGTGGTAGGTAGGCAGAGCAGAAGGTTAGATTGGAGACTATACTCTGAACAAAATCAATGATAAGAGTGAATTATAGGAAGTAAGGAGGAAGGGAGGAGACTGATTTATGATGGAAGTAGAGAAATATGGTTTGACTACTGATTAGATGAAGGAAGAAATCAAAATGGCTTCTATTTTGAGCCTGATTATGGAGGCAGGTAATTTGATTAACAAAAATAAGGAAGATATGGTTGGGGAAAATCTAACGAGGTCTACTTTAAAACCATGGAATTGTGGAGACCTATAGAACATCTAGGAATAGATTTTTTTTTAAAAGATTTATTTATTTATTTATGATAGACATAGAGAGAGAGACAGAGAGGCAGAGACACAGGAGGAGAGATAAGCAGGCTCCATGCTAGGAGCCCAATGCAGGACTCGATCCCGGAACTCCAGGATTGTGCCCTGGGCCAAAGGCAGGTGCTAAACCGCTGAGCCACCCAGGGATCCCAATAGGAGTAGATTTTTTTAAAAAAGATTTTATTTATTTATTCGAGAGAGAGAGAGAGAGATTGGCAGAGACACAGGCAGAGGGAGAAGCAGGCTCCATGCAGGGAGCCCGACGTGGGACTCCATCCCAGGTCTCCAGAGATCACGCCCCGGGCTGAAGTTGGCACTAAACTGCTGAGCCAACCAGGCTGCCCTAAGAGTAGATGTTTAACAAACTATTGAAAATGTAAACTTGGGGGTGCCAAAAAATAAATTGGGTGGCTCAGTTGTTTGGGCATTTGGCTCTTGGTTTTGGCTCAGGCTATGATCTCATGGATTGTGAACTTGAGCCCTGAATAGGGTTCTGCACTTGGCAGGGAGTCTACTTGAGGATTCTCTCCCTCTGCCCTTCCCCTCACTCTCTCACATACACATACTCTCTCTTTCTCTCTCAAATAAATAAATAAACAAATAAATAAGTAAATAAATCTTTTTTAGAAATGTAAACTTAGAATTTCGAAGGTAAACACAGTTTGAAGATACAAGTTTTTGAGAACAGTATTATCTACTAAACTAAATGTCATGAACACACATGTAAGTTATGGTGGAGATAGGTGATAAGTCCTGCAAAAATGGGAAGGACTGTTAACTGAGTAAAATCCCTGGGAGTCTGCAGCTGACATCTTCTCAGATGAAGATCAGGTTACTACAGCGTTCAGTCCCCTACCATTAACAAAATGACCTAGTATTTCATGAATGTCTCAATTTAAGAAGCATTTCATAACAATTGGAGGTCTGTTCCAACTCATTTAATAAATGGTGCTCCCAGCCTGTAAGTTTTGAGTGGGATCCAAAGCAAGGAAAGATTCTCCAGTTTGTCCAAACTGCAGTGTAAACAGTTCAAATGCCTGGCTCTTTTGACCCTGATCAGTTCTATGGTGCTCAGGATATTGTATCACAATCTGAGACTGTTTGAAGCCTGGGGAAAGCCCCAGTGGAAGAGTCAAGTAGAATCTCCAGAGTTTAAAGAAAAAACCTTATCTTCTTCTCTTTTTGAGAAAGAGCTCTTACTGATTCTGGTGGACTATAGAACCATAAGGCCTCCCCTATAACTGCAAGCTCTCTTGCTTTTTATTTGATTGTTTTTTTCTAGACCATGAGTTCCTTAAGGACAAGATACGTTAGCTTATTATTCATCTTTGTGTATCTAAATCCTAGCAGGGTGTTTAGTAGTTATTGATTGCTTAAAACATATTGGTTGAAAGTCCATTCCCTTGGCCCTATAGTTATTGACATCTATACTAAGGAAATAATCAAACATTATATATATATATATATATTATATATGTCTATAAAATAGATTTGTATTTATATATTTACAATAAAGGAAAATTAGAAAGAGCATTAATCAATAGTAGAGAAATGGTTAACTAAATTACGGGATACAAATAGAATATTATGCTATCATTAAAACCTGTGATTTTGAAGAACGTTGGATATAATCCTAAATTTAAAATATATAAAAATATAAATACAGCATACTTACAGTTTTATCTATAAATTTTGAATGAAATAAATGTGACAAGAATTCTTTCTAGGGTGAGGACTATTTTTGTTTAGGAAAATATGGTGAACCTATTCAAGTAGGAAATAAAACACAAACATCATGTGTTAGTAGGTCAAATGAGGCAGAATAAAAAGAATGACAAAGAGTGTGTATTTTATATGAAGTGGTCATAGAAGTTTTCTCTGATAGGTAACATTTGAGCAAAAGCTTGAGGTATGGGAGAAAAAGTTTGTTGGCACGAATGATCCAGTTAAGGAAGAATGTTTGGCAACGGAGTAGAGGGAGGGAAAGCCACAGGAGCCATGTTTTTGATTAGGCACATGTGAGTAGTTAGCCTTAGCTGTGCCCAAATGATTCCTTCACTGTAAAGGCAGGGCATGTAGCTAGGTTAATAGATATTGTGGTGGGAGTTCATGGAAGTTCTCTTCTGATTGCTACTGTCTTCTCAGTACAGTAAAACCAAGGTCATCAAATAACGGATAAGAAAAGAGGGATGTATGAAATAGTCATGTAAGGGAATGGGAGAGTGAATCCACATTTAATTAGGAAAAAAGTATATAACAATTTCTATTATTTTGTGTATTTGGGTGAATTTATAATTTATCCATAAACACAGGTTTTTCTATCCACACATCACTTTATATAGTTTCCATTTCCTGGTAACCAAAGTGACTAATCCACTGGCAAACTGATGGAAAATAAATGTGAAGAAAACTTGTTTCGTTCTAGAGCTTCTAAAACAACTTGTCACAACCAAAATATTCCTTTCTTTTTTGTTGATGAAATAATTCATTTTTTTCTCTGCTCCTCAACAGGGTGGTGGTGATTGTCCAGAAATGAGTATTGGAGCTATAAAAATTGCCTTGGAAATTTCTCTTCCTGGCTCTTTCATCTATGTTTTCACTGATGCACGGTCCAAGGATTATCGGCTCACTCATGAGGTGCTCCAGCTTATCCAACAGAAACAGTCACAAGTGAGTAGAAGTCAGCCCCCAGATTTTCTATATGAATATAGCTGGAAGGAATTCAGGCATACCTTGGAGATATTGTGAGTTCAGTTCTGACCACCACAATAAAGCAGATACCACAATAAAGTCAAGTAATTTTTGGTTTCCCAGTATGCATTTAAGTTATGTTTATACTATACTATAGTCTCTTAACTGTGAAGTGTTATCATGTCTTTAAAAACCAATGTATATAAAAAAAATAAAAACCAATGTATATAACTTAATTAAAAATAGTTTATTGCTACACAATGCTAACCATCATCTGAGTTTTCAATAAGTCATACTGATCACAAATCACCACAGCATATATACTAATAATGAAAAAGTTTGAAATATTGCAAAAATTACCAAACTGTGACATAGAGACATGAAATGAGCAAATGCTGTTGGGAAAATGGTGCAGATAGATTTGCTTGATGCAGGGTTGCCACAAACCTCCAATTTGTAAAAAACAAAGTATCTGTGAAGCACAATAGAGCAAAGTGCAATAAAACAAGGTATGCCTATGTGGCATGTGAGAGGTTGCCTCTCCTCTTTGACTATTCTTTGTTTTTTTTTTTTTTTTTTTGACTATTCTTTGTGTGGCAGATGTCAACAATTACAACTATTGATCTGTAGATATGTACTCCAATATGTATGTGTTGTTTAATTTACACATATTAAATTGGTATGTAATATTTGTACATATTAATATTTTTTAATACAGAAAGGAAATGATTGGGGATTAATGAAAGTTCTTCTTACCATATTATCTTTTTAACAAAACATAGACCTAACAAAAAAGACCTGTGTCTCAAATATCACCTCCTATGTAGAATCTTGTCTGAGCCAGTGACTTATTGTGTCAGTTAGCTATAGCTGTATAACAAATAGTCCTATCTCTCAATGGCTTAGAACAGTAAGCATTTATTTCTCACATAGTTGCATGGCTCTTTAGAACTAGATGATACTTGCTAACTTGTGTGTCAGGAGAAAGTTTGGGTTTGACTTACCTAGGCTGATCTCTAGGGTAACTTGACCCTGCCTCATAGGTTTTTCACCCTTTTTTGGGACTAGTAGGCTATTTTAGGCATGTTCTTCTTATAGCCAAGGAAGAGGCACTAGAGATCAAGTGGAAATACACAAGACCTCTTGAATGTAGGCTCAGAACTGATAGAATGTCCCTTTGCCTTGGGCTGCTGGCCAAAGGAAATCACATGTCCAAACTTTAATTTGAAGATGATAGATTAAGCTCCACCTCTCAAGTAAGAGGGACTTCAAAATCTTTTGCAAAGTGCATGGATATAAGGAGAAATATAGACATATTATGTATATGTATGGTATTACATTTATATATGTATATATATTATAAATGTATGATTTTATTGTATATAATTAAATATTATTATATATATAATAATGTAGTTATTCCACTTTACTAGTAGCATGTTAACACCTAATAGGTACTCAATAAATACATATTGATTTCTGAAAACCCTTTAAACTGTCTTCTTTTTTTTTAAAAAAAAATCATAGGTGGTATTTGTGCTCACTGGAGATTGTGATGACAGGGGCCATATTGGATATAAAGTCTATGAAGAAATTGCCTCTACAAGTTCTGGTCAAGTGTTCCATCTGGACAAAAAACAAGTTAATGAGGTCAGTTTAATAAAGTGGGTCTACCTAATTACTAACTACCTTACCAAAATTAGGCCAACCTAATTGTGACAGATTTGATTTCAAAATGGTTTGTAAAGAGTTTTGTTTCTTGTTTTTTCCTAGTCCATAGGTCAATAAAGGCATGAAACCAATGTGAGGAAGTATAGATTTATATAGTATTAGTTTCTAGACTATCTTATTCTATACTGAAATGTTATTTAGATTTAAGCATAAATGTATTTAAAATTCATTTAGTAGGGATTGGACATTTTTGTAGTTCTTGTTGTTTAGGAAGGTCAATTTGTATTTCTAATGAACAACTTTTGGATAGCTGGTAACATAAAGTGTGATGGTTCACTGAAGTAGAATATGAAAAAGTTATTGAGCAAAATTCTAATGATGTTTGATCTTTAAGAGTAAAAAACTGTATATAGTTAACTAAAAACTTCCATGTTAATAAAATTGATAACTTATATACAAGAAAATCTTGATATTTTCTAAAGAAGTGTTGAAGTCATTCTGTCACAATTTTTTTCTCCTTTTTTGGTACTTTCTTGTGGCCTCATTGTGATAATAACATTTTATTTATTTACTTATTTGGCTTCCACTTAAGTTTCTAGGAACATGCCAGTACAAAGAGTAGGTCTTCTGTGGGCCTAATTCACATTTGATTGACGTGGTTATTGTATCTATAGAAGTTCTATTAATTTTATGACAGACTCCTTTGTGTCTTGAATGAAGTGGTTCAGTAAGTCCTCTTATTATTATATCATGGTGGAACTCAAAGGAAGTTGCAAATTTCTAGAATAATATCTAGTAAAAATATTTTTATTAACATGATATACAAACTTGGAAGGTCATTTTAGTGTAAAAATGTTTTTGTTGAAGAAATGGTCCTAAGGGGGTTATGCCTTGAGTTCATATTGTGTCCATCAAAGAGATTCAGAAAGGCCTTGGCAAGGCTGACAGCTACAGGGGAAACCTTTAGAGGTTATTTGCATAGACATTTGCATGAGAATTTGGGAATCTGGGAAGAAAAGCACTGGGGAAGAGTGATAACTTTCTCGGGAACTGGATCTCTTGTCCCATCGCATAGGGCTGTGTTTGACCCGAATGAAGGAAAAGCTTTCCTCCAAAAGTTGTTTTTAATTTAGAACGGTGTAAGATTCTGGGGTACAGTCAATATTGTCAGCCCAAAGTAGGGTATAAGTGAGGAAGAGCATCATTTTCTCTTGCATCAGTGAGAACAAGCACCTGCTTAGGGTGTTGTGAGGTTCTGGATTAAAAGTGACAGAGGTGTTCAGTGCAGAGAGATGGGGAAAAAGATGCCATGCCCTGTGGACATGGATGGTTTCTGGCAGAAGGCACCAGAAAAGAGAAGAGGTAGGAAGAGACAGGGCTTGCACCTGGGGCATTTGAAAGAACAGTTGTTCAAACCTCTATGCAGTCAGGCACAACTTAGAACTTCCCAAAACAAACTGGATGAGCTTTTAAGGAGAATCATAGGAATTAGGAGTTGGGCCCTAGAGCTAGAAAATAATATGGTGGGTCTCATAAATGTAATCCCATTTATATCCACATACCCAGGGAAAATTGACTTACACAATATTGAAAATACTGTAGTCAAAAAAAAAATACTGTTGTCTTAAATGGAGAAAATAAGCCCTACAAAGGTACACACCTTAGTTTTTTTTTTTTTTTTAAGATTTCTTTTATTTATTTGAGAGAGAGAGAAAGAGAAAGAGAGAGAAAGCCTGAGTAGGGTAAGGGAAGAGGAAGAGAGACAAACAGACTCCCCATTTAGTGAGGAGCCCTATGTAAGTCTCCATCCCAGGCCCCTGAGATCATGACCCCAGTCCAAAGTCAAATACTTAACTGACTGAGCCACCCAGGCACCCCACACTTTAGTTTTTAAATAAATGACGTGATGCATAATTTTTATAGTCCTAATACTTTTTAAAAAGATTTTATTTATTTTAGAGAGAGAAAGAGACAGCACTGGGGGTATGGGGAATAGCAGAGAGAGTCTCAAGCAGAATCCGCACTGAACACAGAGCCCCATACTAGGCTGTTTCGTGGCTGTGAGATCATGACTGGAGCTGAAACCAAGAACTGGACACTTAATAGACTGTGCCACCCAGGCATTCCCATAGTCCTAATAATTTTTTAACAAGTATGACAATTACCAAATAATTTACAAGAACAGTTTACAAAAATTCGAATAGAAATTTAACCTACTGATATTTTAACCTTGAAATTTAGCTTAGGCAGAATAGGACTAGAGAGAAGCATTCCTAAAATTGTCCAGTTTTATTAATTGGAGTTCAATACCAATATGAATGAGCTTTAATTTAGTTATCAATCATGGCAATTCCAACTCCTTCACCAGTCAGTTCAAGAAAGGTCATCTCATGTACTTTGGACCACTGAGACTCAAGAGGAGTTTAGCTAGGGGCATCTTGGAAGAGTTCTCTTCTAGATATTATCCTATACTGATGTGAATCCCAGACCTGATGCAGGCATCTTCATACAGTTCTGAGGATTAAACAAAAATAAGGGGGATTTGGATTAAATCCACACTCAAATCACATCCTACTGCTAAACCTCCAGATGTAAGGAAATGATGTTTTTGCTTATGCCAATTAGAGTTGAGCATTTAGTTACCTAAAGATAAATGCATTCTAACTGATAAGAATTCCTTTGTGACATGGTCTCTGTTAGCTCCAGTTTCCTAATTTGTAACATGGAGATAATAGAACTATCCATTTTGGAAAGTCGTTAGAAGATTAAATGAGATAATGCAGGTTTCAGATGAGGTCCAGTACAGGATAAGTGCCTAATAAATGTTAACTAGTATTTTTATAATCCTCGTAATGTTGTTATTTTGCTTTCAAAATGGAGAAAATGTGCCACTATGTTTGTTAGAAACCAGATGGCTAGCTGTTGCTAGGAAATAAATTTACCCAAATGGGAAAAGGCTGGAGAAATGGTTTTCTTGTTTCCTGTGTGAGAAAATATATTGTTAGGGGGGTACTGGAAACTGTATAAGCCAATGTTTCCCCTAAAAAAAGCTACGACAGTGGAAGATTTTGTTAACAAAAACTAGAGAGACAATGTTAAAATTGGATTTGCAAAATTTTTAGCATATAATTTGGCCATTTTTTTTCTCACTGCTCAAAATTTTCTTTTTATATAAACATAAACTCTAGGAAAAACAGATGGTATAGTGATAGTTACACATTTAACAGATGTGAGAAGTGCAGGGAAGCCATACGTGTTCTGAGTCCTTTCATTTTACTCAAGAGTGATTTTACATCTATTTCTAAAGGAAATTGTGTAGTATTGCATACACTGTGTCCTCTTAACCTAGTTCATCAGTTTCCTAGTAGGGTATATTTTGTATCAACTCTCTTGAGATAACTTGAAGTTTCCCCTTTCTTCCTGTTTTTTTAAAAAATAATAATTAAGTATGATATCTTTCATCTTTATTTAACATAAAAAAGTGAAGAAATTATTTGGCCAGGCATCGGTGGTCTGTAAATCATCGTATGGTATTACATTTTGGAAACACAAGTTAAGACAATCTCAAGAATGTACTTAAATAATTCATCTTTGAAGTTGGAAAAGGAACTAAAAACTTTACTCCTCCATTTCTTTGTAAACTGAGTTACTGTCAATGGATCTAGTTAATACTTCTTAGGTATAAGAAAAGTCCAACTTTGAAATCTTAAAGTTACCCACAGATGTTATATTCTTACATCAAAGAAGCTAGCACAAAAGATCCATTGTTAGTTGGATAATATACTTGTTCTGAGTTTCTTCATTCTTTCTCCTTACCTCTCCCAACTCCTGTCTACAAACATTCCCTTCCAATTGCCCTTCCCCCTCTGAAAGAACCTTCCACCTGGACATATTAGCTGTAGGGATTGGTGTTATTTCTCACTTGTAAGTAATGCTGCATAGTGGGCTGTGTTATTATATCAGAAATAAGTTTTATTAAGTAAAGGAATAATTGTCAAATAATTTCTAATTTTAAAGGAGGTAAATGATGATACTTAGAAGTCTCTCAATAAATCTTTTTTTTTTAAGATTTATTTATTTATTGATGAGAGACACACAGAGAGAGAGGCAGAAACATAGGCAGAAGGAGAAGCAGGCTCCCTGCAGGGAGCCCAATGCAGGACTCAATCCTGGATCCTGGGATCACATCCTGAGTCTGAGGCAGACGCTCAACTGCTAACTTATTTCACTTAGCATTATATCCCCAAGGTCCATCTATGTTGTTGCAAATGACAAGATCTCATTCTTTTTTTCTTAATGACTGAGTAATATATATATATATATATATATATATATATATATATATATATATAGCATATGACATCTTCTTTATTCATTCATCTGTTGATGAACACCTGGGTTATTTTCATATCTTGACTATTGTAAATAATGCTGCAATAAACATAGGGATACATATATTTTGTTTGAGTTAGTGTTTTTATTTTCTTTGGGTCCAGTAGTGGAATTACTGTATCATATGATATTTCTATTTTTAATTTTTTGAGGAACCTCCATACTGTTTTCACAGTGGCTGCATCAGTTTGCATTCCTACCAGCAGTTCACATGGGTTCCTTTTCTCCACATCCTTGCCAGCACTTGTTATCTCTTGTCATTCTGACTGGTAGGAAGTGATAACTCAGTGTGGTTTTGATTTGCATTTCCCTGATGATTAATTATGTTGAGACTTATTCATGTACCTATTGGTCATCTTTGGAAAATGTTCTATTCTGGTCCTCTGCCCATTGTTTAATCAGATTACTTACTGTTTTAGTGTTAAGTCATATAAATTCTTTATATATTTTGGATATTAGCCTCTTAAGAGGTTGTAGTTTTATCAGTAAAATTAGAGATTTCAGCCTCCTTAATTTGTTCAATGAATGTTTGTGGTATTTGATGCTAGCCATCACTCTAATCGATGGGGACAGCAGAGGCCAACAAGGTGCTGTCCCTGTCTTTAAGGAGTCTAGAGGTAGGAGAGGGGATGTAATGACAAGGTGATGACAAGGTACAAGGTGATGATAGCTGATGAAGACAACCCAAGCAACTCAAGCAGCCAGACACTTCACTCAAGGAGGACCATGGAGACCAGAGCATACCCTCCGTTCCTTGGGATCCTAACTGCCATTGCGGTGAAAGTAGACAGGGGATATCTCTGAGTTTGAACCAGTTCTACCACTCATTAGATTCATGACCATGGGTGGGTTATTTACCTCCTCTGTTCTTCAGTTTCTTCCTTGATAAGACAATAGCACAAACCACAGAAGATTAAGCAAATTTGGAAGTTTCAGTAGTACTACCAGGACATAATGAAACTTTGAAAAAGATACTACCATTTGTTTTTTTATGTGTATTTTTTCAAGTAAAAAAACTGAAAACCCCATTTTCCCCTGTCCTCTCTTTCTCTTAATAATAGACTTGGGCATCTGATCTAAATTTACTATCCTCGGGGCTCCTGGATGGTGTCTTGGTCAGGCCTTGACTCGTGGTTTTAGTTCAGGTTATGATCTTAGGATCTTGAGATCAAGCCCTGTGTTCTGCCCTGGGTGGGGAGCCTGCTTAGGATTCTCTTTCTCCCTCTCCCTCTGCCCCTATTCTCTAAAATAAATATATAAATCTTAAAAAAAAAATAAATTTACTATATTTTATCAGGGACTGAAAAGCCACTGAAATACTTTCTTCTTTCTTTGAATGAGTGGCAGAGAGTTGAAAGTCTAGGACATTAGGAATCTCAGGTCCAAACCCAAACTGTCCCAACAGCTGCTTAAAGTCTACATGCTCTGGGAGCTTATTATCATTTTCTTACAAAATCAAGAGGAGAGGGGAGGTCATCCCAGAATTTTTACTCTAGGAATAATAAAAGAATGATGCAGTCTCATGCAGAGGCAGGGTGTCAGCAGTCATCTGGGCAGAAAATGGGTAGCTCACTCAACAGGGGCAAAATAGAATGAACTATTAATGAATAATAGTTTAGCAAGATGTGGGAAGGGCTAAGGGCAGCCAGCAGAGGATGCTGAATCCCCAAGATCCAGCAACAATGGAAGAGAGAGCTTGGACCAGTACCCAGGAGACCAAGCTCAGGGCTCATGAGAGCTGATGGCATGTGATGGGCAAATTGCAGCTCTGGAGGAACAGAGCCAGAGGAACAAATATCCACCCCCACTTTCCGCATCCCTTTCAATTCCCGATGGCTTTTCATTTCCTGATGCCTTTTCACTTTCCTCAATCTAACTGGAAGCTTGGAGACCAAGGAGCCCTATTGAAGTAGTTCATAAAGGTCAGTGTCCCAGGGCACAGAGCCTAATACACAAGGGTAGAGAATGGATCTAGAGGGGCAAAATGAAAATATTCATCACAAGCGGTATTGTGTGGTAGTTAAGGCTCTAAGCCTCGGACCATGGCTTATATCCGAGCCATATGTCTTTAGACAAGTTGCCTGTCTTTTCTGTCTCAGTTTCCTCATCTATAAAATGGGGAGAGTGATAGTATGTACCTCAGATGGCTGTTGCGTTTAGCACTTATCGGTATATATTAACTGCTAATATTTTTATTTAGTGATACACATTAGTCAAAATATTCCAGCAGCCTCTTTTAGAATTTTCCCTAGGGGATCCCTGGGTGGCTCGGCAGGTTGGCGCCTGCCTTTGGCCCAGGGCACAATCCTGGAGGCCCAGGATCAAGTCCTGTGTCCGGCTCCTGGCGTGAGGCCTGCTTCTCCCTCTGCCTGTGTCTCTGCCTCTCTCTCTCTCTCCCTCTCTGTGTCTATCATGAATAAATAAATAAATAAATATAAAAAAAAAAAGAATTTTCCCTAAAACAAAGAGGGTCCATCTGTGCCAAGATGGCCAAAGGCAGCATTCTATAATGGGAGATTCTGGGGCTTTAGAATAGGGAGACCAGGGTTTGAATGACTTCCCATCTTTAGCTTTATTTTTATTTTTTTTATATATTTTTTATTGGAGTTCAATTTGCCAATATATAGTGTAACACCCAGTGCTCATCCCGTCAAGTGCCCCCCTCAGTGCCCGCCACCCAGTCACCTCATCCCCCCCACCTCCCCTTCTGCTACCCCTTGTTCGTTTCCCAGAGTTAGGAGTCTCTCATGTTCTGTCACCCTCTCTGATATTTCTCACTTGTTTTCTCCCTTTTCCCCATTAATCCCTTTGACTAATTTTTATATTCCCTGAAAGAATGATACCGTATAATGTTTGTCCTTCTCCGATTGACTTACTTCACTCAGCATAATACCCTCCAATTCCATCCACATTGAAGCAAATGGTGGGTGTTCATCATTTCTAATGGCTGAGTAATATTCCATTGTATATAGAGACCACATCTTCTTTTTTTTTAATTTTTTTTTTTTTTTTAATTTATGATAGTCACAGAGAGAGAGAGAGAGGCAGAGACACAGGCAGAGGGAGAAGCAGGCTCCATGCACTGGGAGCCTGATGTGGGATTCGATCCCGGGTCTCCAGGATCGTGCCCTGGGCCAAAGGCAGGCGCCAAACCGCTGCGCCACCCAGGGATCCCAAGAGACCACATCTTCTTTATCCATCTTTTGTCCATCTTTAGCTTTATGTAGTTTTATATAACTTCTCTGAGACTGTTTCTTCATGTGAAAACAGGCATATTAATTACTTTCTAGGACTGTTATGAGGTTTAAATAAAATAAGAAATACCTATAGTGAGCTGAATGGAGACCCAGGAGAATGGAAATCACCTAGCCTGCAGGTTCTTAGGAAAGGAATGGTTCCTTTGGCAAAGAGATCCTGGGAATACTCTTACCCTACAGAGTGCTCAGAAGGAAAGAGGTATTTTGGTGAGCCCCACTTTACAAATAAGTGTCTGAAGGAGAGTGGACTCAGAACTACTGTAGACTTTTGTAAGATTCTTGAACTTTTACAATTTCCTTGTATTTGTCATTTTTCATATTATCACATCACAATAAAATGTTAAAAGGGTTAAACTGCTTATTTTATGAATATAATAATGTCAATAATAATCTTAATAATATAAGTAACCCTTACAGAATGTTTCTTATTGCCAGATGCTATGCTCAGTTCATTTCTCTAAGCCTCATAGGCCTATGGCCAATACATAATTTTTTTTTGTTTTAATTAAACAGATGGAAACATAAAGTACACATGGCTTCATTTAACCATATTAGTGACTGATAAAGCACTACTGCTACTACTATAATAAACATTCTATGCGAAGTTCCAAGAGAGTCAATTTCATTCCCCTGCCAGTCCTCCTGGAGTCAGATTGTGTAATTGCAGCTACAGAGAGGAGACAAAAGTAGGGAGTGTCCCTGGGTGCCCCTGCAGGGAAAGAGAGGGAGGTGATTTGGATCTCAGAAGTGTCCTAGACTGAGCAATAGTCAAGTCCTGGAGGTTCTTTTGGAGGAAAACACGATCCTCTCTTCTGTGTATGATAGTAATCGAGATTCTAAGATGAAGAAAACACCTTTATTTTTTCCACTAAGGAATTTCCAGTGAGAAGGAGGAGTCAAACTCACTAGATATTTCAGTAGAAGTAGGTAAAGCCCAGGACAGTTTATTTAAATTTTATTGAGGCATAATTGGCATATAATACACTGAACATGAGTAAAGCATCCCCATTTAATAAGTTATGACATCTGTAATCCTCACCACAGTCAAAGTAAAGAACATATCTGTCACTCTCAAAAGTTTTCTTATGTCTCTTGTCACTCCTTTCTGCCCCTTTCTGTATGACCCACCCCTAGGCAACCACTGGCCTTTCTATCATTACAGATTAGTTTGCATTTTTTAAAATGTTATATAAATGAATTCATACAGTATGTACCCCTTTTTGGTCTGGCTTACTCCACTCAGAATAATTATTTTAAGTTTATCTATATTTTATTTTATTTTTTTATTTTTAAAGATTTTATTAATCTCTGAGTGATTGCATGTAAGCATGAGTTTAGGGGAGGAACAGAGGGAGAAGGACAAGAGAATCCCCACTGAGTCGGATGCCCCACATGGCTCCATCCCAGAACCCAGGATCATGACCTGAACCCACCCAGATGCCCAACCGACTGAGCCACCCAGGTGCCCCAAGATTCAACTATATTTTAGTGTTTAACAGTAGTTCATTCTTGTTATTCCTGGGTAATATTCTATTTTATGGATATACCAAAGTTTGTCCATTCACCTGGTAGTGGACATTTGTATTGTTTCTAGCATTTGGCTATTACAAATAAAGCTGCTATAATTGTTCATGTACAGGTCTTTGCATGGACATATGCTTTCATTTCTTTTGTATAAATACCAAAGGGGAATGACTGGATCAGATGATAGTATGTGAAGTAATAGTCTTACACACCCATTCCATAAAAAATCTTAACATCTTGGCAACAAAGTGCCTCATAGATGAGAGATTACTGGATATATTTCTTTTGCTAGTTTTATACTCATTTTCACTCTTTAATAATGATATTAGAAAGACTGTAAACCTTACTGGGGTGTGAATTCAGTAAAGCCCTTTTCTGCTGCTTTGGCCAAAGACCCCTTATGACTAGAATTCAGACCAAGAGCTTTGTGTATACAAGCTCAATGATGAGACTCTGAAACCCAGAATTTTGAACAATTAATATTCTGGAATGAGGCATCTGCCATTTTGTTTTTCCCTCTTCTGAGTTTCACTCCAGACATTATTTCAAAAACATAACCTTACTGCTGACCTTGAAAATAAGTAGAAACAGGTGTTTCCTCTGAAATGTGAAAATGTATCAGAGACAAATATAACATTCTAGAAAGCTATAGGAAATGTTTGAAAACAATGCATAAATGTTTTCACTTATTCCTTCTTTGAAATCACTTAATTAAATGGTGAAAATGAAGTGGAGAAATCGGGCTCAAACCTTAAAATAATATGAAGTCTTACATCCACAAACCCACCAAAAAAGGAATATTTATCTTAGTTCCCTAATGCTTTCTTTCTTTATTACCCAAAGATTGACATGTTATCCTCCTAAATATATGCTGTCAACTCTAATACTCCATTCATATAATTACCTTATCACTCACACCCAGGAGTCACTAATTAGATCACCAATACAGTTAAATGAAACCGTGTATAATTTTTGTTTAGAATAAATAAAACACAAATACTTAATTTATTGTTTAAAAATTATCACTCATAGACCTCTAAGCATGTGAACAATATTTTAAAATGTGATTTACATTGTGCATAGTATGTAATATTCTTTGCAAGTGGAGGAAGAAAATCACTCTTCTCAATAGCATCTTAGTTTAGGCAGAAGTTACCAAGAGTAAAGCAGAGCTCTTCTGTCCTGCGAAACAGTGAGGAATGGGAAGTGGAGACTGCATTGTTTAAAAGGATAAGTCTGTAAAAAATGAGAATGACTATCTTCCATTTCAGCGTTTCATGTATTGGTTTGGGGAACTGTTTGAAGGACTAGTTATAAACCATAGTGTTCTATGTGGGTGGTGGGAGTCATATTTACAAAATGAAAACTCACTGCCTATGAAATGTAGGTTTCAATGTGAGAGTGTTATCCCACACTCTTTCATAAAACAATCATATTTGACCCCTGGTATTACTTGTCCATAAAATTTAGGAAACAGAATGGAGATCACTTACTAAACCTTCTCCCTAAAATACTAAAAAGGAGAAAGAGGCTTATATAAATGCATGAAAGAATATTTCTGAAAAGAAAAGAAGAATGTTGTTAAAAGGCAAATGGTAGGGCAGCCCAGGTGGCTCGGCGGTTTAGTGTCACCTTCAGCCCAGGGCCTGATCCTGGGGACCTGGGATCGAGTCCCACATTGGGCTCCCTGCATAGAGCCTGCTTCTCCCTCTGCCTCTCATGAATAAATAAATAAAATCTTAAAAAAAAAATAAAGGCAAATGGTAGACATTAGGTTTCATGCAATCAATAGAACTGGAACAATAGAAAAAGAAATATACCCTTTTTCTTAACTGACTCTATTTTGATTGGAAGTTGAAATAAAATGTTGATTTTGATGATGAGATGTCAGTTTTAATGGAGTCAGTCAATTACAAAACATTATAGTGTCATTATAGTCAATCTCAAAGTCTTTGAAAAATTTATTCAAATTCACACTGGCTTGAAAGAAATGATCTAGCCATTTCCAGCGTTTGGTCTTTATATTTGCTGGAGTTATGGTAGAAATTAAAAATTTGAATTGAGAGGAAAATGTCTCAGGTGTTTGATATTTTAAACTGAAATAACTTGATAGTCACTGAAGTCACAGTCTCTTTTAAGAGTTCATCTGCTGGTTGGGCAGCCTGGGTGTCTTGGTGGTTTAGCGCTGCCTTCAGCCCAGCGCCTGGTCCTGGGGTCCTGGGATCGAGTCCCACTTCCGGCTCCCTGCATGGAATCTGCTTCTCCCTCTGCCTGTGTCTCTGCCTCTGTCTCTGCCTCTCTCTCTCTGTGTCTCTCATGAATAAATAAATAAAATCTTTAAAAAAATAAAACTTATTTAAAGAAGGCATGTGTCTATGGCGAAATAATAAGCATGCCTTCCTCTTTCTTTCTACACACACACATATACACACTAGAGTATATATAATCTTCTAGGAATTCAAAAAGAACAAGAGAACTAACACATTTAAGAGGTTATATACCTATTGTTTCAAAAAATACTGTATTTTGTAAAGATTTTAAATCATTAAGAAAGCAATTATATTTCAGTATCTAATCCAGGAATTATTAAAGACGTACGTAACAAGAATTTTTGGTGTGTAAAAATCAAGTGAGATCATGTGCCCAAAGCATTTTGAAAGGGACCTAGTTTTGAATCTTGGAAAAAAGAATTTTGGAATCATAGTCTTTTCTTTCCCCAAAGACTCCTGAACATCTAGGGCAATTGGTCTAGTCGACCAAGAAATTTGTGTGCCCAGATGACAAAGGTCAGTTTTTTGTCTATCACAGATGGGGAAAAATAAAAATGTCTGACTATTAAATCTTTTCTACAGATCAAGAGGTCCCTACTGCTAGTATTTTCCTTTATTTATGATAATTAAATAATCTGGTTCAAGGTTAACTGGCTGTTGTTATTGTCTCAACATAGAAGAGCTTATGTAATTTTCTAATTTTCTTTTCTAAATTGCCTATCCAGGAATTCTGCTATATGATCACTATTCTTCTGAAAGAAAAAGTCATAACTTTTGTACTAAACACAGTCAATATTATTTTAATGCTTCAGGAAAATACTTGGTTAATATCTTTTGACAGAAATAATTATATCAATTAAAAAGTGGCTTAATACCTTTGGAGAACACATATGAATTAAGCAGTTTAAGGGATTTCATGTACCAAGAATGAAGAAAATTCAAGACCTTATTTTCAATATTTTTGTGTACTACAAATCAACAGACAACTTTGAAAATAGTAGGCATATCTAATGAAGTGGTAAGCAGTTCTATGAAGATATTAGATTGTAAATGCTAAATACATGTCGTGATTTATCCTTATTTGGACTTGGTTTAACATAAATAAAAACATTCATCAGGGACAGGCTAACTTTTGCTTTTTATTCTGCAGTAGCAAAAAGGAGATGGAAGAGTTAAGAGTCAAAGTAATGGAAGTTTTATTTAAGAAATTTATTAGCTGGGATAAATACATGAAGCTAAGACTCCATGCTTCATATATTTTCCAGGTTTCTTTATGCATTCCTAGAATGAACCAACTGTAATAGGGTGAGTGATAAATGCAAAATCTTTTGAGAGATGGTATGAGCTACTTTTAAGAGCTCCCTTGTAACATTTTGGTCATGATTTGGCTTTGTGACAAAAAATCATAAATGGCTTTTCTCTTTCTTGCTAAAGCCCCCAGGGGAAAAAAAAGTATCTTGAGGTCATTTACCATATAATTTAAACAGTTTTGGTGGAAGTGAATGAATAGAGAAAATGGAAAAAAGCCCTTTCAAAATTCTTAATTATAATTTTAAATAGGCACGGATACTGTATTTACTTTAAAAATTTACATTATTGGGTTATTTTGTCACCTTTTTAAATTATGAACTTAGAAAAGAAGACACATGGAGGGTTAAACCATTTAAAATTTGAAAATTAGATTTTGTAAGTAGGAAGAAAGTTTTCAGGAATTAGTGAACCTGTTATGAAAATTTGGCCATTGTTCATTCAAGTAATATCTATTAAATTAATAAATTAAACTTAATATGATAATAAAATTTAAATAATAAAAGCAAAATAAATTATTGCTGCAAATGATGTTTATTAAAATTCTATATTTCACAAGATATTTATTTTTTTAAGAATTTATTTTTTTATGCTTTTTAAAAAAATTTTTATTTATTTATTCATGACACACACACACACACACACACACACAGAGGCAGAGACACAGGCAGAGGGAGAAGCAGGCTCCATGCAGGGAGCCCGACATGGGACTCAATCCTGGGTCTCCGGGATCACACCATGGGCTGAAGGCAGCGCTAAACCGCTGAGCTACCTGGGCTGCCTACAAGATACTTATTTACATATATATACATATTTCTGTAAAAAAATGGGAAAGTCATACCCAAATGTGTTAATGGCAATCACTGTATAGTATAATTCTAGATAATTTTAATATTTTTCTTTTATGTGGTTTATTTTTAAAATAGTATATATTATTTTTAAAATAACGGAAAAGAGTTAAGGTATTTTCACTAAAAATTTTAATTTGTTTTGTTTCTTAAATTCCATATATGAGTGAAATCATATGGTATTTGTCTTTCTCTGACTTATTTTGCTTAGCATAATCCTTTCTTGCTCCATCCATGTCATTGCAAGTGGGAATATTTCATTCTTTTGATGACTTAGTAATACTCCATTGTATATATGTATCACATCCATTATCCATTCATCAGTCATTGGCCACTTGGGCTGTTTCCATAATTTGGCTTGTAGAAAATGCTATTATAAACAAATGGAATTTTTAGAAATCACAGTGAAGAACTTTGGGCTAGAAAGATCAGTAAAAAGTTAGGTTAATGGAGAGAAAGTGCAGAACAGAATGGAGAAGAACGTATACAAAAAAGAGATTGATAATTGTGGGCACTTTTATCTTAGAGGATCATCCTAGAGTTTAATGCAGATCTGAGTCATGATGAGTTCAGTTATAATGTACCTTTCTTAGTTTCTCTGCTGCATAGTGTTTTCTCTTCTGACACTTTGGATTGGCTATTCCTTCCTCCCCGAAAACTTTCCAGACTCTGCACCAATAACAAACCACCAACCCCTCATCTTCATTTATCTGTCTAATTTCCACTTTCCTTTAATCTCCTGTTAGATGTGATTTTCCTCAAGACTCTCTCTGAATCCCCAAATTTGTGCTTGTCCTATGTCCTTCTGTCATCATATTATCACGTTGAGTTATAATAAGAGTGGATATACCACAATAAGCTCTAAACTTCACATGAGCAAGAACTGCTTTTGTTTTTAGATCTTTGCCATATACCAGAGTGACAAACATAGTAAATTAATAAATACTTGATATATATTCAATGAATTAATGAAAATTGAATATTAGAATGAAGGTGAGATTTGGACTAGAAATCTGCATTGATTTCTACATTTACATAAAATCTTGGGTCTGCTATTATTTTTTAATTATGATAATCATAGAAAAATGAGAAAGAAAGGAATTGTCTTGTTAATAGTTTTACTGTGCATAGAGAGGTCCTATATCAAAATTTAGTGATGTCCCATGTAACCTGGGATGCTGATTCTAAATCAGAGCATGACCTAGTATTCAGGTACCCTGATTCAGGGTCCAGGGCCCCTTCTGTTAATTTCTTTCTGACAAGAGCATGGAAACTTCTTAAATGGAATCTTGGAAGTGTGGGAGGAAAAATTTTCCTCTATCCTTCTAAGTCTAGGCTTGGAACAGGCAGATTAACAAGGAAAAAACAAGCAGAAGTTTATTAACTTGTATACTTTATGTATACATGAGAGATACCCAGGAAAAAATTAGTAACTTTACAAGACAGCTTAGAACTCAGGCTTTAATGCCATCTTTAGTTTAAGAAAAGAACAAAAGGTATAGAGGAGGCCAGTTTTGGGAAGGTGACCAGGAAAAGCAAAGTTACCAAGGGTAATGTTTGTTATGCAGATTTAAGTCAGAGCCTTCTCCATTAAAAACATTCTCTTGTGACTTAGAGTAATCCTATTCCTTGTATAGGGAAGAGGGACAGCCTCACAAATGGAGATTTCTTTTATGAATATAAATTTCCCTTATAAAAAGGTAACTTCTGTTTTCAGAGCCTCTGTTGTGTCTGCTTTATAAAGTAATCAGTGCAAAATAATCCTTATGGCAAGGAGGCATATTTGTGCATATTTAGAATTGTGCAATTCTTCTATTTTTCAGAAACCTTCTGCATCCTTTCTTAAGTCCCTTGAATCAGCCTGTTCATCACTTTACATTGTCTTCTTTTTACATACACAGATTCAATTGTTCAGATTGTTTTTGCCACTGAATATACTTTTTCCTATTTGGGTACTCTTTATTTTCCTAAAGATTAGTTTTTAAAAAGTAAATATGCAGGGATATTATAAAGCTATGAGAAATCAGTTACACAGATTTAATTTATATGTAGTTATTTATATAGAACAAAGATGGACTTTTTGTGGTAATATCTACATTAGTATAACCTGTTGGAGTAGAGGAAGTCAGTGGATCAACTAGGAATGTCTAACACTTTATTCTTTTATGAATTAATACTTACACAGTATATTTAAGTAAGCAAACCATGCATAGGACTAATTTGATTTGCTAATAAGTTTAATTCACTTTCATATATTCTTTAGGAAATAAATAATTTGTCTTGAATTTCAATGATTTCTTAGTAGTAGAAATGTTCCATGAATAGGTGTCCTGATCCTGGCATCTTGGATTTCTTAGTTTGTTTTTCTTTGTTTTACAATGCTCTCCATGTTATTAGAAATGTAGAATAGGACATAATGCTCAATACGTGAATTTAGACAAATGTCATTTATGAATTCAGCCTACAGTATCAAACAAAATGAAGTTTATTTGCGGATGAGGTTTTCAAACTAAACACAATAGGAATAGCCAGTTTTCACAAAATAAAAGCCAATTTGTACTTCCCCCCAAACTTACCCTGAATATTTTTGCAGCTTCAAAAATATTTGGATAAGTCTTTTAGTATTTTTTCATTTCAGTAACTCCTTGTACTTCCTCTTTTAAATGAGGCCTGGAAGTTAAATTCAGAATTTCACAAGAAAACTGTTCTTTTAGAAATCTCTAGCCTAAACAGATGCAGAAAAGACTAGGATCCTAATGGAAAACCATTTATTACATATTTGAAGGTTTGTCAGACTCAATGACTTTTTATTGAGTTTAAGCTTATTTTTGGTTTAGAAGATTAGTATTTAAATATTATTTTAAAAGGTACATAAATTTACTTGGCTAGCTATATTGACCATAGAAGACTTTCCAAATATACATTGATTTATGCACTGTGAAATAGAGCAAAGCTTACTCCCACCTTGAGAGACCCTGTGAGTCTAGCTTCATTGAATAAGCTCTAACAGTATATTTATGGTTTATTATTCACTACCCGAAAGAACACATAGACAAATTAATGTATTGTCCTTGTGCCAATCAATATCAGAGAAATGAGTCCATTGTTTTTGATTACGCAGCTAAGTGGTTTTAAACTGTGCCTCATGGAGCTCATTTGGGGTGGGTCTTGGGGGATCAGAGGTGAACTCTTTTTTTACTACTTCCTTCCTGTTTTCTACATTTATTTCTGCCTAGGATTTGATTTGACAAAAGTGTCCAGTTAAAAAAAGACATTTGAAAAGCATTGATATGAGTTGGGGTTTTTTTTCGAGTTTTATTGAGACATAGTTGACATAAAACATCATATTATCTTATGGTATATGACATACTTTTTTGATAAGTCTATATTGTAAAATGATCACTACAGTGAGTTTACTTAACACCTATCACCTCACATAGTTACAATTATTTTTCTTGTGATGAAAACTTTCCAAATCTCTTTTCTTAGCCACTTTCAAATATACAGTGTGGTATTATTAATTATAATTAACATGTTTCTTCAGAACTTATTTCATGATGTAGGTTGTTAATTGCCACTGAAAAATGAAATTGAGATTTATTTATGTAAAACCACAAGTCTGGAATTCACTACTTCCCACTTCAGAAATTAAAGTATTAGAATGAGGGATCCCTGGGTGGCGCAGCGGTTTGGCGCCTGCCTTTGGCCCAGGGCACGATCCTGGAGACCCGGGATCGAGTCCCACGTCGGGCTCCCGGTACATGGAGCCTGCTTCTCCCTCTGCCTGTGTCTCTGCCTCTCTCTCTCTCTCTCTCTCTGTGTGACTATCATAAATAAAGAAAAAAAAATTTGAAGTATTAGAATGATAAAGATAACACTTAGTTTTAAGGATTGAAATATGAAATGAAGTTTATTTTATGAATGTTTTATTTTTTTCTGATGCCAATTCTAGAATCAGCTTGAGTCTTCAACCATAAGATATAATTATTTATAGTATCACCTCTTCAAAGGTTATCAGAAGAAAATCTGTGCCCATATTTGGCAAAATCAAGGACTAAAAAAAGTATGTTCTATTTGCAGCTGGTGAAGGAGAGCATTTAAAAAGATGTCAAAAAGTTGAGTCCTCCTGCATAGCTGCCTCTTGAGTCCTTGGGCCCACTTGAATTAATCATTCCTTCTTTGATTTGTTACTTTCCTGCTTCTCTGATCCTATTATAATGTTAGCTGTGAGCTTGTGGGGCCAAGGGTTTGGTCTTAAACACTTTTAGTAATTTACTGTGATCTTCAATTACTATTCTCTTTGAACAATGAATGAAAGAATGAATCGTAATGTATATGTATATATATATGTTAGACACACGCACACACACGTACATTTATATACATATATGTTCATATGTATTCATAACGTTACCCCTATGAGCACAAAAAAGCATGCTTATGACATACTTATCTTGTATTCTTGTAATATCAACCATAGTTCTATACATATTATGTACTCACATAATACTTTTTGACCAACATTGTTGGTGTAGAGTTTGCATAAACTAAAATGTATCTATATTTAATGTACATTTTGACGAGTTTTGAAAAATTTATATATTTGTGTAACCACCGTCACAATCATGATGTAGAAAATTTCTACCACCCTTAAGCCTTTCCTTATGTCCTATCCCAGTCAATTCTGTACCTTGTCTTTTAGCCCGTCAACTTTCCATCATTTGATTAGTCTGAAATGTCACCTATATGGAAACCTCTCTGTCTAGCTTCTTTCATTCAATTAAATGTTTTTGAGATTCATCCATGTTATGTGTATCATTAGTTCATTCCTTTTCGTTTAGTACATTTGATTTTATGGATATGCCACCATTTATTTAACCATTTCTCTGTTGTCAGACAGTTGGATATTTTCTGTTTGTTTACTTTGGTTAGTGCTGCTTTGAACATGGCTTTATGGTTCTTTGTGCAGAAATATATATTCATTTCATACAGTTGGATCCTATGTATATATTTTACTTTATGAAAAACTACCAGGCTATTTTCCATATGATTGTACCATTTCACATTTATATTAACAATGCATGAATTCCAGTTGATTCTCACTGTTGCTAACAAGATGGAATTGTCAATCTCTTTAATTTTAGCCATCTTAATAGTTGTATTTTTATCTTATTATGGTTTTAATTTTCATATCCCTAACAATGAACACTTTTTTCCATGAGATTATTAGCAATTTGTATATCTTCTTTTGTGAAGTGTCTGTTCAAAATTGTTGCCTATAATTTATCAGGCTGTCTTCCTTGTTGATTTTCTAAAATTTTTGTTAAGAATTCTCCTACTTCATAAGGGGTATTATTTTTGTAATTTTCTTTGCTGTCTTTGAGATTAGAGTCTCAAAAAATGAGTTAGGAAGTGCTTCCACTGCTATTTTTTAAAGATTTTATTTTATTTTTATTTTTTTTTAAGATTTTATTTTTAAACAATCTCTACACACAACATAGGGCTTGAACTTAAAATCCTGAGATCAGGAGTTACATGCTCCACTGACTGAGCCAGTCAGGCACCCCTCTACTCTATTTTCTAAGAATTTGTATAAAATTGATATATAGTTTTTTCTTTATTTAATAGTCATCATAATTGAAGCAAACTAGGCTTGGAGTTTTTGTGGAGGAAGATTTTTTTATTTAAGAGAGAGTGTACATGTGAGTGGAGTAGGGAGGGGCAGAGGGGGAGAGAGAATCTTAAGCAGCCTCCATGTCCATTGTGGAATTTAATGTGGGGCTCAATCTCATGACCCTGAGATCATGACCTGAGGCAAAATCAAGTCAGATGCTTAACCAGCTGATCCCCCCAGGTCTCCCATGATTTTTAATTATGAATTCAGTTTCTTTAATAGACATGGGCTTATTCAGTTTTCATTTTTTCTTGAGTAAATTTTGGTAATTATCTTTCAAAGACTGTTCATTTCATCTTAGTTACTAAATTTATTGACAAAGATATTTATAATATTTCCTTATGATTTTGTCTGGAGAATCAGAAAGCATGCCAGTTCATATATTTCTGATGGTGGTTATCTTGTCTTCTCTTTTGTCTGATCAGTCTGGCAAAAGTCTATCAAACTTTAAAATTTATTTTAAGGAAACACTTTTGGGTTTTATTGATATATTTCTCTCTCCTCCCTTTTTCTTTAGTCTTTTACTTTTTTTTGTTAATTTTTTCTTACTTTGTGTTTTACTTACTCTTCAGTTTTCTGAAGGTAGGAGCCTGGATTATTTTGTTCTGAGACTTAAAATTTTTTGACGTAAGCATTCAATGCTATAAATTTTTCTGTAAGCATTGCTATAGCTATACTTTAGGAATTAGAATCTATTGTATTTTCATTTTTATTCAGTTTAAAATATTTTCTAATTTATTTTGTGCCTTCTTTGATGCATGGATTTTTAGTAGCATGTTGTTTCATTTCCAAATATTTGGAAATATTCAAAATACCTTTCTCTTATGGATATCTAATATAACTGCATTGTAGTCCAAGAACTTGCTTTGTATGACTTTATTTTAAAATTGCTGAGACTCATTTTATGGCCAAGCATGTGCACTTGAATATGTGTGTTTTTCTTTTGTTGGTTTGTGGACCCAGGAAATTTAACAAAATCCCCTACCTCTGGACAAGCAGAGCAGGACTGACTCCATTTTGTGCTGCACCCGACTTGTGCTGACCTGCTTATTGCTTAGGGTACTGCCCCACCCTAGTCAAGCCCAGGGCACACCCTAATCGGAAATCCGCTCAGTGATAGGCCAGTTCAAACGGATACTTTAGGGTAAAATGTAATTCAATCTGCCATCTGTGAGTGGACGGACCAGCATGACTCTGCAACTTTCTGCCTATCCCATTGACCACTGGCCCCTATAGAGTTGCTAAGCCTCTTAGTCTCGGGTCCAAGTCCCTGCTCCACCGTGTCCGGTATATTTGGACCCAGGCTGGAGCTTGTAAATAAACCCTCGTGTGTTTGCACCTCGATGGTTTCTCGGATTTGCGATCTTGGGCGCAACAGGTTGAAGTGTTCTGTAAATGTCAGTAGGTTTGTTTGGTAGTGTTTTTCAGATTTATATGCTTACTAATTTTATGTCTGTTCTAATCAAAAGGGAAATGCTAAAATTTAATTGTATATTTACTGACTTTTTAGTTGTGTAATATCTTGCTTCATGTTATTTTAAGGTTCTGTTAGATGTAGAATTGGCATGTGTTCCTTTTTTTGTTTTGTTTTTTTAAATTTATTTTTTATTGGTATTCAATTTACCAACATACAGAATAACACCCAGTGTTCATCCCATCAAGTGCCCCCCTCAGTGCCCGTCACCCAGTCACCCCCACCACCCGCCCTCCTCCCCTTCCACCACCCCTAGTTCATTTCCCAGAGTTAGGAGTCCTTATGTTCTGTCTCCCTTTCTGATATTTCCCACACATTTCTTCTCCCTTCCCTTATATTCCCTTTCACTATTATTTATATTCCCCAAATGAATGAGACCATATAATGTTTGTCCTTCTCCGATTGACTTACTTCACTCAGCATAATACCCTCCAGTTCCATCCACGTTGAAGCAAATGGTGGGTATTTGCCGTTTCTAATGGCTGAGTAATATTCCATTGTATACATATACCACATCTTCTTTATCCACTCATCTTTTGATGGACACCGAGGCTCCTTCCACAGTTGGGCTATTGTGGACATTGCTGCTATAAACATCGGGATGCAGGTGTCCCGGCGTTTCATTGCATCTGTATCTTTGGGGTAAATCCCCAACAGTGCAATTGCTGGGTCGTAGGGCAGGTCTATTTTTAACTCTTTGAGGAACCTCCACACAGTTTTCCAGACTGGCTGCACCAGTTCACATTCCCACCAACAGTGCAGGAGGGTTCCCCTTTCTCTGCATCCTCTCCAACATTTGTGGTTTCCTGCCTTGTTAATTTTCCCCATTCTCACTGGTGTGAGGTGGTATCTCATTGTGGTTTTGATTTGTATTTCCCTGATGGCAAGTGATGCAGAGCATTTTCTCATGTGCATGTTGGCCATGTCTATGTCTTCCTCTGTGAGATTTCTGTTCATGTCTTTTGCCCATTTCATGATTGGATTGTTTGTTTCTTTGGTGTTGAGTTTAAGAAGTTATTTATAGATCTTGGAAACTAGCCCTTTATCTGATACATCATTTGCAAATATCTTCTCCCATTCTATTGGTTGTCTTTTAGTTTTGTTGACTGTATCCTTGCTGTGCAAAAGCTTCTTATCTTGATGAAGTCCCAATAGTTCATTTTTGCTTTTGTTTCTTTTGCCTTCGTGGATGTATCTTGCAAGAAGTTACTGTGGCTGAGTTCAAAAAGGGTGTTGCCTGTGTTCTGCTCTAGGATTTTGATGGGATCTTGTCTCACATTTAGATTTTTCATCCATTTTGAGTTTATCTTTGTGTATGGTGAAAGAGAGTGGTCTAGTTTCATTCTTCTGCATGTGGATGTCCAATTTTCCTAGAACCATTTATTGAAGAGACTGTCTTTCTTCCAATGGATAGTCTTTCCTCGTTTATCGAATATTAGTTGACCATAAAGTTCAGGGTTCACTTCTGGGTTCTCTATTCTGTTCCATTGATCTATGTGTCTGTTTTTGTGCCAGTACCACACTGTCTTGATGACCACAGCTTTGTAGTACAACCTGAAATCTGGCATTGTGATGCCCCCAGCTATGGTTTTCTTTTTTAAAATTCCCTTGGCTATTCGGGATCTTTTCTGATTCCACACAAATCTTAAAATAATTTGTTCTAACTCTCTGAAGAAAGTCCATGGTATTTTGATAGGGATTGCATTAAACGTGTATATTGCCCTGGGTAACATTGACATCTTCACAATATTAATTCTGCCAATCCATGAGCACGGAATATTTTTCCATCTCTTTGTGTCTTCCTCAATTTCTTTCAGAAGTGTTCTATAGTTTTGAGGGTATAGATTCTTTACCTCTTTGGTTAGGTTTACTCCTAGGTATCTTATGCATTTGGGTGCAATTGTAAATGGGATTGACTCCTTAATTTCTTTCTTCAGTCTCATTATTACTGTATAGAAATGCCACTGATTTCTGGGCATTGATTTTGTATCTTGCCACGCTACCAAATTGCTGTATGAGTTCTAGCAATCGTGGGGTGGAGCCTTTTGGGTTTTCTAGGTAGAGTATCATGTCATCGGCGAAGAGGGAGAGTTTGACTTCTTCTTTGCCAATTTGAATGCCTTTAATGTCTTTTTGTTGTCTGATTGCTGAGGCTAGGACTTCCAGTACTATGTTGAATAGCAGTGGTGAGAGTGGACATCCCTGTCTTGTTCCTGATCTTAGGGGAAAGGCTCCCAGTGCTTCCCCATTGAGAATGATATTTGCTGTGGGCTTTTTGTAGATGGCTTTTAAAATGTTGAGGAATGTTCCCTCTATCCCTACACTCTGAAGAGTTTTGATCAGGAATGGATGCTGTATTTTGTCAAATGCTTTCAGTGCATCTAATGAGAGGATCATATGGTTCTTGGTTTTTCTCTTGCTGATATGATGAATCACATTGATTGTTTTACGAGTGTTGAACCAGCCTTGTGTCCCGGGGATAAATCCTACTTGGTCATGGTGAATAATTTTCTTAATATACTGTTGGATCCTATTGGCCAGTATCTTGTTGAGAATTTTTGCATCCATGTTCATCAGGGATATTGGTCTATAATTCTCCTTTTTGGTGGGGTCTTTGTCTGGTTTTGGAATTAAGGTGATGCTGGCCTCATAGAACAAATTTGGAAGTACTCCATCTCTTTCTATCTTTCCAAACAGCTTTAGGAGAATAGGTATGGTTTCTTCTTTAAATGTTTGATAGAATTCCCCTGGGAAGCCATTTGGCCCTGGACTTTTGTGTCTTGGGAGGTTTTTGATGACTGCTTCAATTTCCTCCCTGGTTATTGGCCTGTTCAGGTTTTCTATTTCTTCCTGTTCCAGTTTTGGTAGTTTGTGGCTTTCCAGGAATGCGTCCATTTCTTCTAGATTGCCTAATTTATTGGCGTATAGCTGTTCATAATATGTTTTTAAAATCGTTTGTATTTCCTTGGTGTTGGTAGTGATCTCTCCTTTCTCATTCATGATTTTATTAATTTGAGTCTTCTCTCTCTTCTTTTTAATAAGGCTGGCTAATGGTTTATCTATCTTATTAATTCTTTCAAAGAACCAACTCCTGGTTCTGTTGATCTGTTCCACAGTTCTTCTGGTCTCGATTTCGTTGAGTTCTGCTCGAATCTTTATTAACTCTCTTCTTCTGCTGGGCGTAGGGTCCATCTGCTGTTTTTTCTCTAGCTCCTTTATGTGTAAGGTTAGCTTTTGTATTTGAGTTCTTTACAGTTTTTGAATGGATGCTTGTATTGCGATGTATTTCCCCCTTAGGACTGCTTTTGCTGCATCCCAAAGATTTTGAACGGTTGTATCTTCATTCTCATTAGTTTCCATGAATCTTTTTAATTCTCCCTTAATTTCCTGGTTGACCCTTTCATCTTTTAGCAGGATGATCCTTAACCTCCACGTGTTTGAGGTCCTTCCAGACTTCTTCTTGTGATTTAGTTCTAATTTCAAGGCATTATGGTCTGAGAATATGCAGGGGACTATCCCAATCTTTTGGTATCGGTTCAGACCCGATTTGTGACCCAGTATGTGGTCTATTCTGGAGAAAGTTCCATGTGCACTTGAGAAGAATGTGTATTCAGTTGCATTTGGAGGTAAAGATCTATAAGTATCTGTGAAATCCATCTGGTCCAGTGTATCATTTAAAGCTCTCGTTTCTTTGGAGATGTTGTGCTTAGAAGACCTATTGAGTATAGAAAGAGCTAGATTGAAGTCACCAAGTATAAGTGTATTATTATCTAAGTATTTCTTCACTTTGGTTATTAATTGATTGATATATTTGGCAGCTCCCACATTCGGGGCATATATATTGAGGATTGTTAAGTCCTCTTGTTGAATAGATCCTTTAAGTATGATATAGTGTCCCTCTTCATCTCTCACTACAGTCTTCGGGGCAAATTTTAATTTATCTGATATAAGGATGGCTACCCCTGCTTTCGTTTGAGGACCATTTGAATGGTAAATGTTTCGCCAACCTTTTATTTTCAGGCTGTAGGTGTCCTTCTGTCTAAAATGAGTCTCTTGTAGACAGCAAATAGATGGGTCCTGCTTTTTTATCCAATCTGAAACCCTGCGCCTTTTGATGGGGTCATTAAGCCCGTTCACGTTCAGAGTTAGTATTGAGAGATATGAGTTTAGTATCACCATGATATCTATTCAGTCCTTGTTTTTGTAGATTGTTCCACTGAACTTCTTCTTAAAGGGGAATTTTAAGAGTCCCCCTTAAAATTTCTTGCAGAGCTGGTTTGGAGGTCACATATTCTTTCAGTTCCTGCCTGTCTTGGAAGCTCTTTATCTCTCCTTCCATTTTGAATGAGAGCCTTGCTGGATAGAATACTTTATCCATGTTCCTCCTGCATGTTTATTGCATGTTTATTGCATGTTCTTCTCATTTAGGACCCTGAATATATCCTGCCAGCCCTTTCTGGCCTGCCAGGTCTCTGTGGAGAGGTCTGTTGTTACCCTAATACTCCTCTCCATAAAAGTCAGGGATTTCTTGTCTCTTGCTGCTTTAAGGATCTTCTCTTTATCTTTGGAATTTGCAAGCTTAACTATTAAATGTCGAGGTGTTGAATGGTTTTTATTGATTTTAGGGGGGGATCTCTCTATTTCCTGGATCTGAATGCTTGTTTGCCTTCCCAGATTAGGAAATTTTTAGCTATGATTTGTTCAAATACATATTTTGGCCCTCTGTCCCTTTTGGCGCCCTCGGGGACCCCAATTAAACATAGGTTTTTCTTCCCCAGGCTGTCGTTTATTTCCCTTAATCTATCTTCATAGTCTTTTAATTGTCTCTTTTTTCCTCAGTTTCCCTCTTTGCCATCAACTTGTCTTCTATGTCACTCACTCATTCTTCCATCTCGTTAACCCTCATTGTTAGGACTTCTAGTTTGGATTGCATCTCATTCAATTGATTTTTAATTTCTGCCTGATTGGATCTAAATTCTGCAGTCATGAAGTCTCTTGAGTCCTTTATGCTCTTTTCTAGAGCCACCAGAAGCTGTATAATAGTGCTTCTGAATTGGCTTTCTGACATTGAATTGTAATCCAGATTTTGTAACTCTGTGGGAGAGAGGACTGTTTCTGATTGTTTCTTTTGAGGTGAGGTTTTCCTTCTAGTCATTTTGCTCAGTGCAGAGTGGCCAAAAACAAGTTGTATTGGGAAAAGGAGAAAAAGAGAGGAGAGAAAGAAGGAAAGAAAAAGAAAAAAGAAAAAAGTAAGAAAGAAAGAAAAAGAAAGAAAGGAAAAAAAGGGGTGGGGGAAGTAAACAAATCAAAAAGAAAAAAAAAAAAAAACCACGGGGGAGTATCTTCTGATTCTGTGTACTTTAAGTCCCTTGGCTTCCCCTGGAACTTGTCCGTTTAGCTGGTCTTCTGGGGGAGGGGCCTGTTGTGCTGATTTTCAGGTGTTAGCACTTGGGGGAGCTGGTGCAGGGCTCAGTGGGGGTTGTTTACCCCGTGAGGCTGCAGGAGGAACAACCCCAGTGGCGGGGCCAGCTCTGGAGCCCTGGATTCAGCCCCCGCAGGAACTCCGGAGCTCTCCGTCTGCAGGGCCTGGAGGCTCCGGGGCGGGGCCGCTGATCTGCTCAGCTCGGGGCAGGAGCGTCCTCGCTGTCCTGGGCCCTCCCGGCCTCTGCCTGTCCCGGGGGAGGCCGGATCCTGGGCTGTGTCCCGGCGCCCTGTGCTCCCGGCCTGCGCTGTTGGATTCGCGCTCCCGCCCCGCAGCCCCCTCCGCGGAGCCGCCCCCGAGCCCCTCCGAGCTGCTCCGGGTCCCGCCGTGCGCGCTGCAGCCCTTAGGGAGCTCGGCGCACTCTCCCGGGGCGCAGGTGCCTGTTAGTGTCCCAGGGAGCCCGAGGGCATCCCCTCCCCTCCTGGGTCCTGCTCCACCTCCCTGCGAGCCCCTTTCCGCCCGGGAAGGTCGGTGCAGCTCCTGCTCCTCCGGGACGGGGCTCTCCTGTCCTGGGGACACTCGCCCCGGCCTCAGCCCGGCTCCTCGCGGGGCCCCTCCCCCTTGGAGGCCTTTTATTTCTTTATTTCTTTTTCCCCGTCTTCCTACCTTTGTAGAAGCGCGAACTCTTCTCACTGTAGCATTCCAGCTGTTCTCTCTTTAATTCTCAGGCCGAATTCGTAGATTTTCAGGATGATTTGAAGGTTTTCTAGGTAATTTGGTGGAGACAGGTGACTTGGGGACCCTACTCTTCCGCCACCTTGCCCCTCCTCTGGCATGTGTTCTTGTTGAAGTGACCTTTTATCATTTTGGATTCTCTTTTTTTATTCCTGGTAATATTTCTTGTTCTGAAATCTAGTTTTTCTTATGTTAATAAAGCAATTCCAGTTTGCTTATATTTACTGTTTATATAACTTTTTTTATTCTTTTCTTGTAGTCTCCATATTTATAGTGTGTTTCTTATAGATAGCATATGATTTGGTCTTGCTTTTTTACATCCTGAGGGATACTCTCTTTTTAAAAATTGGAGTATTTAGACCATAATATTTAATGTAATTATCAATGTGCATGGGTTTTGCCTTAAATTAATTGAACATGTTTTGTCTCTCTTTAATTTCCACTTCTTAATTATAGCTCAGTGTTTTATGTTGATAGTGGTTGATTTAAGGTTTAATATCGATTTTAACTTATCACAATATACCTGCAGTAAAATGACTTCACATATAAGAATAGCTTTTACAACAGTGTATTTTCATTTCTCTTCTTTTATCCATTAAGCTATCACATCAATTTTTTCTACATATATTATGAAACAGTACATTGCTATTCATGTATAATGTTTTGATAGTCCATTTTCTTTTAAATAAATTTTAAACATAGTATTTTATAATTATCCTTATATCCTTGGTACTCCCTCATTATATTAAGAAGGTCCAAATTTCAACCTGGTATTTTATTTTTCTTTGTGCTAAAGTACCTCCTTTAATATTTCTTGTGATACAGGCTTGCTGGTGACAAATTATCTCAGTTCGTTCTTTCTTTCTTTCTTTCTTTCTTTCTTTCTTTCTTTCTTTCTTCTTTCTTCTTTCTTCTTTCTTTCTTTCTTTCTTTCTTTCTTTCTTTCTTTCTTTTTCTTTTTTTTTCTTTTCTTTCAAATGTTATTTTTGCCTTTGCTACTTTCATTGTATATGGAATTCTAGATTGACTTTTTTTTTAACACTGATTTGCTTAGTTTTTGCTAAGAAGTCTGCAACTGTTCTTAGATTTGTTCTTTCATGGGTAATACCTCTTTCTCTGTTTGCTAAGATTTTTCTCTTTATCTCTTATTTTTATCAGTTTGATTATGGAGTTATTTGATTATCAGTTATGATTATTCTTTTTGGTGTTTATCTTGCTTGGGTTTTGATAAACATATGGAACTCTGGATTTATAGTTTTTATCAAATTTGAAAAAATTATGACCATTATATCTTCATATATTTTTTCTGTTCTTATTCTCCTTTGGGATGTCAGTAACATATATTATAGACCATTTGATATTAACCCACAGATTATTGAGGTTTTGTTCATATTATTTAATTTTTATCTCTGTATCATTTTGGATGGATTCTATTGCTGTTTCTTCAGATCATTAATCTTTACTTATACAGTGTTTAATCTATTGTTATTCCCATATATATTTTTTCCAATAATGTATTTTTGTTTTTATTTTTGTTTATTTTCTATTTAGAGAGAGAGAGAGTGCATATGTATGAGCTGGGGTGGGGACCTGCAGAAGGAGAGGAAGAGAAAGAATCTGAAGCACACTCCATGCTCAGCGCATAGGTGGGCGTGGGGCTTGATCTCATGACTTGAACTGAAATCAAGAGTTGGACACTTTAATCAACTAAGCTATCTAGGCACTCCATATATTTTGTTTTTAGAAGCTCCATTTTTAAATTTCTCTTCTCATTATGTTCATGTTTTCCTTTGTATCATTCATCACATGGAGTGTATTTATAGCAACTGTTTTAACATTGTTGCCTGCTAGTTCTGTGATTTCTTCATTTGTGGGTTTATTTCAGTTGACTAGTTACAGGTCATATTTTCCTGCTTACTTGTAAGTCTAGTGATTTTCAATTATACGCTAGACATTGTTAGCTTTATATTGTTGAGTGTTGGATTTCATAGTATTCACTTAAAGATTACTAGACTTTAAATGATAGGAAATTGAGTAACTTCTGGATTTGGTTGATCCTTAAGGCTTGTTTTTAAGCTCTCATAGAGTGAGTAAAAATATCCATTCATTCTAGGGATAATTTAGTCCTACTTATAAGAGATGGACCTTATTTGGTCTCTATTAATTTCCCCATCAATTCAGCAAGGTTTCTCTGCTCTAGTTAAAAGGAACTCATAGGGGCAGCCCAGGTAGCTCAGCAGTGTAGTGCTGCCTTCAGGCTAGGGCCTGATCCTGGAGATCCAGGATCATGTCCCATGTGGGGCTCCCTGCATGGAGCCTGCTTCTCCTTCTGCCTGTGTCTCTGCCTCTCTCTCTCTCTGTCTGTCTCTTGTGAGTAAATAAGTAAAATCTTAAAAAAAAACCTCATAAAATTACTGGTTCTTTGTGATCTCTAAGAATTTTTTATCTTATGTATCCCAAGTAATTTTCCTTTGGTGGGAAATGGTTCTCTCTTGTCCTTATGGGGTTTACCTTATGCATGGTGCAGATTGTTACTTAGACAAAAACTTAAGATGCTTCCTGTGCAAATATCTGGATCTTTTTGTCTTCATAGCTCTCTTTCCTCTATAATTCTTTCCTTAAAATTCAAGTTACTTTAGCCTCTCCAAATTCAAATATTTTTCTCCTCAGGTCCATTTGCTTTCCAGACTGGAAATTGCCTCCAGCTAGAAATCTTGGGCTCCTCTCATTTGTTTATAATCTCTTAAGGATCAAAATCCTTTATTATTGTCATATTATATATTTTAAGAAGCTATTTTCTCTATTGTTTTAATTGTTTTGGAGAGGGTAATTCCTATCTTGGTACTCCCTCATGAAGCAAAATTGATTTGAAAGTGTCTGAAACAGGTTGCTAAGCCAATCAATTCAACATTGTGTCTGTTTTGGAAAGCAAGTAGTGCTTTGCAGAGACTGTTTTATAGAGGACTCATGGGAGACCAAATAGAGGAAACTGCCAAAGGCATGATACCTCAGAATCAGAGCTTTTTAACGTTATCATTTCACATAATGGTCATTCTGCAGTGAACAGCATTTGTTGTTTTAAAGGATTCAATAATACTGATTTGGGGGAGACAAATGAAAATTACTATATATAAAGTGGTAAAATAGGCTAGTTACAAATAACAGAAAACCTAAAACCTTAAAATGTTATAAAGTTGAGCATTAATGATTAAGAAGTATATTATACTAATATATATTTAGAAATGGTTTATAATAATCAATGGAAAAATACTGTCCTTCAGCGAGTTTTTATTTTGTATTTTGTCTGGTAGTCATTCTTGTTTGAAACGAGAACTGTGAAAAACGAGGAATTCTAGGGGAACAAAAGTTATTAAAGGAGTTATAAATTCAGTATGTTAGAGAAGATTATTCATTATTCTTAAGAGTGAAGATAGGTTCCTAACTGACTTTATAAAGATAATATATAGAAAAGGACAACAAATTCATACAAGGAAGAACAAGGGACATCTGGATGGCTCAGTGGTTGACGTCTGCCTTCAGCTCAGAGAATGATCTTGGGTCCTGGGATCGGGCTCCCTGTGGGGAGTCTGCTTCTCCCTCTCCCTATGTCTTTGCCTCTCCCTCTCTCTTTCTCTCTGTGTTTAATGAATAAATAAAATCTTTTTAAAAAAGGAAGAACAAGAATTACTATAGTTTGCTTACATAACTACATACAGTTATAAGGATCATGATCATATAATTTTTGAAAATCATCTAACAACATTTACCAATATCTCTATTGAGTTATAGATATGATTGAAACAGAAAACTGGGTAATCTGATGCCATCATTTTCTGAAATTATTATAGTCCATAGATAAATAGTAAGTCCTTCATTGTTAGCTATGTTAAAAACTACCTTGTTTTTTAAGATTTTATTTATTTATTCATGAGAGACACAGAGAGAGAGAGAGAGAGAGAGAGAGAGAGAGAGAGACGCAGAGACACAGGCAGAGAGAGAGAAGCAGGCCCCATGCAGGGAGCCTTATGTGGCACTCAATCCCGGGACTCCAGGATCACGCCCTGGGCTGAAGGCAGGTGCTAAACCACTGAGCCACCCAGGGATTCCACAGAAAACTACCTTTCTACTTTTAAGTTGTGACCAAAGTTTTTTTTTTTTTTTTTTTCCTAAACTATCAGCATGATTGTACTACATGTCACTGCATTAAAGGATTATGTTCCTATATTCAGTCCTCTAAATTAGGTCTCTTAAGATATAGGTTTCTAAATTGTTATTAAGATTTAGAAACACAAGCATATGTCTATAACTAGATGGATCAGAAGATTTTGAATGCAGAACACATTATCCCCTTTAATTATATGTACTCTAAGTACAGGAAGGGCAAGAGCAAGTCTTTCACCCTGCAATCCATTAAACTTCTAAGAAAAAATGGATTCTAGTTGTCTCTTTCACTCTGCCAGCAATACTGTGCTTTTCATACTTTTCCTATCATTATGGTTCAAGAGAATTATTCTATGTCATGCATCCAGTACCAAATTTAATTCAAAAATAGTCTCTTTGCAGTTGTGTAGTCATTCAAGAAAGGATTTACCAGTTGGAAATCTTTTTTTTTTTTTCCAGCTCTGAGGTAGAATTTAGTGATTCATCAATTGCATATAACACCCAGTGCTCATTATATCAAGTGCCCTCCTTTGTGCCCATCACCCAAATACTCCATCCTCCCTATCCACCTCCCCTCCACCAACCTTGTTTCCTGTAGTTAAGAGCCTCTTACAGTTTGCCTCTCTCTCTTTTTTTTATCTTATTTATTCATCTTATTATTTGCACAAAATATATTTATAGATCAGACAGATTTCCAATCTTAAGTCACATGTTTCATGAAAAAGAAAAGCATGCAGTTTCTTTTTAGGTAGTGTTCACTGTAACATCAAATTTGGTTCTACATATGGAATGCATCATTAAGTTACACTATGGAAATTTTTATTTAATGCACTTTGTAATGTCAGCACTCTAGCCCAAGTCTTCATCACCTCACACCTGTATTACTGCAATAATTTCTTCTCTCTCTACTTGTAGTTTCTCCAGTCCAGTCCAGTAAGATAAACTTCCTCAAACATCACTGCAATCACTTCTGGCTCATGTTCTAAAACCCAAATTTTGCTGCCAGTTGAATGGTATCCAAATTGTTTTCATTGGAATCCCAAACCCTCCATAATCTGGTCTCACCTTGCCATCCAAATATGTCTCCAGATATTTCTTAATATCCTATTGCCTGCTCTAATTAGGCTATCTCCCTTCTGCCTCCACACAGTATGGAGTACTTTGCTGCCTCTGCACTTCTACTTCTAAAGCTTCTTTAACTTGAAATAACTTGACTTTCCAGCTTGTAATTTCTTTCCTTTCCTTTCCACCGTTCAAGGACCCTCTTCTATCCCACCTAATATGTAAATCCTTCCTGGAGTATACCTGCCCTGTGGATGCTTTCCTGGTCTGACTGTCTACAGTACTTACCATCTGTTTTGGCATATTTCTCATCCATTATAAGAGGTACTTAAAAAAAAAGTTAATATATTTTAAATGGAATTTATTTTGCAATCAGTAGCATGTCAAAGATTGATCAGAAGTGTTTTTTCCTTTCTAATTAGCACACAAAATAATAGTGCATCTTATAATTTATGGTGTCTTAAGAGCTGAAAGAAAATCAGTGTATATATCATTACTTATTCTTTTTGAATGGTTTCCTTTGTGTCTGGAATGTTGCCCAGCATTATTATAAATTTTGCTAGATGGAAATCTTTTACGTATTTCTTTCCATTTTACATCTTTTGAATATTTTATAATTCCAGGTGTATATTGGGCTTCTTGAATTTAATTAGTGAAATTTTATTTCAATTAAGGTATACTTAATAAATAAAATGAATATGCTTGGTTAGGTAAGTGCTTTTATGATAATTATTAATTTTTCTTTTAATTTAAATTTTTCATTGAAGTATTATATACATTCAGAAAAGTGCACATAAGCATGTATTTGCACAAACTCAATACACCCTGAGTAACCGACACCTAGATTGAGAAACAAAACATTACCAGGCCCCAAGAAACCCTTTTTCAACCCACCTTCCAGTTACAAGTGTTATTCTTATCCTGTCCTCAGAAAGCATAGACTAGTTTGGGAAATTTTGTCCTTTGTATAAATGCAGTTAAACAATGTATGCACATTAGTATCTAGCTTCTTTTGTTCACAAGTGTATTTTTGAGATTCTCCCACATTGATGCTGTAGTAGATCACTTCTTCTCATTCGTATATTGAATCCTGTTTTATGAATATACCACAATCTGTTTATGCCTTCCATTGTTGATACATTGTTGGATAATTTCCAGTTTTGATCTAACCTACAGTAGTGCTTCTCTGAACATTCTAGGATGTATCATTTGTTGTACACATGTATTAATTTCTCTTGGTTAAATATCTAGGAGTGAGAGTGCTGGGTTGCAGTATATAAATCCACCTTCCTTAGATGCCACCTATTTTCCAAAGTTGATTCAGTTTACATCCAACAATGATATATATGAAAGCACTTGGTGTTTTCTGTCTTTTTCATTTTAGCTATTCTAGTGGATGTGTATGGTATCATTGTTATTTTTTTTGTACTGATAAAATGCTTCCAGCAAAATCTTTGGATTTTCCTTCAGAAGTATTATTGAATATAAGCATGTTAGGCTGAAATATAAGGATTTACACGAAAATAATCACTGCAGCTATAAACATTCCTCATTTTGGATATTTACCTATCATTGAATGTCTGTAACATCATTTGGGGAAGTTTCTGGTGATATATTTCTGGTGATATTTAACTATAATCATCTTTGTCTTTTTGGAAATTTCTTGACTATTTCATTTAGTCTCCAGAATTATGTTTGGTTCTCCTAACTTCTGAGTCAAGAATTAGTTATTCTAATTCTTGGGCATTGCGATCAACTTAATTAACATTTTGTTGATTTCCTCTTTAATTAATATGTTTGTTTGTTTACAATGTGTCTGATTCATACCAACATTATTTATTAGGTATATAAAGTTAGAAATAAAATGTTTGAGCTCCACTGGTGCTATAACTGTTATTTATTATTACTATATATTACAAGTGAAAGTCGTGGTTGAGTTCTGTGCATTAAAGTTCTAATGAATTAATACTTCTCATTGATTTTTCATCTGTTCCAAGGTATTTTATATGCTTAAAGTGTTAGATAATTAGCCTGTAATTCCATTTCTCTGCCCTATGAGTGCTGAGAGAAATACTGTGGACATTTTTCTTGCCAATATTCTTTCCTATTCATGTTCAGGCCAAGACATTTGGTTTCTTACTGAATCATAAAGCTATATTTTTTAATTGCTCTAAAATCAAAGATGCTGACTTCTGTATATTTAACTCCAGAGGTTTGTACAGATTGTGTGGCTAGTTACCATAAAAATTAATTATGACTTAGGAAAGAGAAAGGTGTACTCCCTCTATCACAATGTTCCATTTATAAACCTAGACCTTAGAAAATAACCAAAGAATCAATGCAATAGTTTTATGAAACCATGATGAATTTCCAAGTATTTTTTTGTGGTATGGAAACTCAGTGTTGAGTTCAAACTCAGTGTTGAGTCCATGATGGATGCATGTTAAGAGGCTCTTACTTCATGAGCACATGTAATACATTTCTTATGTTGGCACTGAGTAACGAATATTTACTTGAGATTTGTGTCTTTCCCTGGGAGGCTGGACACTGATTAGTTTATTATCTATAAATTGCTGCATTTAGTTTATCTCCTAACTCCCAACTTATAGTCTCATTTAATAATAAAAAACAGTCTGCTTCAGGACATGGTCTAATTTCTTTTGTATTTTCAGATGTCTATTAGATAGAGAAGTATATAATAAGTTCTCATAACATGTACTGAAATAAGTGTGTAAAACTATACGTGGAGTATAATCCTAATTATGTAATTAATAAATAAGTCTATGTGTAAGTGCATGCACATACACAAATATGGAAAGATATCAAAATATTGAGTGATTATTTGCAGGCAGTACAACAGTGGGTGTTATTTGTTTTCTCCTTGTATGATTGTTTTCCAATAGCATATGTTACTGTTAATGATAAGAAAAAGTTTCATTATGAAACTTGAAAACAAGAATGTAATATAAAATTATTTATGTTAGATACAGAAACAGCACAATTTTTAGAACTGATCCTTCAAAACTTTTGGCCAAATTGAATTTCAGTGTTATGCAATTGATAGAGAAACCAGGTTTCTTCTAATTGTTTCAATACATAAATCAGTTTAATAGTCATGAACAGAACAGTTTTATAGTCATTCTGTTCTAGTGAAGGAATCCAAAACTAATTAGTTTACCTACTCTGAATTGATAGGTACACTAAAATTTAAGAGTTTTTTTTCTCATTCTTTATAGAAAGTAGTCATTTATAATTGGTATAATATTGTGTCTTTATAGTAAATTTTAGATACATTTTCATGTGGTTTTAGTTTTCCTTTTTCTTCTTGCTAGTTGAAGTATTTGCCTTTTGATGTGATGGCTCTTAAGCCATACTTTCCTTTCAAATTTCTGATCATAATTAAACAGCATCATCATGCTTGTTTCTCAAGCCAGAAATCTGAATCATTCCAAACCTTCCTTTTTCATGTCTCACATTTAATTGCCACCTAAGTAATGTTGAATCTAAGCTATCCCTGGCGTCTATTTCTTCTTCTTCCTTCCTACTATCTATTGGTTCTTTATTGTTTTTTGACTAGCCTAGTTTAACTGCCACATTGCTGATCTCTCTGCTTCCATTCTTCCCTGACCCTCCCAATTCATCTTCCATATTCTTCCAGTATGATCCATCTTGTATATAAGCTTAATTGGGATACTCTATTTCTAACTTCCTTCTGCGATTTCCATAGGTCTTTAGAGTAAGGTCTAACATCTAGCATGGCGTGTAAGAACTTCTAAGTCCTTCTCCCCTTTATTTCTTACCACTTTGTATGCACACCAGCCACTATACACTTCTGTACCTCTCAGATATGCCGTGTCGTATCTTACCTCCATGCCTTCGAACTTGTTATTCCTTCTGTCCCCAGTGCTCTCCCTCTGCTTGTTCATTTGACTCCTGTTCATCCTTCAAGACCCATCTCAAGAGGATGGCCACTTTTCCAGACAAAGCCGGAGTTAATCTTCTGCGCAATCATACCTGATATACACTTTTATTACTTTGCCTCTTAGAGTCCTATCATTGTTTATTTACATGTTTATTTTCTCCACTAGACTATGAATCCCCCCCCACACACACCAAGAGTATATTCATTTATAGTCATTCATTCTTTACCACTGGTGATTTCCTATACCATGAGATTGTGCTTCTGTTTTCTTTTTATTTTTTTTTATTTTTATTTTTTTTATGATAGAGAGAGAGAGAGAGAGGCAGAGACATAGGCAGAGGGAGAAGCAGGCTCCATGCACCGGGACCCCGACATGGGATTCGATCCTGGGTCTCCAGGATCACGCCCCGGGCCAAAGGCAGGCGCCAAACCACTGCGCCACCCAGGGATCCCTGTGCTTCTGTTTTCTGCCTGGCTTTTAAAAGATAAGGTCCTCATTTTGGTTTTTAACTCATTTCCTCTCCTCCAGGGTATATGCATTCACTTTTCCTTTTTATAGGTGTTGAAGATTGCAGGACAATACTCATTCACCCACCCTGCCTACTCCTCAATTAATTCTGTAAAATGGGAAAAACACACAGTTGTTCAATAAGGATCGTAATGATATTGTTCATGGGAAAAATGAATGGGAAATGAGAAAAATGCCTTCTGCCCTTGTTTCATATTTACCCCACACCCAGTCACAGACCCATGTTGACTGGTCTTCAAGCAGCAAACAATCTGACATTGATAGTAAGTGGGCAGGGACATAATTAAAGTGTCCTTCAAAGAATGAGAGTGGAGGCAATTAAAGTGTCCTTCAAAGAATGAGAGTGGAGGCAAGATTGCAGTGAAGGTAACGGAACTTAAATCCAAGGATCTTTGTTTTGTGTGAACCCCTTCCAAGGCTCTGGGAAATGAACTGTAATGTGTTCAGAGTTAAAAAGATGTGGGGAACCAAGTTGGAAAAGTAAGATATATAAACTGTGGTTGGTTGGTTAAGATTATTGTATCCTTTACTCTGACTTCCCCTTTGACACGTGTGCCCTTATTTCCAGAGATCTTGATTATTTTTTTTAGATCAGTAGCTCTAGCAATACTACAAACACCAAGTGTGTCAGTGTATGACGTTGAAAGTTTTAAAGCATCTCAGATAAGAACTTTAAAATGCTTTTTGCTAAATAGTATCAGAGAAAAGATTGAATTATCATTCTATTCTCTCTATAGAAAATATTACACATTTTTTTGTTATGGGAATAGACATTCAAAGAAAATCAGTCAAAAATGCGGGGAAAAAGTATCATAGATTCTTGTTAATTAACAAGAACAAAATTGTTATTAATTTCTAGATTTGTCAGGTTTTAATAGTTTGAAATGTATGTCTTATTTTTTATTTCAGATAACTATTTTTGTTCTAACTTTTATAGTTGTGACTTTGTATTTGTTTTCCTTAAGTAGGGCCCCCAAACTGAATAAGTTTTAGGCCAAATTTGGGTCTGTCCCTATATAGGAGGTTTTGGGGGAAACATCAATGTTCTTTGCTGAGGCATCTTTCCATTTCTTCTCAGTCAGAAACCCAGAACTGTCCCCCGACCCCTGCTCAAAAAGATGCATTTATTAAGAGTGAAACAGAGGATATGTTACACTAGTTCATGATAGCAAATGCCAAATACATATGTTCTCTAGTTGCTTAAACTCTAGCCTTGTTAAACTACCATAGGAAGTTCGCATACTCTTTCACCTTGTGTATCTAGTATAGAACTATGACTTGGGAGAATGCCTGTATTTAAATGTTTATTGACTTAATATAAAATCCCTTTTCAGGCCATAAATCAGTTTTATTCTTTCTTCAGTTGTTAATATACTATGATAATAAGGTTTAAAATAAACAGAGATAGTATTCAGTCCAAAGACCCTCATAGCCTATGGGTTGGATGCTTTTTCTTTATCCATTTCTCTCCCATTATTTCCTCCTCCCACAGTGTTCTCCTCCTGTCTCTATTTCACCTTTACTTTGAAATATTCTTTTTCAGATGAGTTACCTGTTGGTATCCTGATGGGTCTTTCTCTGACTTAATCCATTGCTTTCATTTACTTCCCAAATTTGATTCTTGCTTTACTTTTCTATTTTACCCTTAGGACCTCCTAAGATTTGTACAGTTGTTTCCAACTACCATCTCTGGAGTGATGATTTAGTCGTAGGAGCTAATAAAGTTTTACTGTAATTTAAAAGGGAGACTGAAGATGTTTGGCAAGTGCTGAATATTCACCTATATTATTGCTAATGTTACCATTAAAATTCAGGCTGTCATATAAATTGAAGGGTCCTTGCTAAAGATTAGAGGGAATCTGGAAAGAGTTAGTGTTACTGAGGTTTTTGTGCATGGTGCCAGATTTTAAAAGCTGTATAATGCTGAAGTTTTACCATGTCTATAAAGCATTCCCCAATAATTTTAGCCCATATTGATGGCTCTTCTTCCTGACTGCCTAAAGCACACATTGTTACTAGCATTTATGCCTTGTGGAACCTTTGAATAATTGGACCTTTAAAATCCTCTAGTTTATCTCCTCGTTGAATGTACTTAAAGCTCTACTTTCTGACATTTGAATGTATACTTTGTAAAGCTTTGTTTTTGAGTGTGTTATTAATTCTTAGGAGGGTTTTTGGGAATGTGGAAACTGTGATGAGATCTTGAGAACGTTACTGTAAAATCAACACATAATTAGAGCAGAGATATACAAAAGGCCTCTTTTAGTCATGTATAGCCTGGGACCAATGAAGCTTGCCTATCACTTGACTAAATGTTAAAATATCTAAATAATGTAGAAATCAGGATGGGTGCAAGTCAACACACAGCATAGAGATAGTTAAGTCATTAAGGGAAATGTTTGCAGTACCCACCAAAATTCTGTCTAAAAGTGAGGGATCTTCAGCCAGCTGAACTGGGGTCTATTTGGTCCAATATGGTTATGATTAGGGAAGAAAAGAATTGTAGTCTATAGGGTGTAAGATTTTCTCCTCTCGTTGAAAAGAGCATTGGTATTGTGCTAAGCCCTATACTAAGAACTTAACAAATTTTACTTCATTGAATGTTTTCCATAACCTCTAAATATTTACATTTTTTAGTGTGTAACTCATTGCCAGTAAGTATAAGATTCCAAAAAAGGCAAAGATCCTGAATCTCATGCTGTTAACTACTCTAGGATTATAATGTAGGGAGGAATTCTTTAGGTGCCCATCACCCTTCATATTCCTACCTTTGAGGTAATCTTAGATTTCAAATGACTCAGGGAAGAAAGAGGGAAGGGAAGTGAGGAAGGGGAAGAAGAAGAAGGGAAGGAAGAAGAGAAGAAAGTAGGAAAGGAGAAGGGGAGAGAGGAAAACAAGTAAGTTAGATTTTGGGCTTCTAAGGGCCTAGGTCCTAGCAATTTAGAAGTGATTTAATAGATTTCAAGCATAATTTTGACTCTATGCAATTTTCAAATTATGCCCTGGTTTAAAATGACATCCTCTGCACATGCTTAAAATGCAAATCCACTGTGCTGTCATGTGCTTGTTGAGTTTGGAAAAAAATAGGGGAAGTGATTTAGATGTATTGAACACTTAATATTTGGCTGATTAGTATCACAGTGCCAATGCTCTTTTCAATGAGATGGGAAAATCTTACAGCCTATAGACTACAATTCTTTTCTTCCCTAATCATAACCATATTGGACCAAATAGACCCTAGCTCAGCTGGCTGAAGATCCCTCATTTCTAGACAGAACTTTGGTGGGCACTGCTTCATATAGCCAAGAGTGAAACCACAACTAGTCTATATATATAGACATACATTCATATATGTATGTATATACAGATACAAATGTATGTCTATATACAAAGACATGTATTTATGTACTTATGTATTTTTATAATTTCTTTTCCTTTAATAACAAGGAAGAGTTTTATGAAATAATTGAATTCATTGAGACTTTTCCATTCTAAAATAGATAGGTATTTAGTAGAGGAAGAAGAATGAAACGAACAAGCCAAAAAACCCAGGCAAACATAAAAGGATTCAATGGAAGACATGATTGAAAAAAACTCAGTCTTTTTTTTACAGCTTTATTGGGCATAAGTGAGAAATAAAACTGTAGGATATTTTAAGTGTACATTGTGATGGCATGATATACATAAACATCGTGAAAAGACATCCAGTAACTCACACATTTATCTTTTAAAAATTATCATTTGGTAAGAACATATTTAAGTTTTAGTCTTTTAGTGAATTTTAATTATGCAATACAGTGTTATCAGCATGGTATCATTCATATGTAGTATCTGAAAAAAAAAAAAAAAGAGTCACATTCTTAGAGAAGTAGAGAGTAGAAGAATGGTTGCCAGCGCTGGAGAGTGTGGGAAATAGGGAGAGGTTGATAAATGGATACACACTTTGAGCTATAAGATGAGTAAGGTCTGTGGATCTAATGTATAAAAGTCAATCTTTTATATTATTATTATTTTAAAGTGTATTTTCTGGCAAACTGAATTTCCTCAGTCATTTGTGACACATTGAAGTTGTGACATGTATGAATTTTATGAAGATAAATTAATGAAATATACTTTGACACTTTAAAATAGCCAGCAGGAATGATTTTACCCTTCAAGAATGTCTGAAGTGTGCTTTTATTTTTTCAGCTGTTGCACATTAGAGAACGTCCATCCTGTTGAAGGTGTGGTAAATTTACACAGATTTTAGGTATTCATAGTTGAAAGTTGAGGGTCACTTTTATCATCAGTCCTCTGTAGTATACTCACTGAACCCAAATTTCTGAGTGCTGTTCCCATTTTGAACCGTACCCCCAACCCATATTAATCTGTATGACTTAGGTAAAATTTCCATTCCACCAGAAAGTCATTAAAAACAAAATCAACCTTGTAACATCGATCATTTCTTATTTTGCACTTTTAGCACTAGCATTGTATAGACCTGTCCTATGAATCACCAATCACATTTGTTTGTGAGCACTTACTACTAGAAAAGCTGACTGTCCAATTTTCCAAATTAAGTAAGTCTTAGGCACACACAAAGTAATACAAATGGATATTATCAGCAGAGGACCTTCTCAGAAGATCTCCAAGTGTGACATTTCTGTGGTGAATTTGCTAAAATTTGTAAACTGTGAAATCGGGGGTTTGCAACACTCTGTGAGTGGACCCATCCTCAGGAAGAGACTCGTATTAACCAAGCTTGTAGCAGTGTTGTGTAAAATCAGAATGCCAACTCATTCATCTATGATGAGAAACCTAATTGCCGTAAGTCTAGAACACTTGTATTGACATGGCTAGTGCTTTCACTCCCTGTAGGCATGTATCCAAAGGGGGAAGATTGTCATCTGAAGGTTTCCTGGAATCAGAACAAGGGGAAACTTATTCCAAGGCTCTATTCCAAGCCATTATGTATGGATATCTAAGTTTCTTATCACAGGATGATGTATTTCCTCCTTTGTGTAAGTTCTTGGTGGGAAGGAGCTGCAAGGGAAATGTCATGGCTTTAAATTCCATGATATCTCCTACCTAGATCTTTCAACTGAACTCCAGTTCTATATATCCAACCACCTCCTTTGTACTTCCACCTGGATGTCTAATAAATAGGTGTCTTAAATTTAGCATGCCAAAGCTGAGAGCCTCCATCTCATGCTCATTGCACTGCCCCATTAAATCAACTCTCTCTTCAGTCTTCTCAGTCTCAGTTTAGGCAACAGAGATGTATCATCATCACAGCCCCATGTCCAGTCCTCCGGAAACTGGACTGACTTCAGTAAACATCCAAAACTGGTCACTTCTCATTGCTCCACTGCTGCAACCCTGGTGTGGGTCACCCTGGGTCATCTCCCACCCAGATTACTGCCATGTTCATATCTGATCTCCTCGCTTCTGTCCTTGCACCCCCTAGAGTCTAATTTCAACACAGAGACTAGAGAGATCTTTTTAACACATGTCCTATCATATAACTCTTAAGCTATCAAGGCTTAGTTCAAATCTGCTTTCTAAACACAGGAATATGCAGGCTCACAGTACTACATACTTACTCTTGAAATGTAAGTGAATAGCATAGTTTACATGACCACATACCAGTTATATAATTGGGAATTCTCTGAATTAGTGTTTATGTAGAGTACAACATTTCTTAAAGGGAAAGTAATAAAATGTGCTATTTTGAAGCTTACGTGTATTTTTAATATTCAATAAGACAATTGGTTAGATTTCAGACCAACAAAGATTTTTTTTTCAAGGGGGAATCTTTGCCATTGTTTACTATGACATGGAGATATTTTAAAAAATAGACCTACTTTTAGTAAATTTTATTATTGTTTTCCCACAGACAGTGCACTTCTTTATTGCCTTCATCATCCAGGGTGGACTGTTGACAATGCTAGCTTTTAGTGTACTCTTGGCTTGGGCTCTACCCCAGATGTAACTGAGAATCATTAAAAATTTTTTAGTAGAAAAGTGCATCACAGTTTAGGACAATACACTGAGCATTTGTATTCTCATCTTGCTTATTTATTACTAGAAAGTAAGAGCTAGTTAATTTGTTTTTAATGTCTATCCCATTGCTCCAACTAGATTTTCATGTTTTATAAGGCAAGAAATGTGTTTCTATTCCTTCGGTATTCTTTATAATATCCTGTACTATCCTTGAGCATCGCTCAATAACTACTTCATGACTCTAAGAATATTCTGAATTATGGGCTCCATGCTATGCTGCAGAGTAGAAATGAACTTGGACCTGGGGGGGAAAGGCTCTCCTGGTTATCCAGAGGATCATCTCTCTTTTAGCCAGAGGAGGGTTGAATGAAGCCTGCCTCTGCTACTATAGAGGGTCTACCACAAAAAGGTTGTCTTGGAAATGTAGCAAGTTTTTCTCACATCAAGTAGAATATAGATTTAAAGACTTCAATATTTTTATATAATTTAATTTTTTGATAATTTGTTGTCCAATAGTGATAAAAATATACAGCTGATCCGATCACTGTTTTACCTGCCACTCTCATTAAAAAAATCTGCATTGATTTTTGTTTTTCAATAGCTTTATTTCTGATTTATTCTTGAAAACTGCCATTTTTTCTTTATTATACCTCAGAAAATGTACAAGATTACTGGGATCAAAAGGCCAGCCTTGCTTCTTTCTAGTTGTGTGACTTACAAATTGGATCTGTGCCTCAGTTTTGTTTTGTTTTGTTTTTTTTCCATCTATAAAATGGAGATAATCAATCATACCTGTGTCTAAGAGTAGTTAGAGTTTTTGCATTTGGCAACAGAATAGAGAGCCCAGAAATAAACACACACACACGCGCGCGCGCACACACACACACACACACATATATATATATATATATATAGAGAGAGAGAGAGAGAGAGACCATTAATTTATGTTAAAGGAGCCAAGAATATGTAATGGGGAATAGACAAGCTCTTCAATAAATGATAAGGGAAACCTGGACAGTCACCATGTAACAGAATGAAACTAGACCACTATCTTATACCATACACAGAAACCAATTCAAAATGGAACAAAAACTTTTATGTGAGACATGAGAGCATAAGGCCCCTAGAAGAAAATAGCTAGTGAGCTCCTTGACATTGGCCTTGGTGATGATTTTTTTAATTTGTCACCAAAAGCAAAAAATAAATTGCTTGGACTGCATCAAACTAAAAGGCTTCTGCGCAGCAAAGGAAATCATCAGCAAAATGAAAAGGCAACCTATGGAATGAGAGAAGATAGTTGTAAATCATATATCTGATAAGGAGTTAATGTCCAAAATATATAAATAACTCATGCAATTCAATAAAAAAACCCAACTTACTAAAAAGATGGTCACAGGCTCTGAATAGACATTTTTCCAAAGAAGACATATAGATGGTCAACAGGTATATAAAAAGCTGTTTAACATCATTAATCATCAGGGAGGTGCAAATCAAAATCATTATGAGATACTACTTCACACCTGTTAGAATGGTTCTTACCAAAAAGACAAGAAACAACAAATGTTGGGGAAGATGTAGAAAAAAGGGAACCATTGTGCACAATTAGGGGAAGTGTAAATTGGTGCAACCCCTATGGAAATTAGTATGGAGGTTCCTCAAAAAAATGAAAAATGTAACTATCATGTGATCTATCGATTATACTTCTGAGTTTTTATCCAAAGAAAATGAAAATGATTACTTGAAAAGATATATGCACCTCCATGTTCATTGTGATATTATTTGCAATAGCCACGACATGGAAGCAATCTGAGTTTTCACTGACAGATGAATTAATAGAGAAGATGTGGTATATATGTACATGGGAATATTATTCAGCCAGAAAAAGAAGGAAATCTTGCCATTTGATGGACCTTGAGGGCCATACATATTTCATTATCTAAGTGATATAAGTCAGACAAAAGAAGGCAAATACTGCATGATCTCACTTATGAGAAATCTAAATCAAAAACAAAAACCTAATTCATAGGTGCAGAGAACAGATTGGTGGTTGCCAGATGTGGAGGGTGGTAGAGGGGTGAGAGAAATGGGTGAAAGAGGTCAAAAGGTACAAACTTTTAGTTATAAAATAAGTAAGTCTTGGGAATGTAATGTACAGTATAGTAGCTACAGTTAATACTGTAGTGTATATTTGAGAGTTCCTAAAACAGTACATCTTAAAAGTTCTCATCAAAAGAGAAAAAATTGTAACTGTATGATGATGGATAGTAACTAGACTTACTGTGATTATTTTGCAATGTATACAAATAATGAATGAAACTAATATAACATTATATGTCAATTATATTTTAGTACAGAAACAAAAAATGTTCTTCCAAACAGCTAAACAAAACTCTTTAGATTTTGTTCTGGAAGGCTATGCAAAGCGATTTTACTTCCATTTCTGCTTAATACATTATACATAACAATGTATCCTTGTTTTGCAGTTTTTTTTTTTTTTAAGATTTTATTCATTTATTTATTTGAGAGAGAGAGAGAGATAGGAGAGAGAGCACAAGCAGTGGGGAAGGGAAGGCAGAGGGAGAAGCAGGGTCCCCACTGAACAGGGAGCCCCACGTGGGGCTCGATCCCAGGACCCTGGGATTATGATCGGAACCCAAGGCAGAGCCTTAACTGACTGAGCCATCCAGGTACCACTGGTTTTGTGCTTTGAAGCAATACTTATATCTCATTCCAGAGTGGAATAGACATATGAACTTCCTTTTAAGCATTGATCATTATATATATTTAAATACTTAAACTAATTGAGTATCTTCAGGAACACAGGGACTTATATAAAACATAATTACTGAGCTAGAATCAGTCTGGTTAGCTGTTTAAAAGGCACAGGATTTTTTTCAAATATAAATTTCAGCATCTGTAAAATAAAGGAGCTATATTAGATGGTCTCAAAGGCCCTTTGAGATATAAACTGCGACAAATCATTAGAGAAACATTTTTGCATTAAAATTTTTAAGATATAATTAATGGTTCCCTCATGGTTTGAAACAGTTTTTTTTTTTTTATGTTAGTAAAAATGCATCAATCCAAAGATTCTCACATTCTAGTTCTGTTCCATTTGTCATTAAAACAGAAGATAATTTCCAATCTCAGGAGAACATTTCTCATGGTTAGACAATTAAAGATTTTTTTCTTATATGTGACAACATAAGAGGCCAGAAATCTCACTGATGGTGATTCTATAGTTTGCAGTGATCCACTTTTACTCATATGCTGGTAAAATTATATTTTCTAACAAAATGAATTGCATCTGTTTTTAATTTGATTTTTTCTTATAAGAGGTTAAAAAAGTGGCTTTTCAGAAGTCTGTACTGTATCTTTCACAAGTAATATTATGATACATAGTAATCCCTTTGTGAAAGCCTCATAAATGTTGATAAATTGGAAATGGTATTGAGTAAACCCAAAAGTGCTTATATTTCATACCACTTGAACACACTTGCCTTATGAAAATGCAGCTAAATTAGACAGTCTTCCATTTTTATAAGAATGCCTAAGACTTAGTGATTTCTATGCATACCTAATAGACAACAGATAGGTTTCCAGTGATACATCCTAATGCCTCTGCATTGAGTTTGAAAGAGAGATGCATTTGAGGAGCCACCCAGAGATATACCATACATTTAAGAAGAATGTGTAAAAAATTTCTCCATTTATTTTGCATTTCACTGTTAAACTTGAACTACTATGCACTTCTTTTTTTCTAATTCTTTTTCTCCTTTTCAGTTGATAATTAGTCATAGCCATATTATATATTTTGCCATTCAAACAAATGTTCTGTTGATTTATCCATTTTTACTTGTCCTCTTCCCTTTTTCATCTCTACGCTAGACATGATTCTCATGGTTTTTTATTATCAGTCAAATTTATCAATTGCTTTCTTAGGCAGTACACCAATCTTTTTCATTTTCTTGAGTTAGGCAGCCATGTTCTATGTATAAGAAATAAAAATGTCAACACTCTAATTATTAAAATGTGTTTTATTTGTGGTTAGTGTTCACAAGTCTGATTTCTGTAGCCACATGGACAGATTTGATCATATGATCCATACATTTCTATTCAAGCATGAACACCAAGAACCCATTTTTTAAATTTGACATCTGCTGCTTTAGACAATTATGTTGATGTATGCTACATTTCTTTTTTTAATTTTTATTTATTTATGATAGTCATACAGAGAGAGAGATTGGCAGAGACATAGGCAGAGGGAGAAGCAGCCTCCATGCACTGGGAGCCCAATGTGGGATTTGATCCCGGGTCTCGAGGATCGTGCCCTGGGCCAAAGGCAGGCGCCAAACCGCTGCGCCACCCAGGGATCCCGTATGCTACATTTCATATGTAAAATTTCAGTGCCTTATAAGGTTAACATTTGAATAAATGTAATATTTTATTTTTAGAGGTAATTAATTGTAACAAATTTGATTTTTCTATTCAATTTATAAGGTTTTTTGTTTTTGTTGGTTTTTTTTTTGTAAAATACCACTTTCACTGTATGAGTCCTCTGCTTAGAGCCTTTCAGTAATTTTTCACTGGATTGTTTAGGATAAAATCCAAATATCATATCCTAACTTGGTGACAATTCATAGTCTACCCTTGACACAAACTCCCAGCCTCATCTGCTTCTCTTTCTTCTGAACACTTAACTGTAGCCACTGGGCTTTATTCATGTTTCCAACATATTTGGAATACTTGTCTTCATGTATTTTTTCAGGTCCTCTCTTCTTAGAATGACTTTGCCTCTCTTTTTTTCATTTACAGAAATATTATTTGACTTTCATGAACGAAGTTTTTTCACTTGGCCTATGAAGCCATTGCTGAAATATTCCTTTAGGGGAATAGAAGGGAATTGAAATATAGTGGGAAGGAAACATATGAATATGTACTATTTGGCAACATATGACAGGCACTTTACATACGTTATTTCAACAAGGGATCTCTGTTTCATGAATTACCATATTATTTTATTTAAGAAGGCATCATCATTATCATCATTATGACCAACTTCATGAACATTGGTGCATATCCCACTTTTATCATGTATAGAGCATGCCCCTTGGCATTGGGTATACAAAGATGAAAGAGATGTGTTTGGTTCTTGACCCTAAAGAAAAGACAGGAAGATTTATTAAAAATTAATAATATATAAAATATGCAAAAAACTTAGTGAATACTAGTTCAGAGAGGAAGAGTATTACTAAATATTGACTAAATTCTTGCTCAGTAACTGGAAAAGTACCTCGAACCATAAAAATTTGTTTTATGAATGAATGTAATTGCCTTACCATTATTACTGATATGAAAATTTGTGTTAGCCACTTTCCTCTTCCTGAGGACAAACATCAAGGGATAGTTTTTATGGTGAGTGAAGTTATTACACAGTATTTGGTTTTTTGATTAACTGACTTGTGACTACCACTGTTGTAATTTTAAAAATGTTTTTGTTTTATTTAATTTTTAAAAAGATTTTATTTATTCATGAGAGACAGAGAGAGAGAGAGAGAGAGAGAAACAGAGACACAGGCAGAGGGAGAAGCAGACTCCGCAGGGAGCCTGACATGGGACTCGATCCCAGGTCTCCAGGTTCATGCCCTGGGTTGAAGGCGGCGCTAAACCGCTGAGCCACTGGGCCTGCCCTGGTTTTGTTTATTTTAGATAGTTAGGCTGTAGGTTAGTATTCAGCTCTGTTTAGTGTTTTATGAATAATTATAAGGGAAATTACTCATAATAGGATATAATCTTGAAAGATGTATGAACCAGAGAAAGATCAGAGGTAAATTAAAGATTATCATGATTTAGAATTATTGTAGTAAGTTCAACTAATCAGTACATGTCTAGACATGCACTGTTTGTTTAATGAGAAATGAAATTTGCTGTCGCAGAACACTTCTGAAAACTAGAAGTCTTCCTTGCTCACTGTGAGGCATTAACATGTTTTTATAACCCATTTCTTAATTTTTCCCAAAGACTAGTTTTCAAAATACACTATGTAAGTTGGTTCTAGGGGCACCTGGGTTGCTCAGTGGTTGTGCATCTGCCTTTAGCTCAGGTCATGATCCTGGGGTCCTGAGATCGAGTTTCACATTGGGCTACCTGTGGGAAGCCTGTTTCTCCCTCTGCCTATGCCTCTGCCTCTCTCTCCATGTTTCTCACAAATAAATAAAATCTTTAAAAAAATGATTCTAATCTGAATTTTTTTATGTTTTAAAAATACAGTGTTTTTTTTCCATTGTTTTTGGTACTTGTTTATTTTATCATAAAAATGAATATTTTGTTGGCATTGCAATTATTTTTTAATATTTAATATACTACAATATATACTATAATATTCTGCATGTAATTACAGTATACTATATTCTAATAATTCGTAGACCCAATATATTGAAATTGGATTAGATAATTTGCTAATTATCTTTTTAAAAATTGAATCTTGAAGGAAGTCCAGAAAGAATAGAAAGTAAAGAGACCTCGCAATAATGGCAATATCATGTTTTTTTTTAATAGGTTCTTATCATTTCTCTTGAAAAATATAAAAGTGTCCGTAATATCTCTGCATATTTCACTTAACTGGCTTTTGGATACCATAATCTCATTTTGAATATATTATTCCAGGTAGAAAACATGAAATATGAGAATGGGTTCAAGTAGTGTTTTATTCTTATTCTACTACAGTTACAGGATGTAGGAAAAGGTTTCTCTTCACTATGATGGAAATAAACCTCACATCAGTACGCAAGTGCCTGGTTCATGTGATTAACCAAATTGAATTACTACATCTGGAAGTTGTGTATGTATAAAACTATAAATGTTTCTGATGTCACTCACACTTCTTCTTTTCTCTTATAGGTGTTAAAATGGGTAGAGGAGGCAGTGCAGTCCTCTAAAGTTCACCTCTTATCAACAGATCATTTGGGACAAGCTGTAAACACTTGGAAAATTCCTTTTGATCCCAGCCTTAAAGAGGTTACTGTGTCTCTGAGTGGCCCTTCTCCAGGGATTGAAATTCGCAATCCTTTAGGTGAGATGTATCAAACATCATATAATAAAATACAAAAACCATGAAAAGTGAAAGTTATTTGTACACTTATTTATGTGAAGTTAATGCTAACTTTATGAATAAATTTGGTAAATTTAAAAATAATTAGGAAAGATGTTTAAAAAGATAAGACTTAGTCATAAGTATTATTGAATTAACATGAGATTCAAAAAACTGAAATTCCTAATAATTTAAACAGACCAGATTTAGTAACTTAATTGTAGCTATACTACTCAAAAGAAAAAAATGTTTATTTTGAGCCTGAAATTATATTTTCCTAATTTATGTATGAGTAAATATTTCACAGTAACATAGTCTGTAAAATTCAGTATTTTATGTTATTTTTAGTGAATCACATGAAAAATCTCCTTTTAGAACAACTGCCTGATTTTTTAACCATATCATCTTCTTGGTAAGATTTAATTTTACAGAGGACAGGTAAAGATCACATTCATATTCTTATTAGAATAATGTTTTAATTTACTTTGCTTCCTCAATTATGTTATAGATCTATGAATTGGCATGAATGATTCCATTCCTAATTGAATATGATAATAAGACTTACATTGAAAAGTAATATAGTAAAGACAAACTTAATATTCCCTAGTATTTGCATTTAGAAATCTTCTTACCTATTGACGTTTGCAAAATATTATTATTTCCATTGTGGCTTTAGTGTGTTACTTTTTTAAAAGCTATTTATGAGGATTTATAAATAGAAGGAGAGTTGCTAGCTTTCTTATTTATTTAGTTTGAATCTTAGAATATAGCTAATCCCTAAAAGAATACAGTATAGGAAATTGTCCTCAAAGGCCACATTCATACTATCAGTCAAATTGAAATTTACAAAACAAGCAAAACCTATTTTTCAAGACTCCTACAGGTTTAGCTGAATTAATGTGTTTGTTCACTGAGATAGCATTCCATTCTAGTATCCATGCTACCCAGGAAAAATTTATAGTTTTTACTACATGGATAATTAAAAATACCCATATCCATTGCATGAGGTTTCTATCACTTTAAAAAGTCATCGACATCGATATTTTAAAGGTTATTTTCAATGATTATAAAACTTTTGATGCAAACATAGGATTCTTATGATTTTTTTTAAAGATTTTATTTTATTATTTATTCATGAGAGACACAGAGAGAGAGGCAGAGATACAGACAGAGGGAGAAGCAGGCTCCATGCAGGGAGCCCGATGTGGGACTTGATCCCAGGTCTCTAGGATCATGCCCTGGGCCAAAGGCGGCACTAAACCACTGAGCCACCAGGGCTGCCCTAAGTGATTTGTTTTTTAATTGCAGAAGTAATCCATTGGACTGCCAAGAGTGAAGTGAATAACTAAACTATGGCTTGCTTCCAAATTTGTTTTTCTTCTTCTCTAGGTCCCAACTATTAGATAGTTCAGATAAATCTCAGAGCAGTAGAAGATGGCATCATGCTACTTCATTCCACTGCCTCCTTTAAATCTGACAATGAAAACCTTCTCCTCTGCTTCATGGAAACCAGCTTATCATTTTGTGCTTCACGCACAAATATGCCCAAGGCTCTCATGTTAGTAATACCTTGAGTGATCTCCAAAAAGACATTTATTCTGGTTTACTGTTCTTGCCATCTGTTAAATCTAAATGTCTCTAATGACTGCACATAACTTCTCAGTAGCCATAATAATCATTATCTAGTTTGGCTTTGGAAATATGATTATAGACTGCCAATTGCTATTCTTAATTGTAGACCAAATCTGCATAGCAAATGGGAATCTGATACTTCAATTCCAATGTCCGGAAACCATAAAATTAAACATATTTTAGATATAAATAAAGTAAATGTTTTGAGCTACAGGCACAAGTGTCCTTCAGGTAATTTATACTGGAAATGTATACAGCTAATACACATAGCTGAAATAAAGATTGTGCTTGTTACCTTTATGTCTGTCTTTTAGGGAGGCTGATAAAAAAGGGATTTGGCCTGAATGAGCTATTAAATATCCATAACTCTGCCAAGGTAGTGAACGTTAAAGAGCCAGAGGCTGGAATGTGGACAGTGAAGGTATGATTGTTTTACAGAGCCTGTGTACTTTATTTTGATGTTGGCGTTGTTTTAGAAAGTATATAAAATAATTTATTTATATCTTCTCTCGCAATCATGAAGAATGCTTTTACCAAAAAGCAGTATATATAGCACATTTGTAAAGATGTCTTGATCACATGAATTTGCTAGTATTAAGTTTTGATGACCATGAAAGGCATTGAGGTCACCACAGAATACATTTAAATTTCTCAGATAGCTTCCCAATAATGAAACCTGTAGATTGATTTTTATTTTCCACCTCCTGGTTCCAAAACAGTCAGAAATGGGTCCAGTAGAGAATAATAGTTAGGATCATAGGCTCTAGTATGAGGTCACCTGGGTTGGACTCTCAACACTGCCACTTGAAAGTCATTATTTCCTTAAGGCTGTAAGTTCTCTGTGCCATGGGTTCCTCCTCATAATGTAGAATAATATCCCTTTACTTCATAGAATTGTGCTGAGAATAAAATTAAGATGACACAAATGAAATGCTTAGCATAGTTCCTGAGACAAAGTAAGCACTCAAGTTCTGTTGGCTATTGTTATTTGCTGGATCTACATTCACTGCTTATTTTAATACAAAATGGTATTTGGATCCTAAAATTACATTAAGTAGTATGTTCATTCTGAGCATTGTGTTATGTATGGTAGCATGAATGAGAGAACATACAGCCAGACTTCAGGATACCATAAATTGAACTCCAGTTCTGCTGCAAATTATATATGTGACCCACTGTAGTGGATGTTCTGAATGACTTGCCCGTATTTCTCAGGCTTTTCTGTGTACTCTGGCCCACTTCCAACTCCCGTATCTGCATTACTGTGCCTAAGAGGGTTTTTTTTTTTCCAGAACAGAAGAAGGCTGTTCTGCTAGAGAATGAAACCCCTCAAGAGCAGCTTTCAGCCTCTGTAGGAGGAATAAGCTTCAGTTGACAACATAGGAGCAGGATTAAAAGCACACACTTTAGGGACTGCTTTCTTTTTCCTGTATCACTTCCCCTCTCTTCCTATTAGCATCCTTTGTGTCTCCCAAATAAACACCTTGCTCTAGAATCCTTCTGGGATAACTCAAATGAAGGGACCCCTTGCATCATTCGCTCTTGCTGTCTCAGCCTCTCTGCATTAAAAAAAAAAATGAGATTCATGGGCTCATGATTGAAATGGTAGTAGAGCTGCTGTGAAGGTGCATGGAGGTGTTTATACCATAGACACTTGCAGCGCCATTTTGAATGCCAGTTTTTGTTTGCTTTTTTCTTTTCAAAAGAATACCCATGTTAAGTTTCCCAGCTTAAAGAATGAAAGTTTCCATTGTAACTCCATTCAAGCCCTAGAATATCAGTTCTTTATTCTCAGAACGCTCAGCCTTGTAGGAAAAGTAGACACTGTTAATATGGATTTTTTTTTTGTAGGTGGATAATACTGGATAAGGGTACAGGTGAAAAGACAATGTGCAACATAATGGTCCCATCTGCCTGTTTTCTTCACCCACTTCCCTTCACATACTAGTTGCTGAATATTTACTGAGTGCAGTAGATTGATAATAAAATAATGAAGAGTTTTACTCCTGTATTTTAAATAAATACGGCCAAATTTGATACTTTAGCTATCTCAGCCAATATATGACTAATGTTGAGTCTGACTTTCTGTGACCACAGTAGGAAGGAGTATAGGAGATTCTGAGTCTCATCTTTCCTCAAATACTTTAAGCATGACCTAAGCCAGCAATGTCTTGAGCTAGCAGTGTCTCGAGCTAGCAAGTTCACTGAGGCAATTTGTTCTTGCTTTCTGAATAAGACATTAAGTTATTGTTTGTGAAATATGTACAAGTGACGACATTTCTTTTGTATTATTGGCAACTTACTGCAGAGTATTTGAACCAATTCTACAGGTGATTTGGATAGATACAAGTGGTATTTCCTCTGGTAAAACTTTTGCCTAGAAGAAAAGGAATATTGCATGGGTGTTCCTTTATCTCGTGCCTAACCCACCTACTCCTTCAGTCATCCATTCAATAAATATTTATGAAATTTTTGCCTTTGGCCATGTACCCTGATACTAATGGGCACTAAGCACCTTTTAATTGATAATTAAGAACAGAGAAGCACTGAAGATTACTCTGTGAGTAAGGAGGGTGAGGATAAGGGGATGAGGTGATGGGGACTCTGTTTAGACAAGTCTCTAAGCTCAGTCTCCTATAATTAAGAAAACAATAAAAAAGCAACAGTATCTATTACCATATTATCTTAAATTTCTATCTAGTTCTCACCCAAAAAGCCTCTGGTTCTGATGTTATACCGTTTAAAGTACAATTAGTGGCAGCCAAACAAAGGATACACATTACAGTGCATTTTAAAGATAGTAAACTTACTTTGCTCCTATAAGAAATACCAAAATAATGTGGCAGGTTGATGCAAAGGAAATGGAGCTGAACCTACTGACATAAATATCACTGCTGACTTTGGACCTCCCTTATGGATGGCTAATGAGTGATAATGTTTCACATGTGTACTTTCTGCAGAAGAGAAGTGTCTGAGATTAGATAGTATATTTCTAGTGCTATCTCCCATGTACTCTGCTGTCTGGAAAATATCTGCTCTATCAGCAGAATTAATAACGGCTTTTTGAATGTTTCACATAGCAGTTTTTATACCAAGTATGGAGAACAGTCTATTATTTGACCTTAGCATGGTATTCAAAGCCATTCCTTCTAGCTCTTGTCCAGCACTTGCCTTTACATTCTAGTCAAATATAATTTTATACTGTCCCTCACCCCATTTCCTACCACATTCTCTTGCCCCATGTTTTCTCTTAAGTTGTTCCTTCTCCTAGAATGCCCTTCCTTTCTATCTGACTTGTAAGTTCCATGGCAAATGACAACACTTTCATCAAGACTTTTCTGATTTTATCCATCTAAAATGCTCTCTTTTGGGATCCCGGGGTGGCACAGCGGTTTAGCGCCTGCCTTTGGCCCAGGGCGCGATCCTGGAGACCCGGGATCGAGTCCCACGTCGGGCTCCCGGTGCATGGAGCCTGCTTCTCCCTCTGCCTATGTCTCTGCCTCTCTCTCTCTCTCTCTCTGTGACTATCATAAATAAATAAAAATTTTAAAAAAATTAAAAAAAATAAAATGCTCTCTTTTCCCTATGGCTTTCTACTGCAATTTTTCTGCACCTCCGTTTTTGATGACTTTCCCCCCTTAGATTTTTTTTAAAAGATTTATTTATTTATTTATTTGAGAGAGAAAGAGGAAGAGAGAGAGAGAGAGAGAGAGAGCAGGAACAGGGGGAAGGCTAGAGGGAGAGAATCTCAAGTAGACTCCAGGCCAAGCATGGAACCCAAATGGATGTTTGACCCCATAACTCGTAAGATCATGATCTGAGTGGAAATGATTTGTCGGACGCTTAACCAACTGAGCCACTCATGTATCCTAAGATTTTTTTCCCCTTATATTTATTTCTGTACAAATTTTCTCTTTCTATGTTACTCTAGACCATGTTTTATCACTGGTGTATTCCTCAATACCTGTGAATGAACTGTATAAATATTCATGAATAAAAATTAATTCATTGGTTCTGATAGTATCCAAGGAAGCAGGCAGAGGAGATGAATTAGTTAGCCTATAGTTGATATGTTGGCATGGAACATTTTAATTTATCTGTGATTTAAAATGCCATAAGAGTGGTAGTTTCTTTTCTTCCATGGTTTTCCTCTAAAACATTGGTAATTTTCTGTAACTTATTAGGACACTCTTACCAAGCAGAGATAATGAATCAACTCATCTGTATAGTTCATATAAATGACCTGAATGTTTTAGGCTGCTTCTGATGCAGATAAAAACATGTTAAAAAGAGGTAAGTAAGAAGAATGTAAAGTTTTATTAAAAACAAAGGATAAGGTTGTTTTGTGTACCTAAATTTCCATTGTAGAGAAACTACAAATTCTGAATCTTATTTCTGAGCAATACAAATTTTCCATTCAGGCAGTTATATATATATAGAATATTTGAACATAACCATAGAAACTCTCAGGGCAAATTTTGTCCTCTGTTCCTTAAGGGAACTTCCTACAAAGACATTAAATAATTGTCAGCACCCTTTGGGTTTTTACATGGCGCAAACTATTTCTATTAGTCTAGGATTATCAGTGTGACCATATTATCTGACACATCCCCTGGGGCATGTTTCCATTAAGTAAGTTTGGATAAACTGTCCTTAGATAATCTTCCAAGTAGAGAAAGGAGTGTATGCAACCACATGATCATATTAAGATTCTGAAACTAATAGAAAATATTTTGGTTTTAGGTAGCTATGCTGGTTGCCAGAGACTACTAATGGATTGCTTAAGATAAGAATATTTTAGAAATCATACTCAAGTGGCATAAGCTTAATAGGAATCATAATTAAATAAACCTCAAGTCTACAAAAGACCACACAGGAAGATTATTATGCTGGACTCCAATTATTCTCACCTGGTGACTCTTTTGCATAAGCCTGAAGACTACACCAGGTGTATTATTTAAATGGATTTGGTATTAATTCAGATGTTTTGGGTCAATGGAATGCTTTAGAGTAGATTTTTCCTGGAAAATTTCACAGTTATTTTGTGTGCTGATGTCAGATTATCAGCCAAATGGAATGTTTCCTTTAAAAAAGAGAAGATACCTATACACTTGTGTTCTATATAAATGCATGTGCGTGTGTGTGTATGTATATATATATATATATTTATTTAAATAAAATTTATTCTGTGCTTTGGGTGCGTTTCTCTCCTTGTATCATATTTCTCTAAACATACAACGCCTAATAAAATGATAGTATTTAAATCTGGGAAGGATTATTATGTCTTTGTGCCTGGGATGATACCTAGCCTATAGTAGGTTCTCAGTAAATATTTGAAACCACCATAGTTCTTTAATTTCTAAAGAATAGAATGCCATTCAGGAACAAATTCTTTGAAGGAGTTGGGCATCTGTTTTAATTCAAGATCCACTACTTAATATCTTTTTGACCTTAAAGAAATTATCTAATTTCCTAAGTCTGAGAAAAATGGGGAAAATAATACCTATTTACTGACACATTGATGGCAAAATTAGTTTTTCTTACATTCTTGATTATGTGTAAATTGAAAATTATACTTTGTAGTAATGCAAATTATACATGAAGGGTTTTTTTTTTTCATTTTGGGCTTTTTTTTTTTTTATAAAACATTGAAACTCTTTAGGAGAGAGAAATCAAAACCAGCTCTATCAATCACATTTTAATTCAATTTATAACAGGACAGGCTTCATGTTTAGTAGTAGGAGGATTTGTCATTGGCTTAATACAAGAGAACTAATTCCTTACTAATGCTACATGCCCTTTGGGTGTTGACAAGATGTTCCACTTTACACAGTCATTCAGGAACCCAAGCTGGTGTAGGCTCCACCATAATTTAGAACATTCAACTTCTTCAGTGATTACAGTGGGGGAAAGACTGGAGGATGTGCATTGAATTTTTAGAAAAAGGAATTTGTGTCACTCCTGGGATGACACAAACATCTCTGTGAGTGACGGACACTCACTATTACCCCTAAGTGACAGATACTCCCTATTCTCACGGCCTAGTATTATACTAGATCTAGCTCGTAATGGCTCATGGAGAGGAAATTACGCACTTTCTCTTCCCACCTCTGTATTCAGTGGGGAGCTGGAAATCGCCATGGTGATAGTATTTATACTAAAGAAGTTGGCAAATGCCAAAAACTAAGGCTTTTTTTTTTTTTTTTCAGAAAACAGTTTACTGGCACTCCATTAACCTGATCTCTCCTAAATGAAAGCATATTTAGAAATGTAACAATGGTAAATGAATAGTTGGAGGATATTGTTGTGTACTGCACCATAGTATCGAGATAAAACAAGAGATTGTTATCCTAAAATGCTGTGCAAGACTTAGGTCCTATGGAAAGAACAGTTGAACTTGAAATGATTGTCACTGAACTTGCTATCTAAACCTAGGCAAGTAATCGTTGATTTGAACATTGTTTTCTTTATGATGCTATAAAATCATCTATGGATGCAGTAGGATTATATAAAATAATATGTGAACATACTTTGCACAATGCTCATAGAAATTCAATAAATTCTGGCATTTATTGGTTCTTAAGGAACCAAAGAAAAAGTACCAACATTAGGCATTTAGAAGGCTTTGATATCATTTGTTAAACCTATACTTACTAAGTATGTACTGAGTAATATTTTGTAGATGATGAATATGGCATCGTTATTGCCTTAAGGGACTTTCAATATAGAGAAGTATTTAATAGGCCTTTGTGCTTAAACTAAGAAGTAGAGCCATCTGCAATAGAGCTGTCCAGAAAGATAGGAGGAGTAACTAATTTTTCCTGGAGCTCTCCATGGTGCTTGTTCCATGGTGCTTTTGTCTGTCCTCTTTTACTCCTCATAGACTCACTCCAATTCAGAAACCTAGACTCTGATCTACTCTATTCCTTTTTTTCTCTTACTCCTTTGTGGATCAAGGTCCACAACTTGTTGACAACTTGAGGATGCCAGTAGATATCTAGTATAATTTTGTCTTTGCCTCAGCTCTGCTCACACTGCAGAAGCCTATGTATTCCTGATTTAGACCCTTCCACAACTTAACTGACATGACATTTGCAATTCAGAGTAATAATGAATTCAGAGTAATTTTGAATTCATGCATTGAATTCATACAGTAATTCAGTGTAATTCAGATTAAGTTTATTATAGATTGTTATGAACTTGAAAAATTCTATGAATAAATATACTAATGAAATTCAGTTCTCGGAGTTTCTAGCCCATACAAATCCTGTTTAGTGTCTAGTGTCTAGAAATTTTCCTGTCATGGTTGGAGCTATCATGATGCTGCTAGATTCCCCTCTTCTTAACTACAGAGGTTAAGGGGCTAGGTTAGGGTGGCTCTGTGCAGAAACAATGCTTGAAGATATTCTGTAGTAGAGAGCTGATTTTTTGAGTCAAATTAAATAACCCACATGATATAGATCTACATTATATAAAGATTGAATAGAAAAACATTAAATCAGTAACTGTGGTCTTACTAATTTTATTATATATAAAAAATGATACTAAGATAGCTAGAGTAATTTGAAGGGATAAAGAAAGGGAAAGAATTTGCAGCTGGACTGCCTCTCTGACTCAATTACAGAATTAGCTGAATATTCTTTGTCCCTCCAAGACCTTCATATGATTAATTCTCCTCCAACCCCATTGTGTCCACAACCTGTGAGAATCCAGAGCCTTCTCCCAACATTTCTGGAATTTTCTGAAGCTTAGTTTCTTATGATCTTCTTGTCTCCTGATTATTTCTGTGTTGATTATAACTTCTGTACGTTGATGCAGGGCAAAGCTCAGCCTTATCCAAAATATCACAGGAAATCACTAATAATAAGACTTTTGTGAGTTTAGTAGATTTAACTGTATATAGATTTGATGTTATGTCTTGAAGCACCTTGTCCTCTTCTGCTCTCTTCTTGCCTCCATCCTTCTTTTCTTCCCATTATGCCTCTGCTTCTCTCCTCTGAATAGTCTCAGAAGTTCCACATTACTCTCCTACTAGGTAGAGCATTTGGTATGTTTTGGTGTATTTCCTGAAACAAGAATAATCAAATCCACTGAGATAATAATCACAAGAAATGCATAGAGTGACTATAGAAGTTGGTTTCTGGAGCCTCAGAGTTCATACTGCAGCTCTGCCACCTGCTGTATCTGTGACTTTGAGCAAATTACTTAATCTTCCTGATGTGTGAAATTGGGATAATATACTCTCATCCAGGGGCTTTTATAAAGATCAGAAGTGATTATTTATATAAAAGCCTGTTGTACAGTATGCATTTTATATGTATTAATATTTCTTTCTCCCCCCTTTTCCATTTTCTGGCTCATTTTACCATCATTATACCATAGACCTTTTTTTCTTATCAACACTAAAATTTGAAAAAGAGATCTCAGCTAAGAAACAGACTAAAATAATAGTTTATCTTAAGAAAACCGACTAAAATTATAAACTATGGCACTTTTTAAAATGAAAGATTTATTTATCTATTTGAGAGAGAGAACATGTGAGTCAGGGAAGAGGAGCAGAGACAGAGGGAGAGAAGCAGACCACTCTCAACACAGAGCCCCAGAGGGGGCTGATCACGGGACCCTGCGATCATGACCTGAGCTGAAATCAAGAGTTGGCTGCCTAAATGACTGAGCCACCCAGGTGCCCCTATGGCACTTTCTTATAAAGACATTTTAATGCGATGTTTTGTGTTCCCAAAATATTATCCAAGTATTGTAATTCTTTTAAGAGAATGATTAAAGAATGATAAATGCATGCATGAGTGTCAGAGATCATTTTTTAACTAGTACAGTTTAAATTTTGTCTTTTGATTATATTTTTAAACCATAATTTTCATTTATTTATGATTCCCTTTGCTCCCATTACCCTGATTAATACAAAGTTGGATATAGTTTTACATGAAAACTGACTTACTTGGAAATATCTATTTTTTATAAACCCTTTAAAATTCTATGCAAATGTTCCTACTGTTTATGGTGTGACATAGAAATATGAAGATAATATTTTGTTAACTTATTACCCTTCGTATTTGTGGCATTGTTCAGAGAATAGGAACCCTACATTCTTATTTCAACATACTTTGTTAATTAGTGTATTTTAAGGATCAAAATTATTCTATTTTACAATAATTTTATAGAGGTTATAGGAGCTCCCTATTCATCAACTCTGGTTTGTTTTCAACGTATTGGTTAGTAGTAGAAGATGGCATATTTTCAAGCATGGGTAATTTCTAGTTTTCTCACTTAGATATTAAGCACTACTCTTAAAACAAACTCTTTGTCAGTTGATAAGTGCACAGAACAGTTGTCAGATACTTAACACTTTATAGCAGTCATTTGGCAAAGTATGGGTCATCTGTATCCTTGGTAACCTCAACAGCCATTTTATCATAGGAGACTTTCTGAGCAGCAAGGCAAGTATGATATTAAATGATGTCAGTGAACAAATATAAATCAAGTCATCATAATATTGACCCTTCTGATTGTCTTAACATTAAATCAGTAGGTGATAATGTCTTCAGTAAAGCACTATTGATCTAAAACAGTTGAAATTAGACTTATCAAGGTTTTACATAACCGTTAAGAAATCCTGTTTTAAAATTGGATCATAGGGGAACATCTGGGTGGTTCAGTCGGTTGAGCATTATAGACTTTTGATCTCAGCTCAGATCTTGATGTCAGGGTTGTGAGTTCAAGTCCCACATTGGGTGTGGAGCCTACTTAAAAAAAGATAAAATTTTGCTCTATTATATGGAATTCGTGAAATATTTTCCTTTAGAAATAATGGAATAAATGGTAGTACTGGACCCCTACACTTCCACATACAGTCTTCTGAAATCCTTAGGAAAATAGGCTGTAGTAATTAGCAGCATCTTTTACACTAAGAATACAACAAACCTATTTTTATAGAAATGTGGGGTTTTTTTCCTTCACTTTCATTTTCCTTTTTTTTTCTTTTTGGACTTTTGTAGGTTCTCCTCAATAAGAAAAAAATATGGTAGCAAAGGGGACATATCTACTGATCTTTCCTCTCCTCATTGCTAAATAACAAGAAACCACAGTGATTTCGGGAAGACTGTGTAGTTTGCAGAACTCTGGAGGTGGCATGTTTTTAATTGTGATGTGGCTTAATCTAGCAGTTGACAGATTAAAATTTTATGTATAATTATATATAATACAGGCACATATATTTCTAGTGCATTCTATCAATGCTGCTATCATGTGGTCATTTTATTTTGAGAGAGAATATTGGTGATCAATGTAATAAAATAATGGTGAACTCTTGTTCATAAATGTTAGGTAGGTTTTTGAAATGTAGATTCCTAGATTCCACTCACCAAAGATTCTGATCCAGTAAATATGGGCTGTAGCTCAGAAGTCTGCATTTTCAAGAAACAACCTGAGTGATTTTGTGTAGCTGTAGATGTAGGTGGTCCTCAGATCATATTTAGAAAGATATGGAGATACAGGTTAACTATGACATATCTTGCCCTTGAAAGACAATGTAGCACTGTGGTGAAGACCCTGGAGCCTGACCTTTTCATTAAAATCCCACCTCTGTAGTTAGGAAGCCTTGTGAACTTGAGAAGCTGCCTAATGAGTCAGTGCCCCATCCCCTTATCTGTGCGATGGTGATGATGACGATATGTATTTGATAGGATTGTAACAAGAATAAAATAAGCCAATGATTTAAAGAGTTTGAACATAGAGGAAGTGCCCAATATACATTAGTGTTATTATTTTATCCTGTGTCCCTCATCCAAATTATTTATTATTTATACACATGTGAGTCACTTCAGTGCTGAGTTATCATTCAATATTTAGTTCACCTGTCATCTTCTTGAAGGGTCTTTAGCCAAACTATTCCTTTCATGTATTTCTAATACTGCATCACATTAAAGATTTCTATTTTTCCATCTGTCTCCCTCACCAGCCATGAGCTCTTAGAGGATAAGAATCATGTTTACTTACATTTGTGTCTCAAGCTGGGGATGCTGGGGTTAGCTGAAATCTGGATAGTGGTCAGTTCTTGTGCTTGTCCTGACTATATCTTCTCAGAGGCAAAGAAAAAAGAAATATTTTCTAGACTCAAACCTGGATCAAGTTTGAGGGAAAATATTTGGTCCTTCATTCATTTCATTGATATTTGCTAAACATCCACCATGCAAACTACAGCGAACAAAACAAAGACCTGTGTCCTCATGGAGCTTTCATAGATTAAAGTCAGGGCTATTCACTGGTGACTAAACACCTATTTCTTTTAACATTGGCCTACAATATATCTGAATTTTGTTTTAGAGCAGTGCACTGGGATATGTATTATAAAACTTGCATTTAAGATGGAGAATCCTAGTTAAGTTGAGAACACCCCAGATCAGAGCGTCAATTATTGGACATTAGTCCTAATTAAACACTCCATAGTTTCCCATACTTGTTAGTGTTTATTGTGACTGGTACCATGGGTCAACTGATGGAGTTTGTCTTTAAACATTTTTCAGACTTCTAGCAGTGGAAGGCATTCTGTTCGCATTACTGGCCTTAGTACTATTGATTTCCGAGCTGGCTTTTCCAGAAAGCCCACCCTGGACTTCAAAAAAACAGTCAGCAGACCAGTGCAAGGTTTGTATGTACATATTACCAAAATTGACATAGTAGATATCCAAGTGTAAAATATTTCTTGAACTATGATTTTATAATTTTGTAGTATTTGATGAAATTGGGAAACATATCATCTTTAATTTAAACTTGATTGTATTCTCAATCTAGTCATTTTTTCCTCAAAATGTAGTCCCAAAACCAGTGAAATTACTCAGAGAGTTTGTTAAAAATTAAGATTCTAAAAAAAAAGAATTAAGATTCTCGGGACCCACCCCAGATCTCCTGAATTAGAACTGAATTAGGTTGGCCCCAGGAATATAACAAGCTCTCCAGTTGATTCCTAAAGTTACTGAACTTTTTAGACTACTGACCTAGATCTTGAGATTTTTTTTTTTGATCTTGAGACTTTTTACTAGTATCTATAAATCGCCTTGTCCAAGTGAAAAATGTGGATTTTATGTGTATAGATAGCTAAAAAATTAAAGATGTCGCGTATCATTGTATGTTCTAAGATAAAATTGTTGCCACTTCTTAAAGCATGTTCTTATTTTATTCATGCAAGATTACAGTTTTATAGCTAAAAGGTGCTTAATCCTACTGTGACTCTTCAGTTTTCTCTTTTTCTGGTTGTTAATTTGTTTTATTGGTGAAGTTACTAGAAACATACAAATAGAGTATCTTTAAAACTTAAATATTCATGTAATTAAACATCATGTAACAGTATTCACAATTCTAGTTTTTCCATGTATAAATATTATTAAAATACCATAAAAATAATTATTAGGATTTCCAAAGTTTCTCTGGTTATGAAGAACTGTCTTTTATATAGAAAAGATTCTACAATTAGGCCACGATTTATAGGACAATTTGTAGTACTCATGATATTTTCTGTCATTATAATGCAAAGATTTATTTGATATATAGTCTCAATTGCATATTACTTGTAAATAATAACACAGCCTTTCTCCTGTAGGAATACCTACCTACGTGCTGCTGAATACTTCTGGAATTTCTGTCCCAGCCAGAGTAGATCGTCTCGAGCTTCTGAGTATCTCAGGCAGTTCTCTTAAGACTATTCCTATTAAATATTACCCAGACCGAAAACCTTATGGCTTGTGGAATATTTCTGACTTTATACCACCAAATGAAGCTTTCTTTCTCAAAGTAACAGGCTATGATAAAGATGATTATCTTTTCCAGAGAGTATCAAGTGTTTCCTTCTCTAGTATTGTCCCAGGTGAGACATCACTTTATTGAACCCTGGAGTGTTGATAATTTAAGGGAGTGATGGTGTCCTAAAAGGATGAACTAAAAAGTTAAAAAAATATATATATATATCTTCATATTATTACTGGGTTATCAAATTGATGGGCGTTTACATTTAGGTAACACAATTTTTCTTAATCATAAAAAGCATATCCAATGTTTCATGTTAAGTCTCACTGATTGTAGAGCTGAACATTTTGAATGCTTCACTCAGTGCAAGAACTGGAACTTGGAAATTCTGGTCTTCTTACTCTCCCCCTACAAAGCCTGGCACACATATGTAGTGTTTGATCAAGTTACCTAAATTGACCAAATGGTCTAAATATTTATATATGATTGTCAGAAACCTACTTCATGAACAGTATTTCATTGTAAACAACTGGTGATAATTCTGCCTTTATGTGATAAGTTGGCAGTTAGTTAACTGTTAAGCTACTTACTCATATATTTGCTATTATATAGAGATAAGACCACAGACTAGGGATTATTTGGAGGCATGAGATAGATAGCATTTCAATTTGTCTATATTTGTTCTATTTCTCAAGGCAATAATAACTGATCAAAATTTAGAACCATTGCTAGAACTGTGGATAGACAAATCTGTATTATTTCTAATATTGTAGTATTGGATGGAGGGACAACAATTTATCATTTATACATAAGGTTGTAATTTGGGAAATTCAGAAACAACTGTGTAGCTATTCTTTAATTGTTGTCAAATGGTGAGAATAGAACCAACATCAGTATTTCCTCATATAAGGTATTCAAAGTTACATACCTCATACCTCAAAGTTGCATACCTCATATAAGGTATGCAAAGTTGTCTTAGCACCTCAATTGAATACTACAAAATCTACTGGATTTTTAAAAATCAGCTTTTCCCATTATTTTTGGGAAAGCAATTACCCTATGCATTCAATTCTGTTATATAAGTTCTTTTCATATATTTACATTTTTTAAATAAAAAGGGATTCTACAATTGATGAAGTATTGTAACTAATTTGATAGTGTTTTTTTTTCTATCTTGGTGACACACAAATTAATGTGCCTTAAAAATAAATGGAATCACATATTTAATGAAAACTTTAATAAGGGATCCATAGAGATATCCAGAAATTAATAAGGTTTGAACAAAGAAAGATAAAGTGGTTTTTAGTGATTTAGATTAATTGGAATGCAGAGGGTTTACTGGCATAATTAAAGTAGGAAGCTTTTGAATGTTTTAACAGGAAGTACCCGACATCATTGTGATCTTATTGCCCATGTTCTTTTCTTCCTAGATGCTCCCAAAGTTACAATGCCCAAGAAAACCCCAGGATACTACCTGCAGCCAGGCCAAATTCCCTGCTCTGTTGAAAGTCTTTTACCATTTACCCTGAGCTTTGTCAGAAATGGAGTTACACTTGGAGTAGACCAGTATTTAAAGTGCGTACATGTTTTTATTAGCAATTATAGACAGCATTAAACATCTAAAGACAAATAGATGCTTACTTTAATGTGCTTTTTCATTGGAAATTCTTATTTATTTGTTCCATAGTCTTGGAATATGGCAGTGAACAAACCAGACACAGGTCTATGCCCTCATGGATCTTATACTGTAATTGAGAAAGACAGAAAACAGATATATGCTATAGTATGTTAATTTAATAAATGCTAGAATTCACTCAAGGGTTGATGCAGGTTTTATAGAATCTGAATTTTATATAACTTGAGGGTCTTGTTAAGACAAAGAATACAAAATTATGAATACAAAGTTAAGTACGAAACCTTGTAAGGGTCCTTGCAAAAGAGAAAAGCTTAAGAGTTCCTGGCATTGGGGCAAAAAAGTCTCTGAATATAATTTAGAGTGTTATGATAAGTGAATCCAATTAAGCGCTATGGCAAAGTGTAGAGCAGATTAATTGGGATGAGGAATGCTGGTAGATGGGGTGCATATGGTTTGGACTTTTAAAGTTACAATTTAAAAATTCAGGATAAGGGACATTTGAGCAAAGAGGGTGAGAGATGGTCATGCAGATATCTGAGAAAAGCATTTGCATACATACCAGGAACAGTAGTACAAATGCACAAAGGCTGGAGCAAACTGGCATGTGGGAAAGAAAGACAGGAAGGAAGAAGCCAGGGTGGCTAGAGAAGAATAAGAGAGGAAGTCAGGGAAGGGGAGTGTGCTGGGGGCAACAAGTGGAGCAGGAGTATGTGTGACTACTGCATATAGCAATCAATGGGAGTGGGCAAGATGGCACTGACTACTTGTGAAGATGGGTGATTGCTTTTAGATAAAAGTAAATAATCTATGATAAAATTAAGTAGAGCTTGAAAATTGGAGGACAATTTCTGGAAAATGTGTTTTTTTAACTTCTTAATGAAACACACTATATTTTGGGAAAAAAAACTCTAGGAATAATTTTACAAAACTTCCATGCTGTTAATTCAATACTAATATAAATAACTTCCGTAAGATGCTAAATTTTTGATAGTATTAACCTATTAATCTCTTTATGGATCACTCTAAACAAAAACTATGGCAGGAATGTTCATTATAACAATAGAAAAAAAATCCACTATTTAAAGATTGAAATGTAATATTTCTTGCTACTTTTTTTTTATATTTTGCATATTTTGATGATTCCCTTAGCTCCATGTTTAATAACAGGCAACATAACTGACCAGGATATGCAATGTTGAAGCTACATAACTGCCTGATGCAATCAAATAATTCTGCTTCATGTTTAAATAGTAACATGTTTCAAAGACACTTGAGATTCTTTATAAACATTAATTCATTAATTCCACACAGTTCCTGGGAGGTAAGCCACAAGAATTCTTTCTCTCATTTTTCCAGCTCTGTGGCCCAGAGATGTGACATGACTTACTGACATATATTAAGCTCGTTGGTTATGAGAGGCTAAAGACAGAATTTGGCATGAGTGGTGATAGATTGATACTCTAACCCTGATTCACTCACACGTCCCTGCCCTAGATTTCCTAATAACTTGAGACATGTGACTTAATCTTTGTTATGTGAGTCGCTATGGTCACTAGGGGGGATGTAAGAGAGAATTAGTTTGCATTAGCAACAGGACACATTTGTATTTGACATGTTCTTCCTTCTTCCAAAGGCCATGCCTTCAAAACTGCTTACTGTGGCCATATAATTTTAATGTTAACTGAGAAGGCTATATGATGAAAGAGAATTATTTTCTTGTAATATTTCATAAAGAAGAGAGGAGCAAGTGTGACTGTAAAGAATATTCTTCAAGCAATCTGACGCTGGTTTTGTGCTTTTGAACAAATTTATTATCCTTCTTCCTGAATATCAACTTACTTGTTTCTAAAACAAGGGGCTTGGGAGTGGAAGAACTGCTACTATCTGTTCTAAAATTTCCCTGTGACTAAGTTTTTTATGAATTTTAATATAGGCTTGGTTCTGAAGTAGAGATTGCAGAGAACACAAATAACTGTATGTATCTCAAACTCCTGCCTTCCTGGAACTTACCAGTATCTCCGAGACAATGACAGTTATAAACTTGGACTCAGCTTACTGCCATTAGGCACTAAAGATTTAGCTTAGGTGATCACTAGGGCTTAGAGTCGACTCATAATCCTCTTACTTCTGAATGTGACAATAAGGACCTCTGACACCTAATGCAAACACAACTGAATATGCTCAGTTACTAAAATATATGAAATAATGACTTTGCTCATTCTTTCACTTTTCTAATGACAGGAACCTAGGATAGGACTTCACTTTCTCTTACAAAGTCTAGGTTAATGCTAAATACACATTAAGAGCTCAGTAAGCTCTTCATGGGTTTTTTAATGACGGGTATGGTTTGTCTGGATGGCAAGAGATCTGGAGTCATTAGTATGATATATATCTCACACCACTTTCAGACTCCAGTGGAAGGTGTCTTGACTCTGCAATGGGCTTTTCAAATCTCATCTATGTCTTGAATATTTAAGGTTATAAATTGTATGGATGAATATAAGGAAAAAATTATGAAAATAGCTATGATTTTCAATTCTATTTTAAAACAAGATAATACCTGTTTTGCAGGTTATTAGAATCTTATAAATATCTATTAATTAGGTGTTAAATGTCTATTGGGATTAAATATCTATTACTAAGACACATCCAGAAGATGAGAAACAATTTGAATAGTGTTAAAGGACAAAGGATAGTGTTTATTAAATTAATGGATAAGTATTATAGCAAATGGATTTTTTTAATCTAAGTGACAGGTTTGATAATAAAACTGATAGTTTTTTTTTTTCTTTTCTCAGTGCATGCACTTCTATGGCTTTATGTCGAGCTTGTACATAAGAAAGTTAAAGAGAACTTATCTTTTGGAATCAAAAAGTCTATTCTCTATTTTCAAAGTTATGAATTACCTGGTTGAATTGCTTTGGTTTAAGAACCCCCACTGAACATGACTTAAAACTGGAAATAATATGGAAGGAGAGAGGACTTAAGGAATGTTTCTCTAATAACTCATCTTATATTTTGACATGGCTAGAAAATGTTTCCCTAAAGAAATTTACAAACTCCATATCTTATTACCTTTGTTATTCCTTTTTCTCAGAGAGCTTAACATTTTAATTAAAAGGTGTGTCATATTAAGCTATAAGAATTCTTCAGTTTAATCCGTTTATTTTTACATGTCCTTTTGAATGATTACTTTAAAAAAATAGTGGAATCACTGCTTTCAGCTTTACCTTGTTTTTGTCATAACTAAAAAGGTTTCTATTTTCTTACCCCAGAGAATCTGCCAGTGTGACCTGGGAGATTGAAAAGGTCACTTTGTCTGATGAAGACACCTACGAGTGCATCGCCGTCAGCAGTGCAGGGACTGGACGGGCACAGACATTTTTTGATGTGTCAGGTAATTATCATGAATTTGCAGTTGCCTACATCCTAATGCATCTATGGAAATGGGACGTTTGCTAATCCTGCCTTTGCCACATATTAGCTGTGTGTCCTTCCTTGGGCTAATCACTTAAGGACTCAGTGCATTGGTTTCCCGAACTATAGAATGAGGGTTGTATCAGTAATGGTCTGTGTCTCATGGAGAAGCTGTGAGGATAAATGAGATAGTATATGTAAAGCACATAGGAGAGAGCTTAGCACATGGAAACACTTGACAGACCTCAGGTATTGCTGTTGTTGTTGTACTATTATCATTATTATTGTGGGGGCTCAATAAATATTTTTGGAAATGACCATATAGCATTTTTATTAAAATTTAAAGAAATTTAAAGGAAAGGATACAATTTAAGAAAAGAAAGAGTTCTATTCTGGGAATAACAAAGTTAAACTTTCCCTTTCCTGTCTTGTATCCATATTAAGCAGAGTGCTTTTCTGAGTGAATTCTGACATTAAATTGAAGACAGTAAAAATTAAATAAATAAATAAATAAATAAATAAATAAATAAAAATAAATTGAAAACAGTAATGATAGTGATCATGTTCAAGAAACACAGGGCCTCAGTAGTTACAATATTTGTATTAAGAAGAGTGGAAGAAATGCTAATTATTTTGCTTTTATGTTATTTTTATTTTATTTTAAAGATTTTATTCATCTATGTATGAGAGAGAGAGAGAGGCAGAGACGTAGGCAGAGGGAGAAGCAAGCTCCATGCAGGGAGCCCGATGTGGGACTCGATCCCGGGACTCTGGGATCACACCCCAGGCCAAAGGCAGATGCTAAACCGCTGAGCCACCGAGGGATCCCCTAATTATTTTGCTTTTAGGTAGTGTGCTTTCTATGAATAAATGGGAGACAAAACTCATTGCTTTTTTTTTTTTTTCATTGCTTGTTAAGACAGAATATATCTTAGTGAAAAAAAAATCATTTTTTTCCTTTAATCTTCCAGAATTCTTAGGACACAAAAAGATTATTATTTGCCACCAAATATCAGGATTAAGCCACTTACTCAGCATAAATCTAGAATTTATTGGAAAGTTTGTTTCAACTGAATTATTTTCTACTTGCCTTGTGGACTAATGTTTCTGGGTGTTTAATAGTAACCCTATTCTGACCTAAATGTAGCTGCTGAGTTTTTAAACAATGTCTATATCTGCTTTTAGTACCAATGTGCATTTTCTTGAGACAGTTTAAGGACACAAGAAACTGTAGAATTGTGGGACTGTTTAGAAGTCTAGGATTTATGTTTGTTATCAATAAATCCAAGCTGAACTTTAAAACAGAGGCATGTAAGCATGTTCTTCTTGGAGTGAATTTATTTGTGTTCTCTTATTCTTAGAAAAATAAAGTTTGCCTTTTGAAACGATCTCGTTGACATGCATCATAAACTATTCATTTTTTTCATCTCCAGTAATTATGAAAAGTGTTGGAATTGTGTCAACGTTCCTCAGCTCCTGGGAAAACAAACACTTGAGCACTTGAGGTTTTGGGTTTTTTTTTTTTTTTCCTCCAACAATATTAATTAAGGGAAAGACAGGGAAATAAGTTTGAGTGAGTGGATTTAGACATCTGACATAAACAACTGGGAAGTGCCAATAAGAATTTGTGAACTGACTATTAAGAATTTGGCTTTGGGGTCAGTAACTTCCATATGTGTGTTGTATGTGTTGTACACATGCCCCTCTAGTTTAATTTGTGCCAACCAGGCACTGGTGTCATGAGGAAATTATACTGTGCCCAAGCCAGTTTTCAAGAATTGTGTCCCATTCAGTCAATTAGGAAAGAAAGAGCAGAAATGCTGATGATAATGGCAATGACTTACAATCACAGAAGTAACAAGCAAGCACCCCTTTGGACGTGGAAGAGTAGACATTTCTTTTTGGGCTCCCCATTGCCTTAAACTTCCACCTACTTCTGAGTCTTTTTTCACCTCTGCTGAGATTCCAGCAGTTACCTGACCAGCACACTGAAATCAAGTGCAAATTCACAGGATGGTTAGATCTTTTATTTTGGAAAGGAGTGTTAGAAGACAAGGCATTAGGGGATAGTGATGTTCTTGTGTCACTCTGGACACCAATTTATTTAGCAAAGCCAAAGGGCACCCAAAAGCAGTTTAAAGAAAAGCTAAAGTTCTGCCAATATGTTACTTCAAAATTCCCAGCATTTTCTTCTAGTTGACATGTTTAAAGATTTTTGGTTCAGTGAAATGTTGATTATTGAATGTTTTAAATGCAAAATGGGTGTAAAAAACATTGTACCTCTTTTATTGTATAAATACATAGAAACGAATAGAGTTGCAGAGACATGGAAAACTCATTCTTTTCAAGTGATATTTAATGACTTAGTTTAATACTATTACTTAGTTACATTAATTTACTGAATTTCTTTATTAACGCATTTCCCCTCCCTCAATGCACACACATAGAGTACTATAATTCTGGGTTTAAGAAAAATACTGAGAATAGAGAAAACTTGTCAGGGCATGTTAGTGACAAGTAATCTTAAATTGTAATTATAGTATATTATTTTAGAGCAGGATACAACTTGGAAATAATCTTGTACTACCAAATCATTTTGTAGGTAAAGAAACTGAAGCCCAGAGCAGGCAAGTGACCCATTACGGTTACAAGACAGGTAGTGAAAATATTCCTGCCCTCCTAACTCTTTGTCCAGTGATCTTTACCTAATGTTACAAGGCCTATACTTTTCATTCACCTCTCAGTTTTGAGGTTCCATCTCTGATTCTTTTATTCTATCCCCAGTCATTTTTTCACATAGGAAGGACTAACTTCCAAGACCAGACTAAGTATTCTGTTATCACAGGATATGGGCTACCCTGGAAAGGGGGCCTTACCCTGAGTATGTTAGCATCCTTGGCTATGAGCTGTATATAGCCAACAAGCATAGGCAGCTAGGGAAATGAGTGCCTTGGTCCTTAATAGGGATCTAGGCATGTGTCTAGCATTCCCTACATGCCTAATATGAGATTTTCCGTTTCCTAAAAATCTCAAAAAATACCTAGTTGAAGAAGTTTGTTTCCAAAGAACAAAACAAGAAAACCACATAAAACATCATATGGCCTTCAGGAAGGTCTTATAGAATATGAACATATGAATGTAGTATCACTTTCAGGTCCTGGGTGGTCTTTGCCATCTTTCATGTTAGAGTAATAGAGTAATAGAACATTAGAACTACAAATTATCTATAAGATAACCTAATTTAATCAGGTACCTGGGTGGCTCAGTCAGTTAAGCATCCAAGTTTTGATTTCAGCTCAGGTCATGATCTTAGGGTTGTGAGATAAAGCCCCACATCGAACCCTGCGTTGGGCTCTGTACTAGGTGTGGATCCTACTTAGGATTCTCTTTCTGCATCCCTGACTCCTGCTCTCTCTCTTCCTAAAAAAAAAAAAAAAAAAAAAAAAAGCTATCCTAATTTAGTCATCTCATTTTTCTGACAGAGAAACAAATTCTATAGATAAACTGACTTCTCTAAGGTCACACACCTAAGGATAAAACTAGGCAGCCTATAGTTGTCGGATTAGGCAAATAAGAACATAGAATGCCCAGTTAAATTTGAATTTCATATACGTGTGTCTGAAGTAATTTCATGAGACATATGCATACTAAAATATCTATTTGATGTTTATCTGAAATTAAATTTAACAAGGCATCTCATATTTTGTGTCAATCCTAGCCAGACTCCAGAACTTTCTTTGTCATGTACTCTGTCCACTTGATTCACTAGCTGTTTTCCTAACAGGTTATAAAAACATAACAGAATGATAAAAATTTGTTTTTTAAATAATAACTTTAAGTAGCATCTACTCTTCCAAAAATGTTTGGAAAACAAGGATAAATATAAAGAAAAATATGAAAAATATACACATTTCTATTCCTCAGAGATTACCGTATGCTTTTGGCATATTGCTTCCAGGTTTTTTCTAGGCTTATGATTCATTTGCACTTATAAAGGTTTTAAATAAAGAAGAATAACATTTGATCTTGAATATCTGATACTCTTTCATATTTAAACTAAGGCACATGGGTTTCCAGCTAACACAGCTCACCACAGTTTTTATTGCTGTAGTAGTGTTGAATAATGACTTGCTACATCAGATCATTATAAAGCACTTGGGCAGAGTGTACTTTAAAGGGGTGTTTGTATTTATTCTCAAACCTAGAGTAGTATGTGATTCTAGAATGTTGGCAAAATATTTAATTAGTAAGTAGCTTCTGACCACATCTGAAATGTGCAAGCATTATTCAGTACCTTTTGTGTGCATGGCTTTATGTGTACAATTTTATTAAAGGCCTACACCTACTCTTAACTTGACCTTCTTAAGTCAAAATATTCCTCATGCCTCTGGGGGAACATTTGTCATAGGTTGCAGTTGTACTCCTTAATGAGATCGTGACTCTTCTTAAAGCTAATACTATCATACTGAGTGCACTATTGTCTACCATACTTTGTGTCCTCTCTTTAAAACACTAAAGAAGAATCTTTACATTTAAAAAAATCTATAAATGCTATTTTCTTCAAAACTCAAATAAAAATTCTCCTCATTTCGCAATCCTAAATTAGTCTAATCATATCCTTTTGCCATGCCTTTTTGGTTCTCACATCTATAATTTATAAATTTAAACTTCGGTATACTTTGGTATGTAAACAAGCACTGATTTCTTTTTTTTTTTTACACTGAGGATTAAAGGAATTAAAAACACATTATTTGCATGGTGTCTTCAAGTTACAAGTACCCTATGCTATTATTTGCTTTTACAGTAAGATGTTTTAAAATTAGAGAATATTCAAATCTTCAATTAAAGACATGCATTTGAAACTACATGTTTGGCAGATGTGATAAAAATTAGATGGATGATATGTCTTTAAAACATGCACTACTTTTTAAGAATCTTTTAATGAGATGATAACTTTTTTCGGGTCATAGACATATGTATTAATGAATAAGTTCTCTTGTACTGCATCTTCCGTACAAGATTTTCAATACATACTCATTAAATTTTTAAACTACATCTCTAAGTGAGCAAAATGGCTGTTAGGTCTCTTGATTTGAATGTTTTCATTTCACACAGAGCCCCCTCCCATCATCCAAGTGCCTGATAATGTTACAGTCCTTCCTGGAGAAAGAGCAATTTTGACATGTCTCGTCATCAGTGCAGTGGATTACAACCTAACCTGGCAGAGGAATGACAGAGATGCAAGACTGGCAGACCCAGCAAGAATGAGGAGTTTGGCTAACTCCTCATTGGAGCTAAGGACTGTGAAGTTCAATGATGCTGGGGAGTATCAGTGTGTGGTTTCCAATGAAGGAGGATCGTCAGCTGCTTCAGTTTTCCTCACAGTGCAAGGTATGTGCATGTGGTAACTTTGGAGTTATGGTATCTTCCTCTCTTCTTTCTTTGATCTTTATTCCCTTAAGTTGGCCCTCTGAGAATGACAGTGTCTACCCACAACAGTGTTTTGAATGATGGAAGCCTTATGGATCGTAAGTAGACTAAAGCTGACTAAACTGGAAACTAAAACATCACTGACAAATAGATGACTTTTTAAGATAAACACTAGTCCTTTTAAGAGACTTATTTTAAGCAACTGTAAATAGAAACTGTCTCTGGATGGTTTTAATAGTTTTAATTTCTCCAGTCTATCATATGGTTTTCAAAAAAAATCTAAGTGTTTTAGTAATTGGTTTAAAAAAATCCTTCCCAATTTGAGTATTATATTATTTCCAATATAATTAATTTACATTTGTTTATTTATTTATTTTAGAGAGAGAATGTGGGCAGGCAGGGGGAGGGGCAGAGGGAGAGAGAGAATCTCAAGCAGACTCCTCTCTGAGTGTGGAGTGTGACTCCAGGCTCGATTTCACAACCTTGAGATCATGACCTGAGCCAATATCAAGAATGGGCTGCTTAATCCACTGAGCCACCCAGGCGCCCCCCAATTTATTTTGTTTTGTTTTGTTTTATTTTATTTTATTTTATTATTTTTTAATATGTTATTTATTGATGATAGAGAGAGAGAGAGAGAGGCAGAGAACAGGCAGAGGGAGAAGCAGGCTCCATACCGGGAGCCCGACACGGGACTCGATCCCAGGCCTCCAGGGTCATGCCCTGGGCCAAAGGCAGGCGCTGAGAACATCTGAGCCACCCAGGGATCCCCCAATTTTATTTTTTTTTTATTTTTATTTTTTTTTAAATTTTTATTTATTTATGATAGTCACATCAGAGAGAGAGAGAGAGGCAGAGACACAGGCAGAGGGAGAAGCAGGCAGGCTCCATGCACTGGGAGCCCGATGTGGGATTCGATCCCGGGTCTCCAGGATCGCGCCCTGGGCCAAAGGCAGGCGCTAAACCGCTGCGCCACCCAGGGATCCCCAATTTTATTTTTTAAATTAAGGTTTAAGATGTTTCTCATCTTGGTGAAATTTTATTAAATATTAGCAAGGTTGTTTTTATCTTATTTATCTTATGCACACAAGTGCTTACTGATAATAAACTAACATAAGCTAGTCTTTAATTATGTCTTTATAGACTAAATGTCTAGGTAGCTTAAAACAGTGTGTTAACCATGTGGTTTACTAGCTACAAATATATATATTCTTCAGGACAATCAAATGAAGATTAGAAACTATTCCAAAGTATCTCTTGGAGTAGAATTGTATTTGGCTTCTAAATGTCTATATATGGGCAGAGAGCCTTAATATAATGAACAAATTACTCTTGGCAGTTCTATGCTCTTAAACTAAAAGATTCAGTTGCTACATCAACAGAATATTTCATTTCAAGTCCTTGATGTGGGAGACTGATTGCATCAGGATTGTGTCTGGCTATTTGGTTATAGTATTAGAAACAACTTTATAACATGCCTGAAGTAACACTCTCAGATGATTTTTTAACAAGGTTATCTAACAGAATGACCATCGCGTCTCAGGGCTAGCACTGAGAACATTAATGGCAGAAAAGTGAAACTACCATGAGAATTAACAAAACGGTTGACATCTGATTCTAGTGTTCTCACTGGTAGTTGAGATATGTCCTGCAATCCGAATGTGTGTCTTTTGTTAGTTGATCTGGTGACTTCTCTAGGGAAACATTGCTTTTGTAAATGGCTCACTGCATTTCCATATGGTAAACTGTCTAGATAATTTGAGTCTGTTCAAGTGGTAACTTGAGTTACCAGAATTTTGAGACTGTTTTTACTAAACTGATTGTTTCGGATAGAATAAAATGCTAATGGACTTCTGAAATTTGATCTTGGTTCTTTACCTGAAGTTTCTTAGAATGAGATTGTAAAATAAAATTGGAGCTTTCCTAGTTTCCCCAGGTTAACTTTTCAATGCATTAGTATTCAATTAGAATTCAATTACAGCAGTGATTCTCAAACTTTCATGGATAAAGAATTATTAAGGAATTTATTTTTTTAAAAAGCGGATTTCTAACCACATATCTAGAGATTCTGATTTCCTAGGCCTAGTGTTAGGGCCTAAGAATCTGCATTAATAAAAGAACTCTCAGGTAGTTTCATGGATAACATTTTCTGAAATAGCATTTGAATCTATTCTACAGAATGAACCCTGTGATCTAGAGAAGTATATCTTTAAAAGAAGCCCTTGACTCTTTTCTTTCTGGAAAAATAGAGTCATTATTATCCAATGATTTAAATAAGTGCTGAGGTAAGATATTTTATGATACACAAAACATAAATACAAAAGACATATGACATTACCTGATTACTGGCTAGTATGTATAATATCTAGTGGTATTGAGTCATTTTATGGCTGTCTAGTTGGCCTTGAGTTTGAGAGGTGAATTGCTATGAAAAAGGACAAATTGCTATTAAAAATCCAACAATACTATATCGTGTTGATGACATTTGTTTAATAAAAAATGAGAGTTCTAGCTAATAGCTCTAGCATTAGTTTATGGTTAATGTACTATTGCAAAGCTATGGATATTGACGAAATAAAGTGTTATACCTAGGGTTATAATTTATGAGAATAAAAGATGCTTGTCAACTAATGACATTGGATCTAAAATTATAACTTAATTTCATTTATATGCAGTAAACTGCTTTTAAAAGCAGAAATAGAAAACAGTTCCAGAAAATTTAAAAAATAAAATAGTTACTTCCACTGAATACACTACTTTAAGAATGATTTTCTTGCTCATACAGGACTCAGTAGCCTAATTCATAGCCTCGTTTACATTTCTTTACTTCCATATGTCCTGTTTGGAAACTACTGCTATCTGGAATAATTTTAGAAGTTAGACATCCATAGTTTACAAAATTTGGGTAGTAGTTTTGAAATATATAATTAGTAAGAATTTTCTGGTTTAAAATAGCATATCTGTAGTTGCTGCAACCTCTTCTCATTAAGAGTAAAATATCAGTAAGGACCTCAGAATGATAAAACCAAAACCCAGTGGCAATTGACAGTAGCAAAACATTTGGGAGGAATTTTATAGCTATTATATATAAGGATTTTTATTTATATATATCTATATATAATATAAATATGCATATGTAATATTTGTATTTAAAGGTCTGTGGAATGAAAATCTCAATCAGTGGCAAATCTTTTTTATGTTCACATGAAAGCTGGCAGGATGGACTTTTTCCTTCTGTTTCATAGTTTGCTCCAAAAAGAGAGTATTACTCTTTAGGAAGCCATATGCTGTCTCCACACATATATTAATAGTAATAACCATCGAGTCAGGAGAATGTGGGACAAGAAGTAGACAGGCAAGCGAGGCCCATGTAGGGAATTGTAACCTGGACATATGTTTGTCTCCAAGTGAAAATATTTGGAAACAAGAGAAACATCGATGGGGGTGTCAACTAAGGATTTTAGAGACAGAAGGTAGCAGAGGGGAGCATCCCAATCTCTGCCTGAAGAGCATTGTAGATGAGAATTGTGCAGGGAGCTGTGCACATCAAACTGTCTCAGCTGCAGAGCTGCAAAGGCAGTTCCACCAGAAGAGAAGTAGCCAAATAATCAAGCTAGGTCTATCCAAATACCTTGTTGACAGACACTGGGTCTGGGTTTGATGTCACCTAATTTGAGGCTGAATAAGCAGAAAACTATCAAACAAAACAGGGAAAAAAGCATTATGCCTGAGAAAAAGATACTGGGGAACAAAACAAGGGGGACATGGCTTAGAAGAAATGGATGCTTCTGAAAGCAGTTTATTCTAAAGACCGAGGGGATGTTTAGTGCCACCAGTGTCTTTCTAAAAGACCTATCTTCCTTTGAGCAGGAGTATATATTGATTTAGGAGGAACTGGCTGAGGTGGCAGGAAAACAAGAAGTATGATGGAATAAGAAAGGATTTGATGGGCAGTCCTGGCCCGGTGGTTTAGCGCTGCCTTCAGCCCAGGGTGTGATCCTGGAGACCAGGGATCAAGTCCCGCATTCAGGCTCCCTGTATGGAGCCTGCTTCTCTCTCTGCCTGTGTCTCTGCCTCTCTCTCTCTCTCTCTCTCTCTCTCTGTGTGTGTCTGTCATGCATAAGTAAATAAATAAATCTTAAAAAAAAGAAAGGATTTGATGTTAAAATGCAATAATATAGTGCAAATCTGAATTAGAGGCATTAACAAGCAGAATTTATATTACATAAAAATAAAATCAGGGATGTGGTGCATAAATTTGAGAAGTTCTTGCAGCATGTTTAAGAAAAGAACTAAGAGTGAATAATATGTTTTTTTAAGGCAGAAATAAAAACCAGAGACTGGAACTTGGAACTTCAAGATTTATAGGTATATGGCATATGTGTGTATATAACAAAGACAAGGGAACCTAAAGAAATAGAAAAAGATATATAATGAGGAAAATTATCCTAGGGAGGAAAACAAAAATTGTCCTGGGTGAGCAAATCAAGTAAGGTCAATGAAGAGAGAATTTCATCTAGACACATCTTGACTGAAATTTCAAAGTATTGACATAAGGAAAAAAACTCCACAAGCATATGTTCGGACTACACCAATATGTTGTAAACTGAGGGATAAAATCAGACTGGCATCAGACTTCTCAGATATGTGAAAGGCTAGAACATAATTGCAATGAGTATTTGTCATGTTTTGGTTCTTAGGGTCTGAACATGTCCTCTAATTTGGGAAGAAATTCTTTATTATCTTAGTGGGAAGTAGAAAGGCAGATGAAATTAGATAATTCCTTTCCCCATCCTAGAATCAGCCACTCCAATGCTCCCAGTGGAACTTTAACTCTTGTTTAGATCATGGGCACTTAAAAGACTTCAAGTTTGGCAGGATCATGACTTTTTGAGTACAGCAGTAGCAGAAGCAAGTGTCCTAGTAGTGCTTTTCCATCATTCTCATCTCCTTTCATGACATTAAACTCATTATCAATTTACCAGAGGATCCTTGAGAACCAACACAGATCCTAGAAGCTATGGCTGTTTGAATCAGTCACATAATGAACATGAGAGTATGTTAATGCGTTGATATACTTCTTTCTTCATGAGAATTCCTCACTGTAGAGGTAATGGTATAATTAAACCCAGGAAATTCTTCCGAAAGGGGATTCCCTCAAGTCGGGTTCACAATACACAAAAGTCTGGCTAGTCAAACATATAAACAAATTGAATCCACTCACAGTTAAGCCAGGAAGGGGGAAAAAAACCAATTAGATTGATAGAAGCAAAAATGTCAATATGAGATTTTGGAGGCAATAGAACTATGAATGACCTTCTTTCTTATGTTTCTCTGTACTTTAAAAAAAAGTATTTAATAGGAATGTATTATAGTTTGTGACATAGCATTTAAAATTTTTGAGAGTGCCCACCTTTTATTGGAGGATTGAATTCTGTATGGGTAATGTATTTTCTTTCTTTGCTAAATATCCCATAAATTTGCTTTATCACTTTTATATTTAAGATAATTAAGATATAGGGATACCTGGTGGCTCAGTGGTTGAGCGTCTGCCTTGGGCTCAGGGTGTGATCTCCAGGTCCTGGGATCGAGTCCCGCATCGGGCTTCTCACAGGGAGCCTACTTCTCCCTCTGTCTATGTCTGCCTCTCTTTCTGTGTCTCTTGTGAATAAATGAATAAAATCTTAAAATAATTAAGATGTAATTAAGAAAGTTAAGGAGTGTAAAAATAAATAATAATTAAATTAAGAAATAATGCCTCCCCCCCAAAAAAAGAAGTAATGCCTCTCAGTGTCAAGTTAGTACTTTTATCAGTATGAAAATTCATATTTAGGAACGCCTGGGTGGCTCAGCTGTTGATTATCAGTCTTCGGCTCAGGGCTTGGTCCCAAAGTTCCGGGATCAAGTCCCACATCGGGCTCCCTGCGAGGAGCTTGCTTCTCCCTCTGCCTGTGTCTTTGCCTCTCTCTGTGTGTATCTCATGAATAAATAAATAAAATCTTTTTAAAAAAATTCATATTTGAAAGTTCAAGGGTCTGGAATTTATAGGATTATATTATAGAAGTAACTGTATTAAAAATTATTTCTGAAGCAGGAGCACCTGGGTGGCTGAGTCGTTTAAGCATCTGATTCTTGATTTTGGCTCAGGTCATAATCTCAGAATCATGAGATCAGACCTCACATTGGGCTCCAGGCTCCGTGCTGGGTGTAGAGCCTGCTTAAGATGCTCTCTTTCCCTTGTCCCCTCTCATGTGTGCTCTCTCTTTCTCCCTCTCTCTCTCAAAAAAGTTAAGTTAAAAAATCCTTTCTGAAGCAAAGTGAGGTCAAGCAAAAAGAATAAATGCAGGATTTCAGTTAATAATTAAATTAGGTTCCCTATACCGAATAGCCCAGTAAAAGAGCCATGACAATCTCTTCAGTCTTTCCCTTTGCAAACTTTTCACAGAAATAAATTGTGATTTATAGAAGTCCATATCCATGTTGGAATAATGAAAACTGCTTTTAATTAGCTTATCTCTTTTCCTAGACATTTTGATAAATCAGAGTCTTGCTAGTTAAGCTTTTAGTTTTTGAAAGTTGACCTGAGACATGTATACGTCTGTTTTACATATTAGTGGCATCCTTGTGGGTTTCATTTAAATGAGATGAAACCATATACTTAACGCTAAATCATTACTCGCTTCAAAAGTTACTTGATGAGATGAGTACTGGGTGTTATACTATATGTTGGCAAATTGAATTTAAAAAAATAAATAAGGCTTTAAAAAAAAGTTAATTGTATTCATTGCCTTGGTTGTTTGATGTCCCAGTATGAATCAGCACAAATGAATAAAATGCTTTGTTAAAATACTGGTATTTGTTGATTTCTGTACTATGGATCTAATAAGGAGTGAGTTGGAGGGCTTTAGATTTGAAGACAAATAATCTAATGAAATTTTGCATCAAGTAAACACTGCAGTGATATACAAGGAATGTGCAGTTTTCCATTGAAGTATTTGCTTTCCTAGTTATTCCAATGGTGACTGTAAACTTAGGAAAAGTTTAATGTTTACTTACTTTATCTGATGAATATATTCTAATGACTCCATGGTTAGGGGCAAGCTTCTGTTATAATACAATCCAGTTCTACTCAATAAAATGTATAGATCTTCCTTGACTTATGATTGGGTTATGTAACTCCTACTGGCTTGCCGTACGTTACACAGCCAGCAAGTGACACAGCCCAGATCTGAGCTGTGTGTTTCCATTGTTCTGCATCATATGCAGAAATGTTGATGCATGCTATTAGCAGGCCTTAGGTACAAGTATAGTAAGATAAAATTAAAAAAGGGTTCTTGGATATGTATAGAAAAGTGAGAGTACTGATTTTTTTTTTTTTTAATAGGAAGTTACAAATGTCTGCAGGTTTCTGTGTCATGGGTCAAGAATCTCGGGAAATCTGAGCATTGTGTGTAATGATGATTTAGAGAAATCATTGCTTGGGGCAGCCCCAATGGCTTAGCGGTTTAGTGCCGCCTTCAGCCTAGGGTATGATCCTGGAGGCCCAGGATCGAGTCCCACGCCAGGCTCCCTGCATGGAGCCTGCTTCTCCCTCTGCCTGTGTCTCTGCTTTTCTCTCTCTCTCTCTCTCTCTCTCTGTTTCTAATAAATAAGTAAGTAAATAAATAAATAAATAAATAAATAAATAAATAAAATCTTTAAAAAAATAGAAATCACTGCTTGATTTTAATGCCCTACCCCTCCCTTAATCATTCCTTCTCTGGTGCTTTATAGGGTAGACCAGGTAAATCCTTTGACTGAAGTTCTGGTACAGAAGCTGATAAGGAGTAGTCTAGAGGAGAGAGAACTATAAATATCTTTCCAAATAGGCACACAGAGAAAATGTGAGATGACTAAACCTTAACTCTGTAAAGGCAAGACCCAGTTTTTTTCAGTTTTGTGTCTTTAGTGCCTTTAGCATGTAGTATCGCATGAATGCCTATTTGTGGGAAGTCTGAATGAGAAGTAGAGTGTTTAGGCAGGGCAACTTTGGCCAACCCTGAAAAATACGTAATAGCACATACTAAAAAATTATTTGATGTAAATTTCCCCTGAACATTTAATAATGTTAGAGTTATTATTCTATAAGTTAATTATCCAATTAAAATAAGTTAGGTTTCTACAGATTAGATTTTATAATATAGGGAAAACATAGTAACTTGCTATTTTTAGGTGGGAGGAAAGGGATGTGGTATTTGACTATTATGAATCAAAATTGAATTAGCTCTTAGTACTTATTGCTTCATTGCAGAAAGATATAGGTTAGGAGCATGTGGTTGAGAGTGTAAAACTAAGGGATAATCATTATAATGATGGACTCTTCACTTAGCTATATCCTACAGCACCATTTATATAATAGTCACAGGTATACTTTTCCCCATAGTAATTAAACAAATACTGAAACATGAAGTGCCTTGACTAAAAACACAGGTCTGCCAAGAGCCAGGGCTGGTATCTTATTTGTTCATTTGTTTAAACTTTTATTCATTCGTTTATGTATTTGCCAAAACTTTAATTGTCAGATATTGTGCTCCTCGCTGAGGATATAAGTGAAGATAAAATGGCATCCTTCCCCTCAATAAGCTTATAATATCAGAAAAGAAATAAGTAAATTAAATTAATAAATATTTATGCAGAGTGATAAGAACTTCACAAGGGTGCTATACTCAGCAGCTTTAATTCTGTCTCAGTGATGAGTAGATGTTGAGAAGGGCTTCACACAGGACATGGTGCCTGTGGTGTCTGTCTGGTAGAATATATAAGTCAGCATTTCCCAGGTAGGGATCAGGAAAGCCTTCCTAGATGGAGAAAATTATATGTGTGAAGCCACAGAAGAATGAGGACACAGCAGTGTGGGCTTGTTCGGAGTAGAGGGTCCAGCTGAATAGGGACATCTGTCCCCAAGATGGTGTGATTTTCTTTTTCCTGCTATCTTCAGGATCCTTTTCATATAATAGTAGAAGAATCATTCAGGTTTGTGGTTTTGTGATGTTGTGATGCTCAGAAAGAAAAAAAAAAGAAAAAGAAGGAGAGGAAGAAAGAAAAAGGAAACCACTCCAGGGGTGGGGGGAGGGGGGAGTGGTTGCAGAGATACTCTGCAAGGTTTGGGCTGGATAAGGAAAGAAGAGAAGGTTAAAGCATGGTCTGATAAATTGGAATAAGAAGTGTCAGAGGAGTTTTGGTTATGATGAAGTCAGGGAAGGAAAAAATGGGAGTCAGGAAGTGACAGCTGGACGGATGGGAGGTTCTGAACCTCAAATTGAACTTTGAAGGATAAGTTTCTTTCAATTGCATTGTGGGTTGCTTTTCCTGATAAGATAACTAAAGTAGCAAATGAGTTTGTCTAGCAAAATAAATTAGCTGCCAGATAATTCTTTCCTTCAGGAGGTGCTATGTAGATCTACTTTTATGTGCTTTTGATTCTGTGAGTGTTGCATATTTTATGAAATTATCCCCTTTTTGAGTACCATAACCCCTTTTTAAAAAAAGACTTTTTAAAGAGTAGTTTTAGGTTCACAGCAAAGTGGGGAGGAGGTTACAGAGATTGCTCATAGACTCCCTGTCCCTGCATATGTGCTGCTTCTGCATTATCAGCATACCCACGCCAGAGTGTACATCTGTTACAGTTGATGAACTTGCATTGACACACATCATAATCACCCAAAACCCATAGTTTACATTAGGATTTACTCTTAGTGTTGTACATTCTGTGGTTCCTGACTAATGTATAATGGCGTGTACCCGTCATTGTAGCACCATACAGAGTCTTTATTAGCACTACCCCAAAAAGCCTCTGCACTCTCTCTATTCATCTCTACCTTGCACCCTCCTAACCCCTAGAAAACCACTTATCTTTTTATTGTCTCCATAGTTGTGCCATTTCCAAAATGTCTAATAATTGGAATCATAACTAGATTGACTTCTTTCACTTAGCAAGATGCATTTAAGGTTCCTCCATGTCTCTTTCATAACTTATTAGTTTATTTCTTTTTTAAAAAATATTTTAATTACTTGAGAGAGAGTGAGCACACACACAAGCAGGGGGAGGGGCAGAGGGAGAAGCTGACTTCCCACTGAGCAGGGAGCCAGATGTGGGGCTTGATCCCAGGACTCTGGAATCATGACCTGACCTAAGCTAAAGGAAGACGCTTAACCAACTGAGCCACCCGGGAGCCCTGATAGCACATTTCTTTTTACCCCTAAATAATACCGCATTGTCTGGATGTACATAACCAACTTTTGATCGTCAAAAGATCATCCTTGCCATAGTTGTGTCTGGATCAGAAGATATATGTGTATATATATGTAAAGCTTTAATAACGTTTTTCTTTCTTTTTTTTTTTTTTTTTTGTAAGATTTTATTTATTTGTTCACGAGAGACACAGAGAGAGAGAGAGAGGCAGAGACACAGGCAGAGGGAGAAGCAGGCTCCATGCGGGGAGCCCGATGTGGGACTCGATTCCGGGACTCCAGGATCATGCCCTGAGCCGAAGGCAGACGCTTAACTGCTGAGCCACCCAGGTGTCCCAACAATAGCATTTTTCTAATATACCATGAATAATGCTAATTATGATTTGGCAACCTCCCCCTTTTTCCCAAGTTGAAGAAGCATGGCCTTCTTCTATTATTTGGAAATTCTGTGATTTTGGAAAATTGTGATAAAGAGAGCCAAGTAAAGAAAAGGTAATGCAAAAGTCAATCTAGTCATTATTTAATTGAAGATTTTCTAAATAAGAAAGAAAAAGACAAAATTCTTTCCTTCTTATCAATCTTGTTTATTCTCTTACTCTGTTTTGGTGAATAACCCAAAGAAGTTCCTGAATTCATGAGTTTTTGTTATTGTTAAGGAAAGAAAAAATACAGTTTTGTATGGAAACCATATTAATGTAGAAATAACTTTATACTGGGAATTACTTCAAAATGGATATAAGCAACAAACATTTGCTACATATACATGTCCTTATATCTTATATTGGGAAAATAAAAATTGTAGATTTTTATGAAATCTTCATGCATATTTGCCATCAGTATTTTTCATTAAAATAGAATTTAACCAGGCAGCCCGAGTGGCTTAGCGGTTTAGCGCTGCCTTCGGCCTAGGGTGTGATCCTGGAGACCCAGGATTGAGTCCCATGTCAGGTTCCAGCATGGAGCCTGCTTCTCCCTCTGCCTATGTCTCTGCCTCTTTCTCTCTCTGTGTCTCTCATGAATAAATAAAATCTTTCAAAAATAGAATTTAACCTCTATTTATCATTGTCTATCTGAAATTACTCTCCTTTTATTAATTGAATTTCCTAGCCATATTGGTGTTTGAATGTGGGATGTTTTTTACAAATCCAGCATTTAACTGTCAAGATTTAGTCCATGCCTATGTGTTTTATTGCCAAAGTACCACCTACTGATAAATCAATGAATAAATGACCTCTCAGATTCAACAGACCTTCTGTCTTGGCCAGCACTGTCTTATAGAACTTTATACAATGATAAAAGTGTTGTATACCTGTGCTGTTCCGTGTGTGTGTGGCACTTGAGCACTTGAAATATGACTAATGCTCCTAAAGGAACTTGTTTTTGAAATTTGATCTAGTTTTAGATAATTTAAATTTTAATTTAAATAGAAATGTGAAGGTACACCTGGATGGCTCTGTTGGTTAAATGTCTGACTCTTGATTTTGGCTTAGGTCATGAGTCACACTGGGTGATTAAGATTCTCTCTCTACCTCTGTCGCTGCCCCTCACCCCTCCCTCTCAAAAAAGAAATAAAGTAAAAATAAAAATAAATAGACATGTGGCTAGTGGCTACCATATTGGATAACACAACTCTAGTCTTTTCCAAAGAAAAAAGAAAAGCAGAAATATCAAGAGCAGAAGTCTTAGGAAACTTATTGTAGCTGCCATGTAGATTAACCACTATCATAATTCATTGGAATTATTGCCATTCAGGAATAATTCTGCTTTGGAAAAGTTGTAGCCGTTTCTTCATATTTCCATTGATGAGATATCATTTGGAAATATGCATTTGATTCCAAATCTTTGGGATTTCAGTGGCCTTTGCCTCTTTCTCCAGGCAATTGGTCTCTGTTCTTGTTTGTTTGGTTGATTGGTTGGCTTTTAGTTTTCATCCTTTGCTCTTTGGAAGGAATCCCTGGCCATTTTTATGAGAGCTTTCTAGTAGGCATGGAAAAACTTTAAAAATGTTAAAATGTATTCCATTAACAATTCCACTCACTGAAAATTAAAGAGAAGTTAAATGAGCGAGCACATCTGTCTATTGTAAATCATTCTTAGTGAAATTCTGTTACTCTTGGAAGTAATGCCTTTTCAAACAATGTCAGTATGTTTTGAATACACTGATTGGGCTAAATCACTAGGTACACATCTTTTGGGAGAGAACATGGCTACTAATTATAATTCTCAGAAGGCTCAGTGATAGTTATTATGTAACTTTTTGAAGTTAGCTTTTTCTTCAGTAAACACATATCTAGAAAATCAGAGATCCTGTAAAATATGTTTTACAGTCTGCACAACTCAATAGAAATTAGGTTTGATAAAGACTAATTATTTCCCAATTTCTCATGTAGCGTTGCTTGATATTAGATCATCCAACATATTATCCACAATGAAAAAAAAAAGTATTGAGGATCAGTTGTAAATCTGTTCTGTTTTCAAATATATGAATCAATTAAGTGGGCTGAATGTAGGTTTTTAACTATCCCCCAAACAAGGATATTTACTTAGATTTTATTGTGAGAACTATAGTTTAAAAAAGAAACTTAATACTAAAAACTACTTCATGGAGTATCTTCTGATCAGGATCTTAATTCCTCATTACATGAAATTATCACTAGGAACATTTAGAAGCTTGAGAATCTTCCATCACAGGGATCAATTGACAGCCCTGAAATACTTTTTTTTTTTTTTTCCAAAATGTAATTCAATACCTTTTAAACAAAAACAATTGGCAATTGGTTGCTCCACTAGGTAACTTTTGGACACATATCCTTTTGGGGGAGGCTAAGTAAAGCTTCTAAAACATTCTAACCTAATTTCTTTTAAACACTGAAAGTTACTGAGATAAAAATCCTTTCTTGCCTGATTCTGTTAATCTAATTGCTTTCTGGGGTAGTGAAAGCACTAGACCAGGAGTCAAGGTACTTGGGATCTATTTTAAGGAATCATGCCTTTTTTCTTTCTTTCACTATTTGTGCTCCTTCCCCCAGACCACACAAACACAGTGCATCAGTTTTTAAAATTGAATTTACAATACCATTTTCATGTATGGACATATTGGGACATGTTTTCTATGGCTAGAATAATTGAATACTTGAGAATGCTGTTTGGGATCAGTGTGAATGAGCTAATGTGAAATTTAGAGTTCAGATGGAATTATCCTAGATGTAATTATATGTTTAGGTCTGTGTGCCTCCCATTTTCCCTATGCATGGTCAGTTCAGTTTTTCACTGTGTCTCCAAACATTCTCTTCCTTGTATAATACCCTTACCCATCTTGCATGTCACATGTCTAAACTATTGAAATCCTTTTTTAATGGGCTTCTTTCTTTTGTTCTCTCACTTTTTTTTTTTTTTTTTTTACGATTTTACTTATTTATTCATGAGAGACACAGAAAGAGAGAGGCAGAAGAAACATAGGCAGAGAGAGAAGCAGACTCCATGCAGGGAACCCAATGCGGGACTCAATCCTGGGACTCTAGGATCATGCCCTAGGCCAAAGGCAGGCGCTTAACCACTAAGACACCCAGGTGTCCCTTGTTCTCTTACTTTAAAGATTTTATTTATTTATTTATTCATGAAAGACAGAGAGAGAGAGAGAGAGAGAGGCAGAGACACAGGCAGAGGGAGAAGCAGGCTCCATGCAGGGAGCCCTTCGCAGGACTCGATCCTGGGACTCCAGGATTGTGCCCTGGGACAAAGGCAGGTGCCAAACCGCTGAGCCACCCAGGGATCCCCTGTTCTCTTACTTTTATTCATAGTATAACCAGATGAATTTTCCCTAAATATTGTTTTAAATCTCCATGCATTAGAACCTTTCTGTTGTTTCTTAATTACCCCAGAATAAAATTTACAAACCTCAGCCCTGCTCAAACTGACTCTTCCATAATACTTCTAACACTTTATCTTCAGTCTTTATCCTCATAATACAATTTATGGTGAAAAAAAATGTTTCCTTTCAATATATGGATACTATTTAAGGGAATCAGATATTCATACATCCTTTCCTTTATTCCTGTTTCTTTAATATTAGTAACTAAATATTTGAACTTGTTATTAAGGCCTCACATCTAATTACAAATTGAAAGTTTCTCTACTTATTTATTTATTACTTATTGCCATAAAACATTACTGATTTATTACTTATTGCCATAAAACATTATTGATGCTGCTAAATTTTGCATGTCAGAGCAGTACTCCGGGAGATAATTTTTAGTGTGTGTATGAGTTTTGAATTTTTTTGGTATTGAATTTCTCAAAAGGATGGCTAGATACTACTTTTGTCTCATCTTCATGCTCCAGAACTGATTTTCTGGTAGGCCACTGAATGCTTCCTCTGTCAGGCTCTGTGTCCATTATACTTTCAGTGGATTCTACATCATTCCCATTCTGATTCTGTGACCTACATCATAGACTTGTTTTGACTTTAATGTTTCTTATCTAAATCCTACCTGTGATGTGAATTTCCTTTTATAAACCATCTTCTCTCTCCCTTCCAGGTATTAATGAGGCCCAACCCTGCTTACCTTCTGAGATCAGATGTGATTAGGTGTGTTGAGGGTAGTACGGCCATAAACTAAATCGCCTTCTTTCTGAATATTGGTTGGTCTCTTTGTGCTGGTTTCTGTAGAACTTTTGTTTTTAATGCCACGTAGTTTTGCACTTAATCACCATCAATTCCATGTGTCTAGTTGTTTTTCCCCAATATACTGAGGTACTTTTTGACTGCCCCCTCTCTTTTTGTCCGCAGTGCCTTGCACAAAGGAGAAAACACAATTGCACCTAATAGATGTGCATTCCTTAATTTCTGAATGGACCTTGAAGTAATAATAAGATTATAGGGAAGATTTGGGTCACTAACCTTATCCTTCATGTTTCCATATTAATTTCAGTGGCTTGAGTCACATCAGCAATTTTATTTTATTTAATTTTTTAATGAGAGAGCAAAAGAGCACATGCACATGTGAGCAGGGCAGGAGGATGGGCAGAAAGAGAAGGAGAGAGAAAATCCTGCATAGGTTCCACACTCCAGACTGGACCTGGGACTTGATCCCAGGACCCTGAGATCATGACGTGAGCTGAAATCAATGGTTGGGCATTTAACCAACTCAGCCATCTCAGTGCCCCAACAATTTTGGATTTCATTTATATAGGTACTTTCTTTTTCAGTTGCAGCACATGCCAGCATAGTACTTCTTACATGTAAAACCATATTTCGTAACAAAGTGTGATAATTATCTTAGGAAAAATTTATAGGCATTTTTAAAGTATTGTTTAGTTGTTCCTAATTAAAAATTATATCATAGGTGAAAGTTTGGCAAAATTTTCTGAAATAGGCTAAAGCAATATATCAATTTAAAGTGACAGTGGCTGCTAAATTTCTACATGCTTGTACTGGCCAGGCTTAGAGGTAGAAGTTAGGATAAGTGGGGTGGTATTCATAACACAGTATGAGTTTTGTTTAAAACATACTATCTTTTTGTTTATTTGGGGACAAGAAACAAATCTATTGATTTCATTAGCTGCTCCTTTATGAGGAGGACTTTTATTTTTTTATTATTTTTTATGAGGAATTTTAAAGGTAAAGATGAATATGAAAGTCCTGGTTAAATTTTTTAGCATATTCCATGGATAGCTGACATTTCTTCTGCAATCGCATGCTGCCACATGGAAATCAAAGGGCCTGACAAGGTTTCCTTTCCTTTGCCATGTTATGTCTGTATGAACATTAGAAGTATTAATTTGTTTTCTGTGGTGTCAGGAAAGGGTGGATGTCTGTCACTAATTAGTTCACGTCACCAGGGAGAGTATTGCAGTAAAAAAGGAAATATTTCTCAAGATGATTGATGAAGTTAAGTCTCTAATGACCAGAATTACTTCACTAAGTATGAAATTGATATTATCATAACCATATGCTCATTACATCATCACAACTACTTTTTAATGAGTGCCAGGTGACATAGGTATTAGCATGGTTTTTTTTTTAAATCAGTCAAATATGGAAAAGCTAAATTTATCTATTTTTATTGAAATTTCCAATAAATTTTAGGTATCTAGAAACATCTCAAATTTCAGAAGAATCAAATAAGATATATTTAGTATTATTTATTAGAGGATGTGTAATCTAAATATGCAAGTATGAGAATTGTGATCAAGTTTCATTTGTAAGTGCCTAGCTAACACATATATACACACTTATTTTAAATACTATAGTACTTATTTTATCATCCTTTGTCATACTTTACTATTTAATGGAAAACTGATAATAGCAAAAATCACATAGTGCCTACTCTGCACCAGGAATCGTTCCAAGTGTTTTATGTATGTTAATTTAGCTAATCTACAATAACCCTGTGAGTTATTGTCCCTATTAAGATATAAACTGGACACCATGGATTATTTATTAGGTGCTTGCTCTATAAAATGGCAGTGGCACTTCATAGAGTTGTGGAAAATAAATGATAGGTCTAGAGTTAGACATCTACCATATAACAAGCATTCAGTAATTTTGGTCACATTCTTATTTCAAGAACTAACCACCAGAAAGAGATTTTTTTTAAAGATTTATTTATTTATGATAGACAAAGGGGGGGGAGGGCAGAGACACAGGATGGGGGAGTAGCAGGCTCTGTGCCAGGAGCCCGACGTGGGACTCGACTGCGGGAACTCCAGGATCGCGCCCTGGGCCAAAGGCAGGCGCTAAACCACTGAACCACCCAGGGATCCCCCCAGAAAGAGATTTAATCCCTAGTTTGTATGTAATTTGTTTTGTATATTCTGTGAGTTCTCTGTGGTTATAAAGTACCTGAAAATTGTAGATATACTCAATAAATGTTTTGTTTGAATATGGTTGAGTAGAGATGAGACGATTGTTGATTTATGTGAGAGAATGAAAACACAAAGAAACTTGCCCAAGTACTCTAAATATACCAGTAGTGAAAAATATTTTAAAGTATTGCTTAGGTAATTCAAAGCATTACCATTATCTGATATAATTTATTGATGATAATTAAATCATTTTGAAGAGAAGGCCCCTTTGGTCTTTTTGAGAATGTCCTACCAGAGGCATTATAATAGCAACAAGTCAGACCCAGCTGACCATTAACAAGAAATATGCCTTGTGAGTGTGAAGATGACATTGGAGATTTGCAAGAGTTAGGCTTGATTTTATCTTCTTCAGTCTTTGGAATCAGAGTAATGGCTGTTTTCTTTTCTTTTTTTTTTAAGATTTTATTTATTTATTCATGAGAGAGAGAGAGAGAGGGAGAGAAAGATAGAGAGGCAGAGAGGCAGAGGGAGAAGCAGGCTCCATGCAGGGAGCCCAACATGGGACTCGATCCCGGGTCTCCAGGATTACACCCTGGGCCGAAGGTGGTGCTAAACCACTGAACCACCCAGGCTGCCCATGGCTATTTTCATGGCCATTTAGAATTCATTTTGCTAGCCTACCATTCATAATGTGTTAAAACACCTAAGTCTTAAAGTAGTGTTTATTTTTTAAATTTTTAGTATCATAATCTATGTATAACTCTTTAAGCCATTGTTGAGAAATTATAAAAACTCACATATTTTGCTTTTATTATGATTAAAATATAAAGAATGAATTAATGTCTTAATACTAATGGAGTACCATATTTCCCCTGCTTTGGCTAATGAAAAGCAAGTTGTTATTTATGATATTAATGTTGATGGTTGATGATGGTGGTGGTGGTGGTAATAATGGTGATGATGGTGATAATAATGGTAATGGTTGTGGTGGTGAAATGAATTTGAAAAGCAACTAAGAATGGATTACTTCTCCCCAAAACCTAAAATTTGACTTTAGACTGTGATGGAGTTGAACTAAGGTTTTTAAACTGGTTCTTGCTCCGTTAAAACCACTTGATCAAAACAAAAGGAGCTTTATTTTCTAGAAAATTAAAAATTCTAACTATTGAGATAATTATGTATAGTGAAGTCTATTACATCTTTATTTAACCTAATCAACTGGAGCCTGAATCATTCTGACCATCTTTATTCAAGTGTTATTTGGCAGAAATCTAATTTTGCTTCCATATTTGTTCATGTCCTTTTTGATTTTCTTATTGTCAGTGGAACTATTCTTTCCAGAACAACAACAGATTTCTCACCTTCTGTGAGATGATGTCATTCCATTTGTGTGTATGCACACAGACTGATTTCATGACCCTGAGCAACACCCTATATCCAGGCTTTATTTGAGAAATGACCTCTTAGCTCCCTGCATCCTGGTTTGAGTAACTGACATTTATTTTCACATTGATACCTAAACTACAGAGCCTACCAGAGGAATTCTTGCTGGGAGACATGCCAGGCTAATTCTGTCAGATTTCATTGAAAGGCACCATGTTTAGACAAAAATCCCAAGAACTGCTGAATCTATGCAGCAATCCTAGGTCAAAATGAACTAGATATAAGAAACATTTTATTTTCAGAAAGTGGGACTGAATAAATGTGGGTAATCAATAAATTCCAAAGAGAAAAAGTGTTCCTTTTTTTCTCATCCCTTGAAGATTATCTGCACCACTCCCACAGCATGTGTACTCCTCTGGCATTTCAGAATTGATGGACTCCAGATGTAATCACAATTTGAACTTATTGGCCATGGCCACTCTGCCCTTGACCTCCTGCATTTCTGTAGCCCTATTTCATCAAGAAGAATCCATGGAATAATGAGACTATCAACCAAGTCCACAGGCAGGAAAAGCCCTTTAAACATTAACTTCAAAGACAATCATAATTTGAAAAACACAATGTAAACAGGAAAAAAAAAAGGGGGGTAGTGATCGTAAGCTGTTAGCAATTAGGCACTAATTAGTTTTGTTCAGTTGTGTAGCTGCCTGGTCCAGCAGTACCACTTGTATCTCCTTCAAATTATCAGGATTCCTCAGACTAATTTTTCTTAGTGAAATTAAGCCACAATTTGCAGGCTAACATTGTAAAGATATATCATAAATATATATAGATCTAACTAAATGAATTTCTGGATTTCATTTCTATTAAAAATCCAGTTAAATGGAAAGTTGAAACTATGTCCGCTTGGTTCATCATTGTGTCCCTACAGGTTAGCACTGAGTCTGGAATATAATAATTGTGCAAAAATTACATGTTATTGAATCTTACAATAGTAGATTAGTAATAGTAATGTCTTACTTACAACATCTATTTCAAACATTGTGAAAGTAAGTTTATTTTCATTTATCTTATTGAGTGGGGAATATTTACAGTAAGAAAGTTATTTCTTTGATGGTACTTTCTTTGAAGATTATCCTTACTCTGTAGTAATCTAGATGTAAATTGTGGAATTGATAAGACCAAATACATCAACATTACAGTTATCCCAGGGAATTTTCGTATCCTTTTTGACAATAACTTCCTGATTTAATATTTCATTTTCAAAAGTCTATTTTCTGCCATAGAAGTGGAGTGAATGTAATAGAACTTTGAATAATTGATATTTCCTGTTGTATCCCGTGAATTCCTGGGCTGAGCGAAATGAACAATATAGCAGGGCCTTGAGTGGTGGCAGGCATAAAAATTCTTTTTTTTTTTTTTTTTTTTTTTAGGCATAAAAATTCTTAGAGCCAATTTACAGTTTAGGAATGGCCTGTATTCTGTATTCTATCAACACTTTTAAGTACCCATTATTTACAAGTCACTGTATAACATGCAAGGGGTGTTAAGTACTGCAGGATGTAGTGGAATATGGAATAATATGAAAGACTTTGTCTTTACCTCAACACATTTATAATCTAATAAAGAAGTGAACTTCAAACAAAGGAATCAGCAGTCAGAACCAGTTGTGGCTCCAAGCCTGTGTTCACTATACAGAAAATCACAAAAGGCCCTATCTAGAGACTTTTATGGAAAACAGATTTATACTGAAATTCCAGCTTAGTAGGCAGAACCCAATGGTCAGCTGTTGGGAGCAAAGTAAGAAGGGACCACTGGTAACCAGTGAAGCATAGAAACATAACATTGGGATCAAATTCATTTTACTCTTAAAAAGGATTTTCTTTCTTTGCTTTAAAATTCCTTTGGTTCCAAAGAAAACCAAAGCTGGTGGCATCGCAATTCTGGACTTCAAGTTCTACTACTAAGCTGTAAACATCAAGATAGTAAGGTACTGGTGCAAAAACAGACACATAGGGATCCCTGGGTGGCGCAGCGGTTTAGTGCCTGCCTTTGGCCCAGGGCGCCATCCTGGAGACCCGGGATCGAATCCCATGTCGGGCTCCCGGTGCATGGAGCCTGCTTCTCCCTCTGCCTATGTCTCTGCCTCTCTCTCTCTCTCTCTCTCTCTCTCTCTCTCTGTGACTATCATAAATAAATAAAAATAAAAAATACCAGACATATAGATCAATGGAAAGTAGAAGAATAGTGAACCCATAAACAGACCCTCAACTCTATGGTCAACTAATCTTTGACAAAGCAGGAAAGAATATCCAACGGAAAAAAAGGCATTCTCTTCAACAAATAGTGTTGGGAAAATTGGATAGCTACATGCAGAAGAATGAAACTGGACTATTATCTTACACACAAAAAATAGACTCAAAATGAATGAAAGACCTAAATGTGAGACAGGAATCTATCAAAATCCTGGAGGAGAGCACAGGCAGCAACCTCTGTGACCTCAGCTGCAGCAACTTCTTGCTAGACATGTCTCCAAAGGCAAGGGAAACAAAGGCAAAAATGAACTATTGGGACTTCATCAAAATAAAAAGCTTTTTGCACAGCAAAGGAAATAGTTGACAAAACCAAAAGACAACTGGATATTTGAAAATATCTTCTCAGGAAAAGGGTAAGTATCCATAATCTATAAGGAATTTATCAAACTCAACACCCAAAGAACAAATAATCCAATCAAGAAATGGGCAGATTACATGAACAGACATCTTTCCAAAAAAGTTGGTTACATTACAAGTAACCAACAGATACATTAAAAAAAAACTAAACATCACTCAGTGTCAGGGAAATACAAATCAAAACCACAATGAGATACCGCCTCACACCAATCAGAATGGTTAAAATTAACAAGTCAGGAAATGACAGATGCTGGAAAGGATGCAGAGAAAGGGGAACCGTCTTCTACTGCTAGTGGGAATACAAGGTGGTACAGCCACTTTGAAAAATATTATAGAGTGTCCTCAAAAAGTTGAAAATAGACCTACCGTATAACCCAGCAATTACACTACCAAGTATTTACCCCAAAGATACAAATGTAGTGATCCAGAGGGGCACCTGCACCCAGTGTTTATAGCAGCAATGTTCAAAATAGCCAAACTGTGGAAACAGCCCAGATGTTCATTGAGAGATAAATGGATAAAGAAGATGTGGAATATGTATGTGTGTATATATTATATATAATATATATAATATTATATAATGGAATATTAGTCATCAAAAAATGAAATCTTGCCATTTGCAATGGTGTGGGTGGAACTAGAGGGTATTATGCTAAAATAAGTCAATCAGTAAAAGGATAATTATCATATCCCTCATATATGGAATTTAAGAAACAAAACAGGATTGTAGAGGAAAAGAGGAAAAAGTAAAACAAGATGAAATCAGATAAGGAGACAAACTGGTACTTGATCATAGAAGAGACTTGATCATAGGAAACAAACTGAGGGTTGCTGGAGGGGAGGGAGGTGGGAGATGGGTAACTGGACAATGGGCATTAAGGAGGGTATATGATGTAATGAGCACTGGGTGTTATGAGACTGATGAATGACTGAACTCTACCTCTGAAACTAACAGTACATTATATATTAATTGAATTTAAATTAAAAAATAAAAATAAAATGCTAAAAAATTAAATAAGTAAAAATTCCTTCAGGTCCTTCCCTGCACTGATTGGGCTAAATCCCTGATAAGGGTCATCTAAAGAGGCCTTTCTGGGCTGGGGTTGAGAGAGGAGGCTTGAGGCCAGCACAGTTGGGTCTGCCAGCGTAGTACTGCAGGTATGTGGTCCCAGCTGCTGTGCCCATGGAGCTCTTGTCAAGCCTGACCACCATGCTGCTGCTCATACAACTGAGCTGCATGGCCAGGTTCTAAGGCAAGGTCACCTTGAACTGTGTGCTCTGTTTCACGGTCTCCACTATGGCCTGTTGCACCATCACACTAACATGGGGGAGAACATGAATATCATCTGTTGGTTTGACTAGCTCTTCAAGTACATTTAGGGCCTTCACTCTGAGCCAGAGGGCCACCAGCAGCTGGAAGAGCACCATCCTTGTGTCATCATTTCTAACCACCAGAGTGTCCTGAACTTGATGGGCCTCTTGGAGGCCCTCTGCAACTGCTGAGTGCAGATAGCCAAGCAGGGGTTCTCTTCATGGGCCTGTAGGCCTGATCATGTGTCTCGGGAACGTCTTTATCAACTAGTAGTGCTCCAGGACAAACCATGACTGTGATGTCTGACGTGGGCCAGTGCATGGTCAGAGAGAACCTCAAAATGTGGATTTACCCTGAGGATATCAGGACAGTGGGGACCTGTTACCTCAAAGAACGATACCTTTTACCTGGCAATTCAGGTGTGGATGCCCATCATTTCTGTGGTATACCCCACCTTTGTTTCCTTCTATGACCCCAAAAGGAAAATGAAGTTCTTTATCTCAGGAATATTCAAAGTGGAGATGCCGGATGCCATCCCCACCAGTGGCCTCATTATAACTGATGTCCCCAGGCTATGAGGACCACCTTTTTCCACATGCCCAAGAAACCCCAGGAGAATGGAGTTACTGCGAGGCCAGTCTGGTAACCAAGGCCATGGGGCAGAGCAGGACAAGGGGGCTGAATGGCTGGGAGGCAGAACCTGGCTAGAGAATGGACAGAGGTACCCCTTTTCCTCATTCCCTTGCTCCAGCTGCCAAATACTACTGTGTCTTACTCCTGTAGCTCCTCTGACTTTCATTCAGTCCTTTCCTATCACTGGCGTCAGATTCAGTCCCCAGATGTCCTCCAGAGTAGAGTTAGCCAGACCCTTCCCGAGCTCTGAGGGCAGGTCCTCATCCACTCTCAATGCGTCCAGGTTCTAGAAGTAGGAGTATGGGCCTGGGGCTCATGGTTTGACAGCTGGCCTAAGCTGCAAGGTCTCAGGGCAAATGGCCAGAAGGAAAGCCTTCTATCCTGAACCTGCAGGGTAGAGGCAGGCTCCAGGGTCCCAGCCATTGCATGTATCACGCTCTCAGGGAAAAGAGGGCCTCTGGAAGGACCAGGACTCCCAATCTCATGAAACCTGGGCCACAAGAAGCCAGAAGAAAGCAGCATCTGCAACTCCTATCAGCTTTGGGGAAGAAATCTCCTGAGCCCTACTGCAACTTAGTTGTTACTTTTTATAAACGAACTTTTGGAAGTACAAAATAAAAATAATGGTGCGGTAAGAAGCCTACAAATCTGCTAACACAGGAAGCTCCTAACATCAAGATAAATTGCCGTTTCACTATATATGTTTCTTTCTATTTGCAGAACCACCCAAAGTCACTGTGATGCCCAAGAATCAGTCATTCACGGGAGGATCTGAGGTCTCCATCAGGTGTTCTGCAACGGGTTATCCCAAACCAAAGATCACCTGGACTATTAATGATATGTTTATCATGGGTTCACACAGGTACTGGGTTTGTATCATGTTCTTTGTTTTTACTGAGTGAAGTGTTGATGAAAACCAATCAAAAGTTGGACAAAACTGATGTGACTAAATCCCTAAAGTTAAGGGAGTTTGACCAAAATCCACAGCTTTAGATTTTCTAAATGGGCCAGGAAATGTCCATAAAATAAGAAATTATGGATTGACAGTTTGATGTTCTTCAGCCTTGAAGTTAATAGCTGGGACTAAGAGCCTCACGGTACTTTTATCACAAACATGACACCGTAACACTCGATTTACCTTGAATAATTGAAATGAGGATAATAAACTTTCTATGGGGTAATGTGTAGTTTTCACTAATCTATTAAAAAGATGGTCCTGGGATTTAAAAGAAGAGAGAGGAAGAGGCAAAGGACAGAACAGTAGCTCTAATTAAAATGTGTACAGACATTCTTTGCAACTCCTATTCACTTTTGCCATACTGCATTGAGATGTATTTTATCTGCTGAATGACTTTAAAAGACATTTAATCCTCTCATGCTCAAAGAGTGTAATGAACATGTGGAACACAAAGAAGTTTCCCAGCTATTGAGTTTCCATTGCTCTCCATTGTTTTGCATGAGGAGGAGGACTTAGGTATGAGCCAGATTCTACTCCTAGACTCACCACTGACTTGCCGTATGACAGGAGGTATTGCATCTCAGGTTTGCATATTGAGGAACCATTTAGCATAGCAATTCACACAGAGTGTGATTGCTTGGTTGCAAATTCCACTTCTTCCGTTTACTAACTGCCTTTGGGCAAATTATATAATTCTTTTCCTCCTCCATACAACAGAGGTAATAGTAATACCTAACTCACTGGGTTGTTAGGAGGATATAAAACATTATGTAAAACATAATGTAAAACATCTGGAGCAGCCTTTGGCATATAGCAAGAACTGGATACAAAAGATCTATTCTTATTGTTATTATTGTTATTATTACCGTTACTGCTACTACTATACAACTACTACATTTCTGTTAATAAAATGATGACATTAATAATTTCTACAACCAGCACCAAAAATATGTCTAAAATATTTGAAGATAATTGTAAGGAAGATGCTATAGTTTCTTCATACTATTATTAAGGTATTTTCAATTGTATTTTCTTTTTTTCATAGATATAGGATGACCTCAGAAGGAACCTTATTTATCAAAAATGCGATTCCCAAAGATGCAGGGATCTATGGTTGCCTGGCAAGCAATTCAGCTGGAACAGACAAACAGACTTCTACCCTCAGATACATTGGCAAGTATAATCAGTTTAAAAGGCAATGAAAATAGGATAAGTATCATACCAAGCAATTTAAAAGTATTTTTCTATTAATATTCCTAATTAATATTAGGAATGAGTGTTAGCCTTAAAATTTATTATTAATTTCACATTTGATTAAAGGAAATACTGTAACTAAGTTAAAAGTTCAGGGAGTAGATTGCTTCATTAGTCAACAGAAGTCCAGGATGCTTACAGAGTCTTAGATGGTCCACAGAGTTCTATCCTGTGGTTTTTCTGTTGTTTTCAATACTTTATTTACATATTAATAATTTTTATATCCATTCTAGTTTACCTCAACTTCCATTTTATATTTTTCACTTATATTCAAAACATTATAATATTTCTATTGTAATTAAATGTTTATAATATTTCTGTCATTTATCCTATCTACATACTTTTTAAATTTTCATCTTTAGTTTTTCCCTTCCAAATATAAACTTTTATTGAAGATGCATTTCATGATAATTCTATAATATTCCACAATATAATGAATTATAATATATTCTAATATATTATTGTAATCTAATATATTTTCATATAATCATATAATCTAATTATATAGAATAGAATGTTTCTTTTAATTTGGTCTCTTTTTAACAAATAAAGGACAAGGATATTACATGCTCAATGTTAGTTTGTAAATTGTGAATAATTAATGGCTAGCAGTCCGCCCAGCCATTTATAGTGAGGTAATGAAACTGGCAGTGGAGAGGAAGAAAGCTAAAATAAAAATTGAGAATTGTAGTTGGTTTGTACAGATGAGGGAGGTAGCAAAAGTGTCATAAATATTGAATCTGAAAGCCTGGAAAGAAGTGGTCTCATTGACAGAAATAATGAAGGCACAAGGCAAATAAGTTTGGAAGATTAGAGAAGAAATAGGCAGTGGGAATGTAGAAAGGGGTAGAAACAGATTCTGAATTGTAGAAATGAATTTTGATTCATTCACAAAGAGGCCAAAATAATTGATTCACTTATTTACCTTATTAATCACCTTGAGGATCTAAAGTACTAAAGACTGTGGAATATAAAAAAAATGTGTTATGAAATTCTTACTTTTTGAGAGCTCACATAATGGGAGTGGCTATACATAGAGAAATATAAGATAGCAGACAGACGAGTACTACAGTAAGGGTTGGCAGAAAGGAAGATTAATTCTGACGGGGGAATTTGTAAAGATTTCTCAAAGGAGACAGGATTTAAGCTCAGTCTGGAGGAATGAGTAGGATTTGAAAAGCTGTGGCAAAGGGCATTTCAGGCAGAGGAAACTGCTTTTGCAAAAGCAGGAAGATAGAACAGAGTAGGGGCTGTTTTGAACTACCAGTGTAGCTTCATACCTTGTGATAAGAAAGGAAGTGTTATAGAGGGTAAGTTTAAAAAGAAAGCTCTGCACTAGTTTATGGTTTTTGAAAGCCAAACTAGGGAATTGGGAAATAAAATTACCAAAGGTTTTCTAGCAGAGGATTAACATGATCTTTGAGAAGTTAACTCTTAGCCTTGTTTGAAACTACTTCAATTAAAGTTAGAAAGTCCTAACATGCCCAGTTCAGAGAAGAATGTATGAGTGAATGAAAGCATTAAGCAAGAGAGGAAAGAAACAGAGAATGTTTGTCTTTACCATCAAAGGGAAAAGGATAATGGAGACTCTACTTTTTATAGATATAACTTTTAGCCTTCAACTGCAACTTTCTCTGTAGTTAAATGAATATCCTTAAAATCACATAGAAAATATTATAACTAATTCACCTGTAATTATATTATCCTCCATTCTTAACCTAGCCAAATCAGTCTTACCATCATAGCTTGTCTGATATTTTTATTACTATCCATTTCTTTCTATTCCTTTAGTATTACTTGTTATTTCTATAAGATCTGTTCAGATTTCTAAGATTTTTCTCTCTTTATATATCTTTTTTTTTCATAAAGACCTTTTGGCTAATTTCCTAAATTTTTTGACTCTTTTATCTGAATTATTTTTGCCTATTATATATATTTGCTCTTAATAAATGATCTTTTCATCATGCACTTCTTTGTACACTCACATTGTAAGAGTCTCTTTCTATTTGTAAACAGTGAAATAACCACAAGCACACAAATACTGGCGGATTTTGTTAAACTGATTCATTTAGTGTAATCATAAACAAGGTGCATGTAGCATTGGGCCAGACATTAACCATTTGCATGTTTGTATTTTTCAGAAGCCCCAAAGTTGGTTGTAGTTCAGAGTGAGCTATTGGTTGCTCTTGGGGATACAACAGTTATGGAATGTAAATCCTCTGGGACTCCTCTGCCTCAAGTTAAATGGTTCAAAGGTACATTTCTTAAGTATGTTCCTGTCTGGTTCACTTGGATTTGTTTTTTCTTTTAAAAAGATGATTTGTTAAAATTTTGTTTTGGTGTGTGACTTAGCAGCCCCATAAAATGTGTTTATGATCTCACTAGAGACAATAGTTCAAAATTCTGAACTCTGAATTTCAGGATTTGACATCTGGTGTGGATTAGACAACCATGAAAATCAAAGCAGGAAAAGTTCGCCTTTGCTAATCCAGCTGAACATTCTCTTTGTTAGTTTAGGATTGTTTCCTGTAGAAAATTGTCCAAGAATACTCTGTTAATGTTTGAAATGGCCTTCCTGATTTCAGTTCACTTTTCTTAGAGATAATGTCTGTCACTATTAGAAAGTTTTCTAGATTCCCAACGATACTTTCTATAAAGTCCTCAAAAAAAAAAAAAAAAAAAAAAGACAACATTAAAGCTTACAAGTAGTTAAAAGACAAAAGTGTTTTGTGGCTGGCTTCATCATAAATGGGAGGTACTTATATCGAGCATGGAAGTTATCTGCCTGTCTTTGTAACATGAAGATTACACCTTTGTGATTCTGTAATAAAATACCAATAATGTGCTATTTGTCTTAGTGGGAATACACTTGGATCCTGGTCCAGACTCAGATGCTGACAGTACATATCTGTGTAAAACGTCCCACTTCTGTTTCTGTCTCAGTTCTTCCAATCTATGAGAAAGAAAAAGTCCCACAAACACTCTAAAAGGGAGGTTGCTAGGATTATTGAGATGCTGTTTGCAAAATACTTTTTAATCTTCAGATGAAAAATGCTAAACAGTACAAAGAACTATTGTTATGATTCTGTTTGTTAAATCACAGACGTCCCCATAGCAACGAGTTGATGTCATAATCACAAAATTATGAATTCACCTCGGGTTCAAACTCTTAGGGAACATGAGGTGAAAAAGAAAGGCTTTATGTAGAAAACAAACACTTTTAAACAATACAAATAAAAAACAAGAAAGCTAGGAGATAATGCCATTTTGACAGTTTTCCATGTTAAATGATTTTGAGTCTTCATGTTTTCTGTGATAAAAAAAAGCATTTCTGGATTTGCTTCTTAATTAGGTTTATTTCAGATAACACAAACTAATTTTACTTATTTAAAATACTTAAATTTTGAATTACAAATGAAATTGATAATCAGTGTCAAACTCCCATCATAAATAAATCCGGAAAAAATGTATTAGAGAAGCAGTATTTCTCTTTTTTAAAAGTCAGCAGTTTATGTTAAAAATAAAAATTAAAAGAAGTAATGTAACCTATTGATTTCTCTACCCATAGATAGCAGAGTCACACAGAAAGTCTTTTTGTTTTCTGAAATTGAGGCTACTTTTCTGAATGAAATTTAGTCTTCATATTAGCCTGGGTTCCATAAATGGCTTGGAAGGTAAGGAGGAGTTAGGGACGCAGGCAGACACCATATGGAAGATTCTAAAATTGACTACCTATTAGCTCTCTCAAACATAGTGTTGGGGTTCAACAGACCCAGTAAATAATATCCCGTATCTCTGTCCAAGTTATGAAGCAACATAGCTAGAATGTGGGCATTAAACACTGACAGACCTTATTGGAGGATATATTTCAATGTTCGTCAACAATATGCAGAGCAACCATAAACCCCAGGATCAGGCCAACATACTGTCCTACCCATCCCAAGCAAGCAATTTGTTGCAGATGCAGAGTCTGGATCTTCAAGAACAAAACTAGAGGATAATCTTTTCTATATGCAGATTGGTTCCAGAAAGAAAGAAGGAGGAGGCATCTGGACCCTCCTTTTTCACCTCTGCTAGGGTTGAGACAATAGGAAGGTTGTGAAAATTGTACCTTATGGAAATCAAGAGGTAAAGAAGAGACCTCACCTTAGGCAGAAGAATAACTTTTTCGTGATACCCCCCCTTTTTTTGCAATTCTGATTGAGTAAAGTAGGTGGTGATTAATTGATTGATTGTAGGAACACATGGAATCTATCTTCCTAACAAGTGTTTAAACGTACAATACAGTATTGTTAACTATAGGCACTTTGTTGCATAGCAGATATCTAGAACTTACTTATCTTGTGCAATTGAAACTTCATACCTATTGAACAACAGCTTCTCATTTCCTTTGCTCCCAAATCCCTGGCAACCACTCTTCATTAATAAATTGTATTCCATTCAGACCATCAAAGAAAAGGAATTCCATAAACACAAATACCCATCAAAAGTTTGGATTTTTCATTTTTAGAAATAAGCAACATACAGTGGGTTCAAAAAATTATGAGGGATGCTATTAAAATGTTGCATAGAGGATGTTTCTGGTAAAATATTAAAGAAATTGGATTTTTAAATTTAGATTGAAGTTTCTTAAAGTGTAGTCAGGAATCCCTGGGAGTTCCTCATAATTTTTTTCAGGGAATCCAGGAAATCAAAATTATTTTCCTAATTATACTAAGATATTTTTTCTCTTTTTCATATTCATTGTCTCATGAATATGAGTATAGTGGAGTTTTTGGAGGCTACATAATGCAGAAGCAAATATGAGCATTCAGCTGTCTTCTATTAAGCTAGACATTCTAGAAATTTGCAAAACTGTGAAATACCACTCTTCTCACTAAATATCTCTTGTTTTTGGAAATATAATTATTTTCTCATAAAATATGTTCATTTATGTTAAAATGTCATGAGTTTGTTATTATAAAATAAATACGTATATTTAAAATTTTCAGTTTCATTTCTAAAATGCTAAGTACAAATAAATATAGTTCATATAAACAAAACCTCATTAAAGTCCCCAATAATATCTAAGAGTATAAAGGGTCTTGAGACAATGATTTTTGAGAACCACTAATTACCATCAGCTATTTGAAAGGATCTCATGCCAGAGATAATGATCTCTCTGTTTGTTCATCTTTACATCCACAGAGACCAGAATTGAATTTAAAGTACAGCATAAAGAGAACCCTCTTCAGTAGCAATGATTGTTAAATCCTAGCATAGATTGTTGGGAAAGTTTGCATGTTTTACTATACCATTTTTCTAATCTTATCTAACATTAAAACTAAATAATCCCTATTTCATTTCCATCTCAAAGTTCTGTCTCTATGGCTTGTCAATAATTTGGTACTAATTTTTCAGTAGAAATGAAGAAAGGAGAGATTATCAAAATGTGATCAGAATGCAAAATTGATTAAATCCATGTTTTCCAATTTATATTTTGTTTCATTACTGCTATTCTTTAAACATTTTTATTAAAAAAAAAAACTACTAGCTAAAAGGGCTTGATTTTATCCTCTTATGTCCTTTGACATATACAAAAGAAATAGGAGAGAAGTAAATTCCAAAATTCTAATGCATTTCAGTCCAAACATTCTAATACTTGATGAACAGCTAGGTCACATCGCATTCTCCCTTAGTGGGAGGAAAGTTTATGTCAACATCATCTGCTTTTATTTATGAAAATTTCCCAGAGGCTCATAGACACAGCTTTGGTTGCTTTTCTTATTCTTGCATGGTATGTAGTAGCAAGCTTAAAAGGATGATTTGGGTTTTAAATATTGGAATGCTGAAAAATACTTTATTTTTGGCACTGACGGTTGCTAATGTAATTTTTTTGTTTTCAAATTTATGGCTCCTTTGACCTCTTCTGCTCCCAAAATTATAAAAACAAAAAGAGAATTGTCTGTTTGTTGCCCTGAGTCTGTTGATTGGTGATTTTTACAGTATTCTAGAGAATTACTAGTTCTTGGGTTCTCTTTTTTTATTAAAATCTAAGAGAGTTACTACTGTGGTCTTCGGGGCACATGGCTAGGCTAGTATATGACATTTTGGAGAGCAATTTTTTAGACTTGACAAACAAAAACAAACAAAAAAGCTACGGACACCAAGCACTAAACATCTAATACTGGGTATTTTTTTTTTTTAATGGAATTGGTCATCCTGGTTAATTTCATTCTAAGGAGAGTAGTCACCCTGAAGGAGGACAATCATATGAAGAGGCTAACCTTAACTTACAGATTAGTTGAGGCATTGCCTGCCTTCATAGAGAAATGGTTCTCAGGGTATATGAGGTGCTGCAGGGAGAGACAGCATGCACAGGTAACTCAGACATCACTAATTTTTCTAGCATCATTCTAGCTTCACTGAGGTCAAACTCAATGCATGGTTTTATCCTCCATACATTTATTCCCTACCTGCCTCTTCCAGAAACTCATAACTCTAACTTAAAGAACTTAGATGAATAATATAGACTTAGTAGAGGTATTCTGGGAGATTTATATAAAATACTTCTCTCTGGCAGTTGTCAGAAATTTCTCATCTGTTTTTCCAGTTCTACCAACAAGCTCTTCCCTGTCTATCTTCTCCAGATAGCTGCAGTTCCTTCTCTTCCAGACATCCTCAGAAGCCTCTCAGGCAGCCTGTGACTCTCCCAAGATACCAGTCTGACTGATAGCATTCATAAAACCAAAACACTGGTCATTGACCAAACTGAGAACGCCATTGCCACTTCCTAAACACTTCATGGATAACTGAAATTCATCCTGCCACAACGATGGTAGAAACCTTTTTTCAACCTGCATCTCCTCATTCTCTTCATGTGTAACACAGCCACAGTGACAGCTGCCTCACCCCCATGCAGCGTTAGAGTTCATTCTTATTTAGGTACATGTACAGTAGGAAATATTTGGGACTGGATTTTTGGCTCTAGGTTAGCCCATAGAATGATATAGACTAATAAATCAGCTTAGTGCTAAGAAATACTTTGTTCATTCTTTGCATAAACATTGTTTAAGTATATACCTTGTGCCAGACACTTATATTTTAAAAACTTCGAAGTTCGTTTTCTTCAGCAGTTTTAAAATTAAACCAATAGCAAACTATGTAAATACTTTAGTGTTTAATGTTCTCCGTTTGTTTTGACCTAGGGGATCTTGAGCTGAGGCCCTCACCATTCCTCATTATTGACCCTCTCTTGGGGCTTTTGAAGATTCAAGAAACTCAAGACCTGGATGCTGGTGATTATACATGTGTAGCTGTCAATGATGCTGGAAGAGCAGCTGGCAAGATAACTCTGGATGTTGGCTGTAAGCATCCCAGCACTGATAGACACATTTGTTTTTGTTTGTTTGTTTTTTCCATGCTAAGAACTTCAAAACAATTGAGTGGAAATATTTGTCAGAATGGACAAATTAGAATTAGCATTTCAGATTATTAATATAATAATGGTAGGAAGTATTTACCAAGTGTTTTCTATGTGCCATGCACTGTCCTAAGAACTTTTATATGCATCCTTTTAAAACCCTCATAGCAATCCTAAGAGGAAGAAATTGTAATTATGTCCTTTAGATAGAGAAGGAAAGTGTAACAAAGCTAAGTAAGTTGACCAGGACCACAGACCTATGTAGGGGCCAAGCCTGGATATTTGAACCCAGGTTATCTGATATCAGAGACTGTAGGCTTCACTGGTATATCATCTATTGCCAAACATTTTCCTAACAGGAGTTGGATGACACAAAATTCCTAAGTATTAACATCTGGAGGCCAGAAATTAGACTTTGGCCCTAGACCATAATTTGGAGATGTTGATGATAGCAAAGGTAGCAGACAGTGCTTTTACTTTAAAAAAAATTACTAGCAATGACTCCTCAGTGTATAAAACAAAGTACTAACTACAAATAAATGTCAATCACAGTGTGAAGTATACAGTATGTGCATGACAACTATCGTCAGATCACTCGAGAAGTTTGGTTCTCCCTCCTTCTCTGTCTCTCCATCTCATGTTTCTTTAAAAACAAAAATTCTTTTTCTACACAGTGTGGTAACACATGAAATAAAACAGAGCTTCCTTTGTATGAAAAGGAACCTGGCAGCTTAATTTTAATAGATAATTCAAACATTTACATCAGTTAAACTTATAAAATATGACATTTTGTTAAATTGCATTTTCATTTATATGTGATGATTTTCATGCCTCAGCTGTTTTTTTTTTTTTTTTAACTGAAGTTGGGAACTATAAAGAAAATGCATTTTTTTAGAATAAAGTAATACAAAACTTTTTAGTTCTATCTTAATTCTTTAAATGAACATAATGGCCCTCTAAGCTTAATATTTTGTTTCATATAATTTTTTTCCTCCTGGGATCTTTTCTGATCCCCTTCCCCCTGGGCTGTCTGATGAACACTCTGCATTCTTGGTGATTATGCCCTTAGGGTAGAGTCAACAAAGCTAGGAAAGACCATAAAGACCACGGTAGAATCTGACTAGGGCACAGCAAAATGTGTTTGACCATGACTAAACTCTAAGGTTATTAAGATAAATGCCTTGGAAATAAGATTGGAATCTCTGGGTGGAGGATACTGGGATCTACCAGCAGAGTTAAAACACAAGGAAAGCTTTTAGAAATGTAGGGTCCAAATGAAGAGGATCCCTTGATACAGAATTCTTGTTTCTAAGAAATATACGAGTACAATGTTTCAAATTCCCAACATTTTCTAGTTTTACTTCTCCCTCTTTCCTGCCCAGATACTTTATATTTACCAACATTTGTCTAGAGTGGTCTAGCTGGAGAGGAAGAACAAATTAGCCTGAGCAATTATTCCTAGCCAAAAGCAGAAGGACACTCTTACCCCTATCTCCAAGACTATAGAAAATCTAAACATACGTATTTGCTTATTTACTGCCTTGTTTATAATCTTTTTAGCTTCTGGACTTTCCAGGTTCTCTCTTTTGACTAGTGAAAAGCCATGTAAAAGTTAGGGCTATCTGTCCTGGAATGACTCGCATTGAAATAGGAAATATCGTAACAAATGTTTTGTATTTATCCTTCATTCCTTGAACTGAATTTTGTTTTATCTTCACTCCTATTCAAGATATTCACTCTCTATGACCTTTTCTAAAACAATGACTCTTTCATTTTTTATCCCAGTAATTGTTCTGATGGAGCCATTAACATAAACTCAATTGTTTCATTACTGTAACCTTGATCATTAAGAGCTGCCAAATAACTTAATAATAACATTAGTGCCATACATGCATCTGTTATGCCTTAACTATCTCCTTATTCACCATTAGAATTCTGATGGATGTAGCTCACAAAGTTTGGTTAGACCCTGTCTGTTCACATAATACTATGGTTCTATATCCTAGCAGATAGATAGGTGTAACTGCCAAGGCCTGTACAGTTGTAGTGATAATTGTGATTATCACTGTTAGGTTTAAAAGCAAAAAACAAAAACAAAATCAAAACCTTACTCAGAATTTACATAGTGGTTAAGAGAATGGGCTTTGGAGAGAGCCTGGGTTTTCTGCCTGACTTTTCATAGTACCTACCTGATAAGTTGGTTATAAAGATGAAATCACGTCATCACCCACCCACATGCATTCAGCATGTCAGTGTTCACTGCTCTCCCTCTGAAGTTGCTTAATGGCACATGTATCAGATAGATGAACTTCACAAATAGAATTGTCATTTTGATTCTTTGAGTCCTGAAAAATAATATAGAAAGCATATATAATAATGGCATAGTATTTAAGATTAAACCTTGGGCTTTTAATGTGAAAGTTACTGTTCCAAGTTGACTTTTTCAAAAGGGCCTAAGACAATTCAAGTGCTACTTTTAGTAGTAGTGCATAGAATTATTCATATGAGTTCCAAAACTATTGGCATAAATTTAAGTAACTTATGACTTAAAAAGAAAAACATGCCTTTATCCCTATCATGTAGCTGTTGGGTGTTCAAATTGTTTTTGTGGGCCTGTTACCTTACATCAATACTAGATCAAAAAACAATAATAAAAAAGCTGTTCAATATTATTGTTGAGTTATAGCTTCTTTAGTGAGTCTCCCTTTTCCTGTTTCTCATTATCGTGGCTCTGCGTTATGGACATTTCAGGTCAAGAGGGAAACTTACCAGTGCTTTTCATCCTTTTTTAAAAAGAGGTAGTGAATTGTGAAGTCATTTGGAAGAGAAGATTGGCTACATCAAACAAAAAATTGGCCTGGCAGCGATTTTATTTGCAGTATTCCACACCACTCAGGATTTGAGTCTTAGACTGTGGTTTGTGTTTTGTGGTTTGGTAGAACCAAAACAGAGTGTTCAGCCATTTTAGGAAAGAAGATCTCTGTTTGACTAATAATAGTGCAAGAGTTGCCTTAGTGGATATATATTTAATTATCACTAAAGGAACTAGAATAATTTTATGGAATAGTTTTTAGAGCAACATGGTCAATCTGTAACTTTTTTCAAAGTGATGTATGTACACAGCCATATCTGTCAGTAAGTGACAACAAAGCCGTATCACGCATTAACTGCAGTTCTCAAAGGATTTGCGAACAAATACTTAGATCATCCCAGTGATCATCCCAGCATAATCCTGATAGCTGTATGCAGAAGCTGAAATTGAAATTAATAATAGATATAATAAATTTCAGAGCTAAGATTTAACAAGTTAACTCAATATTTATAACCAATGATAGTTAATATTGGGGTGATTACTATATGCTAAATGATTAATAAAGACTACTTTTTTTAACAACAAGAGATAGGAAATGTTATTACCTCATTTTTATTCATGGAGAGTTTTAGACTGGGGGAAGTAAAATTGTTTTCCAGTTTTACAGATTAAGAAATAATGGAACTGCCATTCGAAACCACCTAGTGGATTATAATGTCTCCAAGCAACACAGTCTCCCCTGTACAAGTCCCGTGTTTTGTATTACAATCACTGCTGCCCCTTCCCTGGTCCCATTAATATGTTTACCATCCACCCAATGTAATTGACTTGGAGTCTGAATTGGCCATACTCAAGAGTAGGAAGTATTTAAAAGGTTTTTTGGCCGTAGTTAGGAGTTGCCTCATTTTTGAGGTTTGCTTGTCATTGATGCTGTCTTGGCTGCTTACCTAGTGCCTGGTACTCTCATTTGCCTTGTTTTCCTGTACCAGTATATATTTTGCCTGTCTTGTGCCTGACACTGTTCTCAAAGCTTCTTCACCCAGGTAGCTTCTTCTGTCTTAATTGAGTTTTAAGGGCACAACTTGAACTCTGCTTCTCCTCTTTTTGTCCAGTATGTTCTCTGCTTTCTTACTTCTGAAAATTCTAATTTGTCTCCATTTTCACCTATGGCTATGTTCTGTTGTGTCAGTAAGCTTGGTTGCTCCCAAATATCTGGTCAATCCGAGGCTTCTGCATATCTCTTTGTTCTTCTGGAATTTATTTTCTGTCCCATTTTTTAATCAGCATACCCACAATCTGCACCTAATACATCCTAGGGTTTTTATACATATCTTCTATTTTTCAAAAAAGCAACTGGCTCTGGAATAAATGATTACTATCACTCTAGAAGAAGTTAACTAGCCCTTTATACCTAAGATAGGCAACCAATGAGCTGTTTTTTACATATGCTTATTTTGTCTTTTATTTTTATAAACCAGATTACCATATAGTTGGATTAAGGGAAATCTAAACACAGCTATGCTATTTCTTTTTAAAAACATGTTATTCAGTTGCAGGTTTAACTTAATTTTCTTTTATTTAGGTTCAATAAAACAAACAATAGAGCTTCTGAAATTGCCATTTTTTTTTCAAAAGTGCAAGTTCAAATGTATGGGATCAAGGTTGTTATTATCACCATACACTTACAGATATACAAATACAGACACTATAATATTGTTGAAGTGTTTTATTTTTTATTTCTTTTAAAGATTTTATTCATGAGAAACACAGAGAGGCAGAGACATAGGTAGAGGAAGAAGCAGGCTCCCTATAGGGAGCCTGATGCTGGACTCAATCTTCCCAACCCCCAGATCATGCCCTGAGCCGAAAGCAGATGCTCAACACTGAGCCACCCAGTGTTAAAGTGTTTTAATATTGCTTCAATTATTCACAGATATCTAGCAGCCTTGAATAATCAAAAAGTGCTATGTTAGTTGCTATAAAAAATAAAGTATGGTTGCAAACATGAACTCTCCAGGGAAAATCAAACATATAGTCTAATAAAAGGCAGGATGTGACCACTGCCATGAGAGTGGTACAGAGTGAATTCTCTGAAACCACACAGAGGGAAGAAATCATGTCTAGGAAAATGAAAGATGGCATTGAGAAGGGACCTTTTGAACTGGATTAAAGAATCGTCAATATTCAATAGCCAGAGATCAAGAGTCAACATTGCATTTGAAAGGGATGGCAGTGACACTGGTACTGATATGAAAATGGTCAGTCCTTGTTTGGAAAAGAGTGAAGAGTTCAGATTGTCCAAGAATAAGATTTCTCTAGGGGAATAATGGGAGATGAAGTTGCAAAGTTAGAGGATGGATGTCCTTTAGCTCAGGCTAATAAAGGACTAAGGCTACTTGGGAGACAAGTATACATCCGAGTCCCCAAATTCCCATTGAGAAGGAAAGAAATGATCTCTACACTCATTTTTATTAGGCTGCTAAACAACTTGACTTTCAGCAGTTGTAAGAACCTATAGAAAAGGGAAAGCCGATAAAATGACAAAGAATTGTTATCAGGATCACCCTGGGTTTTTTTTTTAAGATTGATTGATTGATTGATTGATTGATTGATTTATTATGACAGACAGAGAGAGAGAGAGAGAGAGAGAGAGAGAGAGGCAGAGGCACAGGCAGAGGGAGAAGCAGGCTCCATGCAGGGAGCCTGACGTGGGACTCGATCCCCGGTCTCCAGTATCACGCCCGGGGCTGAAGGCTGCGCTAAACCGCTGGGCCACCGGGGCTTCCCTCAACCTGTTTTTTAATCCTACTTCCACTCTTCAATTCCATGTTGACACAAATTAACTATTTTGTTTCAGTTTCTTCATCTATAAAATTGTAGTTATGATAGTACTTACCCATAGGGGTATTGTGAAGATTAAATGAGAAAATTAATGGAAAACACCTAACAATAGTCCTTGGCTTTGTGATAGTTGAATTTCTAAGAAATATTTGACCTTGACATTATCAAGGAACCATCTTTTGGGCTTCTCCTCTTAGAATCCTGCCTAAGCAGGGGCATTGGGGGGCTCGGTAAAATGACCAATTCTTGGTTTTGGCTCATGTCATGATCTTGGGGTTGTGAGATTGATCCCCCATTGAGCTCTGCACTGAGCCGGAGTCTGCTTGTTCCTCTCATTCTGCTCTTCTCCTCACCCCTCCACTCTGGTGCATGCTCTTTCTCAAATAAATAAAATCTAAAACAAAAAGCAAAATCCCACGTGAGCAGGCTTAATGAATTGCCTCCACTAGCATCCTGTATATTCCTCCTTGTCTGATATCTCATACATCATTACTTATAAGTTCTGGGGATAGACATATTGAGAGCCTCGTCTATTTGGGCTTGCTGACAGCTTTCTCCTATATTGCCTTCCCGTGTTTTCCAAGTTGTGCCTAGGACACATTTCTAATTCTTCCCCTGGCTTCTGTGTTTAGCTATATTATGTGGATAACTGTAGTCTTTTGATCTATAATTTTATAATTTCCTAATCAGATTTAACTCTAAGATATTAAGCTCTCATTATTCTTTTTATCAGATACTATATTCTGTTGCTTTAATTTTATTATTGATTTTCTTTTTTAAATAAGTATATATTTTTAAATTTATTTATTCAGAGAGAGAGAGAGACTGAGAGGTAGAGACACAGGCAGAGGGAGAAGCAGGCTCCATGCAGGGAGCCTGACGCGGGACTCGATCCTGGGTCTCCAGGATCAGACCCCGGGCTGCAGGCAGCGCTAAACCGCTGCGCCACCGGGGGTGCCCTATTATTGATTTTCAAGCTCAAATTCCTTTAACTCAAAAATGTAAAAAAGGTGAAAGGTATTGAGAAGCAAGAATGTGATCTAGAACAAGGGTATAATTTAGAATTAAATACTGTTAGCTGGTTATAGTGATCTATTAAAGAATGAGCTCTGGTATAAATTAAGTTATTTAAAAACTGGAACAAAAGGAGTTAAGTTTTGGAAAATGTCCAGAATATTTCATTACAAGGCAAACATATTTATAAGAAAGTTCAAAGATTTGAGTAGCATGACATAAACTAAAATTGAAAACAAATTTCTAAGATGAAAGATTCTCTTTATTGAAGATAATTCTTGATTTCAGTTTCTACTCTTAAATTCCATTCTCTTTATCATTTATCATTTTAAGGAAGTAGTTGAACTTCTTTGTACCTCTATTCATTTATTAAGCAAAAAATAAGTATTGACTATTTCAATACCATCCAGAAATGCTTAAAGGGTACATTTACAATACTATGTGAACAATATCTTGGTTCAGATTCAATCTGTTGACCATTTAAGAATGAAGTTTGTACTTACTGTGCCTATATACTATCTCAATGACCTTTTCTTTGTTTGTTTTAAATATCTTTTAGCACCTCCAGTTTTCATACAAGAACCTGCTGATGTGTCTGTAGAAATTGGCTCAAACGTGACATTACCTTGCTATGTCCAGGGTTATCCAGAACCAAAGATTAAATGGAGGAGATCAGACAACATGCCTATCTTCTCAAGACCCTTTTCAGTGAGTTCCATCAGCCAACTAAGAACAGGAGCTCTCTTTATTTCAAGTAGGTTAAAGGAAATATATTTTATACAAGTATGTACATATATATTATACATTCATGTTCTATACATAGGGATTAGTATGTTTAAAGTTGTGAATTAATCTTGCCAACACGTTTTGTTCTTTAAAAACTTCTTTAAAAACATTTTGTGTTTGTTGCATTTCCTTTTAAAAGAGTACTGAATTCTTATATCTTGGAATTGTCATAAATGTATTTTATTCAGATGTATGTCATTTCATAAAGGCTTATGAAGCAACGTGACTTCTTCATATCTCACTGTTTCTTATTGCAAATAGAAACACCTGGGCCTCTAGGTGGATAAGTGATCACATTTTATTGACTCTTGGACCAATTGCTGTATAGAAAGATAAAATATTACTAGTAAAAAGGTAACTTTAATGAATTTTTTTGACCAAAAATACATAACTATATGCATAGGGACTCTATATCCTATGGAAGCTCCTTGATTAAAAGTGATATCTACCTGGAGCAGAAAATTGAAAAAAAAAATCATCAAATACTCCAGCATCTAAAAATTTTGCCTATAAGCTATTAAGCATTCAGATATTTGTAAATATTTTGTACTTTTTAAAACAGTGTTCAGATTGTTTAAGTAGTGGCACTAGAGGACCAAAATATTTAGCTGATTAACTGGTTTTTAAAAAGTAATTGCATCTTTGGGGTTATTTTGTCGAAAGCCTCCAATAAGTGATTTCCATGTTTATTAAATATTAAATGTCCATTAGCCACTTCAAGTTCCAAATACAAATTAAACTAATTATAAGTGCTTAAGTATTCAGTTCTGGGCCCGGCTCTGTGGTGAAGACAGAAGTCATATATGGGGTCCCTCACTCAGGCATTTCACAACCCACCATCTAAGTGGATGGCCAAAAAAAATGCCTACTGCGTCAGATTGTGCAGGACCTAGAATGTACAGGTGAAGAAATGCTTTTGGTGAGCTAGAAAATAACCCTCCATGTTTCCCTGTGGAAAAAGGCACATGAGTGTACTATTTCAGAACAATCCCTCTGCAAGGTTGGAGAGATGAGAAGAAAAATGGGGAAGCTCACAGAGTTATGCAAGTAGGGCGATAGTAGTGATGAGAAAAGCCTAACAGGAAATAAATTGGACCTGAAACAAATGAATTAGAGGAGATGTAAAAAGGGAAGAATAAAAAGGGGGAATGTATTGACAAATGGTTGTCCAAGTGTCCAAATTAAACTATCTAGAAGGAAAGTAGTGATTAGAAACAGTTCTCTGTGGTCTTATGTATGTCTACACAAATTAGTCCGCGAGTTGATAACATGAAAAATATCTTGGATAGAAACAATGTGTGCCTTATTAACCAGATGATTTGCTGAACTTTCCTTTGCAAATGAACGCTTGCTGTTGTTGAGAGTGGACACTGCCTGAGTTTACCAGATGCAGTTCTGCCATTATATGCAAAAGATTAACAGAGGAGTAGAAGCTTTGTCACAGCTTTTTATCTGAAATAATACGGAACCGTTTAAAATGGGAAGCTACAATTTTTCTCTGTCAAATCTTATCAGAATACACTGTGCTTATTTAGTTAAGATATTTGCAAAGATCACAGTCATTTCCTATTTAAAATCTTCTGTTGCCTCCCCTCTTGCTCACAAGACAAACCACACTCTTTACAAGGCACCAAACTTTGTCTTTAGCTTGTTTTCTGACTGTATCCACACAGCCTTTAACCTAGTAGTCTTCATTCTGATTCCCCTAACACCCGCCTCAATTAAAAATATTTTGTAATAGCCTTTTAACTATCCTGAAACAAAGTCTATATTTTTGATCTACCCAGAAAATAAAATCTATTTTAATATCTGAAAATAGTACAAAGGAAAATAATCCTTATTAAATAATAAGTATTTTAATAGATAAATACTCTGGCATTTCTGCATAATATACATACATATTGATGTACATCACCATGAATTTGACAGCTCAAATGTAGACTGATAAATATAATTATCATACAATTATAAACAAAGTCATAAAATCTGTGAACTTCCAGTGGGAACATTAGAAGTCTTGCTGGCTTTGGAATAGTTGTTCCATTCATGAATCTGCCCCTTCATGGCCTCCCCAGTTTTTACCCACTAAGTGCCAGTATACTCCCCCCAGTCATTTGTCCAACTGATTGATATATATATCTTGCAAATCTTCAAAACGCCCCTAGGGTGGTGTTGCAGAATACATTGGTGATGCAACTTTCCATTCCTTGAACAGACCTCGATTTTTCAAGTTATTCTTTTGTTTTTGCAGCCCACTAGGCTTGGACTGCCCTTCCCTGTTCTACCTGCTGTTTAAGGTACAGCTTATATCCTGCCTCCACTGTGACTCCCCTCCTAACTACTGTTATGTGTCATCATTCTCATGTCTCTCTGTGTTCCCACAGCTCATTGCTTGAAATACATATTATAGCATTATCACACTGTGGTTGATAGTTGGTTTTCATGTATGTCTCCTCCCCAACAATGGGAACTACAGAAGACAGTACCCACACATTTTCCACCCACAAATCTCAGCACTGTGCCTGGCACATAGTTATGCTTCCTAGATGGCATTGAATGAGTAAATGATCTCTTCTTTTTAGATTTATGGGCAAATGATAAAGGAACCTATATTTGTGAAGCTGAAAACCAGTTTGGAAAGATCCAGTCCCAGACAACAGTAACAGTGACAGGACTTGGTAAGATCAATTAGGTGCTTAGGTATCAAGCTTTTCAAAGTCATCAGACTTCTTTTACTACATTGGCTCTTGCTTTTGCCACTTTAAATAAAAAAACAAAAACAACAGGTAAGTATTTGACTACTAAACTAGCCTCTCCCTCCCCCATCCTATTTCAAATTTCATGGGATGTTAGAACTGGAAATAACCTTAGAGATCATCTGCTCCAAGTTATCTTCCATTTGAAGAAATGAAGGTCAACTTGAATAAATTGATTTAAGTCTAAATATAAATACATACACACAGAGTCATGGCATTCTTTTCTGTTTCCCTTTTTTACCCTTATCATTTTAAGCCCACCTGAATTATCTTTGAAAATAATATGAAGTAGGGATACCGTATCATTTATTTCCAAGTGGAAAGACCTAATATGAAGTAGGGATACAGTATCATTTATTTCCAAGTGGTAAGACCTTTGTCTCAATATCTTTATTGAATAATCTCTTCCCACTGATTAAAATACCCATTTGGTCATATGCTAAATTTTAATTCCTATGTCTATTCCTTGGAATTCTATTTTTTCACTAGTACTACATTGTCTAATTTATTATTTTATGTGATTTTTAGATCTGTCATGCCTGTTTCTCATTAAACACATTTATAAAATTTTCTTTCTATATCTTCCTTTATTCATCAACATATAATTAAATTTTCTAAATAGAATATCTGGGGATTTCCCTTGATTTGTGTTAAGTTTATTAAATAATTCCTAGAAAAGAACATCTTTCCATCTAAGAGAGTCCACCTCATTTTATTTGCTGGAGCTGTTATGACAGCCTCCTCATTGATCTTACCCTTCTGGTTTTTTCCTTATCCAATAAATCTTAGTCATAATTTTCAGATTAATATTTCCTTAGAATGGTTCTGATGATCCCACTTTTTAGATTTATAAGTACTCTCCATTTGTCCATTGCATACGTCGCACAATTTCTTGGCTTGACAATTTTGGCATTCCATGCCATAGACTAATTCTTTTTACTTTCTCTGCTTCTATGCTATTACCGGCCCTCTTGCCATTCCCTCTGCTTAGAAGGGTCTTTTATCTCTGTCTTGCAATTCAAACCCATTTACATTTAAAAATCTTGTTCTTGAGAATTTAGTTTTTTTTTTTTTTTTTTGAATTTAGTTTTTTTTAAGAGCATAATTAATAGTCATCTTGGCCTTTTAGAACATTTACCTTCTTGTTTCTCCCTGGGCCTATGTCTCTGCCTCTCTCTCTGTGTCTCTCATGAATAAATAAATAAATAAAATCTTTAAAAGAAAGAACATTTGCCTTCCTTTCGGGTAAGATAGAGTTGATAATACCTGTTTCTCCTGACTTAGTTGCTCCACTCATTGGAATCAGCCCTTCAGTGACCAGTGTCATTGAAGGACAGCAGCTTACTTTGCCTTGTGCTCTGTTGGCTGGAAATCCCATTCCAGAACGTCGGTGGATTAAGAATTCAGCCATGGTAAGAACATTATAAATCCGTGCGTTCACATTTCTAATTTTCTTGCATAAGAGACAATTTATTCCAACCGTTGACATTTCAATTTAGTATATATACCAAAATACATTTTGTAAGTGTAACACCAGAACTTTTTTTCAGTATTCAGTTTATGTAGTTTACATTATTTTGGAATTAATAAGGTGGAGAAATAGTCAATCATGTGGTTTTTATAGTTTTGCATTAAATTCAATGCAACTAATAAACTCTTCAAAATATGTAAAAACTGAAGCAAATATAAAATTACTTTTATAGCATTTAAATATTTTCATATCCTCTTTGTAGGATATAATAAATATCAATATTTTCATAAAATTCTTCCATTTATTAATTTTAAACATTATATCTTTTATGAACTATTTGAAAATATGGATCTATTTTGTATCATTGTTTTTTAGTGTATAAATTTGGATTATGAAAGAATGTGAAAAATTTTCACAGTTCTAAGGAATTTTTTTGCAAACATGCTCTCTCTGGCAATAAATTTCCACCTAGTCAAGAGCATTTTTCCTTCCATTTTCCAGGGTAGTTAGACTCACTTTCATTTTGAAGTGCCAATTAGAAATGACTTGACTCCATGGAATAAGCTGTCAAATTATTCATATTTGCATTAAATCCTAAGAAAAATTAGTAGATCTCACTTAATAATTAAAGGCCCTTACAACAAAGGATGATACTATTTGAGCACTAAGATGTCCTGTGATTGAATAAAACACATCAATGGCACAGCTGGAGTGATCATTTTTAACAGAAAATATTGCCAACTTTCTCTGTCACAGTTCCTAGATCATACATTGCCTCTGATATTTGCATCTGTCACAGAAAAGGGTGAGTGTTGAGATGAATCACATTCTCTCAGCTTGAATGACTACCTACTTGCCAAAATAAAAATATCAAATGGCTTGCAAGTGGTGGTACAATCTTCTTGAAAAAGAACAAATTAGTGAAAAGTAAAAGTGACTAGTAGAATTTGGTTCTGAGTGATAACAGAGATCAAAGAGACACAAAATAGAGACATCACTTGACTTGTTTCATGTCAAGTGATGTCTCTATTTCATTCCTTTTTCCAACATGTACATAACTCCAACAGATATTAGTAGGTATAATTTTTGGTGGTATATTAGGATGACATACACTTGATTCTACTCTTGGTAACATTTTATGCTCATCATTTTTTACATAAGGGTGTTAAGAATAATTTGTTATAAGACATTTAATAACTCAGTTAAAAAAAACAAATCTGGTTTATGCTTAGGGAACATTACCTTTTAAATTAAGTATGACTTTTTTTTCCTTTAAGTTGGTCCAAAATCCTTACATTACTGTGCGCAGTGATGGGAGTCTCCATATTGAAAGAGTTCGCCTTCAGGATGGGGGCAAATATACTTGTGTGGCCAGTAATGTGGCTGGAACCGTTAACAAAACTACCACTGTGGATGTGCATGGTAAGAGACACACCCATTGTAATTCTTTCCAAACCACGTTCAAAGCTAGGTTTATGTCTCTAAATCAAATAACTCTGTCTTCTAGTTGTAAGAAGTAGATTTTTTCCCTAATTGTTATTCTTAACAAAAAGCCTTATTTCTTGAACACTATTTACATTGTTAAGGCTGTTTCCAGAATTCCCTTTGCTACATACACAGAAAGGCTTTATTGGAAGTCACCAGCTGAGTCTGGCCAAGGGCTTTTGTAAGTGGTTTCTTAATTGATAAAAGTGAGCTCAGTTCTCAAAGAGTTATGTTTAAAAATACATTTTAATTTCAGACAAGCTGAATTTATTATTCCATCCAAATTGCCTTTTCTTTTTGGATTGTGCAACAAGCATGTCCTTACTAATGACCCCTTTGTGTGTTAGCTAGAAATGACCTAAACTTTTCTAAAGGCCACCTCATGTGCTCCAAACAATCTTTTCGCATGTTAGATAAAAGGTCACAAATAAGAATATCCAAAAGCTATCTCTTTTTTCCATTCATGACTAACAGTCACGAACTTTTTACATCTCAATAAATGACAACTTCATAGTTTAAGAAATTGTCATAAATTTTTTTGTATGTTTTCTTTAAAGACTTTGCAACATTGCTTTTTAAAGTGTGCTATTAAAAAATAGTTCTGTGTTCAGAGATGAAAGTAGCACAGAACATTTATTTTTAGTGAATTCATCCTTTTTTTAGGACATGAATTGGAGAATCCGGTAATTTCCACATTTTGCTTGGCCTATGGAAATTGTCAATGGATGCAGACCCTCTTCTTTTTTAACGTCTGTTTCTTTTTTAAGATTTTATTTATTTATTCATGAAAGACACAGAGAGAGAAAGACAGAGACGTAGGCAGAGGGAGAAGCAGGCTCCAGGCAGGGAGCCCGATGTGGGACTTCATCCTGAGACTGCGGATCACGCCCTGGGCTACGGGCAGATGCTCAACCACTGAGCCACCCAGGTGTCCCTATGTCTGTTTCTTATTGTAAATAACCTCCTCTGCCTCTCTCAATCTTATGTGCTGGTTATACCAGCCTCCACCAACATCACATGAGATACTCTTGAAGAAATACTATTTTAAAGAAATATTAAAGTAACACTAAATTATAGTCTAAAAGAATAAATGCATAATGCCAAATTGAATATAATTGTGTTTAACTATTTTTAGAGAAAATCAGTCCATAGATTTCCTGGAGAGTGCTTATGGATTGCCTTGAGACTCGTGTATAGAGATATAATCATGTGACCTCCATAGAATATTGTGTTGAGGATTCTGAGGCAAATTTCTACTTGAGTGAAAGAGTGATATGATCCGCTGGTATGTCTGCCAGATAAGAGGGGTGAGGAGACAGGTGAACCAGTGATATGGTTTATCATGATGCCCTGAGTGTTGACAATTAAAAGTGAAAAAGATCACGACATTGTTTCATCCATCTTAGTCCAAAATGAGTAACTGATTTAGTTACTAAGGTTAAAAAAAATCAACCCAGACATTTGACAGGAGCTAAACTGAGCAACCTTTAGCCAACAAATTAGTTTTGAGTTGGCTATGATGCAATATCACAGGTTCTCCATACCTCCATATTCATGTTCATTAGCATTGCCATGCCTTCATTACTCTGCCTCGCCACTTCTAAGAATACTCATTAAAAGCTCTCAATGACCTGTTCTTAAAAGGATGAATTAATGCTGCAAATATAAATGTAAACTAAAATGGCAGACCCTTCAGTTGACATCTTGATTTATGTCGGTGGACAATCTGGAAAGAAACACCTCTTGCACAGTCAGATGTCATCAGACTTGAAAATGCCTAAATTTGCCACTTTTCCTCATAGCTGTCAAACTTACTTTGTATTTGAGAAAATGGCTTATTCCAGTGTTGCCACAAAATTACAGTAGAGTTGAGAGTTGACTCTTCCATGGTGATTCTGGAAGTTAAATTTGTTGCATTAGAGAGTAGCCTGACATAAAAGTATCTGCGATTTTTTGCCAATTTTTTAAAGAAGAAATTATCTAAAGAATAAGCCCAGCCTTAGGAAAATATGAACATATAGCAAAGCTAATTTAAGCCTTCCAGGGAAGTTTTTGCATAGAGATCTCTGGTACCTCTAGTTCTGGCAAACTTCTCCTGAGAGTAATTGTGATAATTCTAGAGAAATTTGACTCAAAGTCAAGAGACACAGTGAGTGCTTGAGCCCTAGGGAACAGCTTCAGTCTCATCTTTCCAGGGGAAGGAAAGGAACACCTGGTATATATGGGGTTATGTTGTGTTAGTTGTACTATGTTAAGAACTTCCATGTATGGGAGCTTGTTAATCAAATTCATTATTTTGAGAACATTGAGTATTGATAATTTTTCACATGCAAGTTGCCTATGATTAATTGAGATATGCACAAAATGGAATAATTAAGTCTTCCTTTTCCTTTTGCTTCTGCTCATATAATGTTAATTCTTCAGTTGCTTTCTAAAGTCATAGGTATGTTATTTTTCTTAGTGAAAACTACTGACTTAGAATCCAGTATTTTAGTCTTTTAAAAGGCCTTGCAAGTTTTATTGTTGAATTTCTTTTAAGAAAACAAATCCTTTTTTCTAGGTTAAATTTCGTACCTTGTTATGTTGTTCTTGAGAATGGACAGATATTAAATGCATGACAGTTAAACAGTCCATTTCTCTGGCAGTAGGCTTATGTCAGCTCACTGCAGCTGATTGGGTCATGAACAACAATGAAGGGTATGTATTAAACATGTAACTCTTGGAATGTAATTCTACTTCGAGTTTCCAGGAAAACATGGATTTTCTTCAGTCTTATTTTTGTTAGGAAAGTTAACTTACTAAGCATAATTTACTACTTGATTTTATGTTTTTATTAAATTCTTCAGATTACAGTTACTGTGTTTCCTTTATTACACTCCCTTACAAGTTACCCTACATTTCTATTGGAAAATGTTGTCTTAGCTACAAATATGCGGTATACCCTAAAAATATACAACTTTAAACATATGAGGCTAAATGGAAGAACAGATGCTCAGATTTTGAACATTGCCACCTTTTTCAGTGCTGCCAACCATTCAGCATGGGCAGCAAGTACTCAGCACAATTGAAGGCATTCCAGTAACTTTACCATGCAAAGCAAGTGGAATTCCCAAGCCATCTATCATCTGGTCCAAGGTAAATGACCTATCTAGTGGCGTTTTGTTGTTGTTGTTATTGTTTAAAGATTTTATTAATTTACTCATGAGAGACACAGAGAGAGGGAGGCAGAGACATAGGCAGAGGGAGAAGCAGGCTTCCTACAAGGGAGCCCAAGGCGGGACTTATCCCCAGGACCAGGACCCCAGGATCATGACCTGAGCCACTGAGCCACCCAGGTCCCCCTCTAGTGGTGTTTTTAATGTTCGTGTTATAACAACGTTTGGATATTTTTAGTCATAAATGGAACTTGTGACTGTACCACAGAATTTTATAAAAAGGAAAACCCATGCAGTCATACCACTTGGAAGGAACCTTAAAATGTCCTTAGTGCCATCACCTGTCTGATGCTTGAATGACATTAAGAATGCAACAGTGAACACCAACATAACACATTCTGTACACCAGGAACCATTCTAAACACTGCATGCTATAGCAGATCCTTTTTTATGCTTGCCACATCCCGTCAGCCCTTGTGATTTTCAGCGCAGCTCTGGTGGACAGCTCCATGCTTTCTTCCAGAATCATATTTTGTGCATGTGCCTCTCTGGTTTTTGGACTCAGGGCTTGCTCAGAAGGCCACTCAGCCTGAGATCAGGCAGCCAGGAAGTGTAGGGGCATTAACACCTTTGGGGAGCAGGTGTCCTATGTAAATGACCTGCTTCTCATCCCTCAGAAGTATATTTCTGGGTTGCTTCTACATAGTTTCTCAAAGGATCCCCAGCACACAGAAGCTTATCAGCCCAGCCACAGAGGAAACAAGAACCCTGAAATCCTTTTTAGCTTTCCTTCCTTCTGTGCCCCACTCTCTCACCTGTCTGCTCGAGACTCTGGGGATCACTTTCCAACTAAACTTCTTGCCTCCAAATCTTTGCCTCAGACCCTGTTCTTTTAGAAAGCCAAAAAAAAGTTCTATATGAATTCATTTATTCCCCTCTATGTTGCTATCATGAAGTTGTCTGGCTTTTACTTGTATTCTTGCAGTGAGGAAAAACCCATTTCGGAGGAATTCCTTTTTGTCTTTGAACAGTCATGAAAATAGCACATTTTATGAAAATTAATTTAAATCTGGCATATATTGGTAATATAAAAGCTTGGCATAAAAACAAGCTGTGGCATTTGTATAATTAGCATCACAACCAATGTATCTTACCATACCATCTAATTTTATATATCTAAAAAGCTCTGAAATATAAAGAAGTTGGTGCTGACATCTGTAAATGAAATAAAAAGGTTAAGATTTCTGCATTGTGGACACAAAAATATCATGGTGAAGCCAATCCCCAAACTGCACAGTGTCTAGTACTGTGTAGAAATTTAAGGCATTTTAGGAAAATATAAAAATGAAAGGCCAGGGTGACCTTTGTGCTGTGATAAAGTGCAGAGGTGAAGAGTTTCGACTGCCAGGGTTCAAGTCCCAGCTCTACCACTGACTGAATGTTATACTCCACATCATCCCCAAGCTTTTATCTGTAAAATGGGGGTTGTGGCATTTCCTGCTCTTACGATTGTTTTGAACATGAAAATAGTTAATTCATGCGAAGTGCTTGAAACAGTGTGTGGCTTAGCAGAAGCATCATCCCATTCATTACCATTATCATTACCATTATTCTCTCCCTTTTTAAATAGCTCTGGAACAAAGGGGATGTGGTTCAGTAGGAAGAAATACCACCTTTGGTTTCTTTGCTTCATTTTTCATACAAATCATTCTCTTCAAATTAGCATTTTTTAAAATCTAGTATTTTCCCCCTTGAGATTCTTTTCCTTCCTCTCTTCCATTTCAGACATTAAGTCACTCCTTTATTATCTTACAAAACACTTTGCTCTCTGTTGTATTTTGCAGAAGGGCGAGCTGATTTCCACCAGCAGTGCTAAGTTTTCTGCAGGGGCTGATGGAAGTTTGTATGTGGTGTCACCTGGGGGTGAAGAGAGCGGTGAGTATGTCTGCACCGCCACCAATGCAGCCGGCTACGCCAAGAGAAAAGTGCAGCTGACTGTCTATGGTGAGAGCCCCTGGAGGAATGTTTTTCTTTGACACTGTCTGCTGGCGCCAAAACTCACATTTCTCTCCCAAATCATATTACTAGGGGCTGTTCTCCTAAAGTGAACTATGTTTACAAAACGCATTTTTACTGCCAACCAGCATCTCCTTTGCTTCGATTCTGATTTAAAGGCAGAGTAATTGTATAGCCATTCGGAAAAATTTTATGGTGTTTTACCAAGGAGTATGCTTATTGCACCCAACCAGCGTCAGAAACACTCGTTAGTTGAAACTCCTAGCAAAGCCAAACCTCAGCTATGTCTTGGTTAGCACTCTGCCTTGAGGGGTTACTTTTACAGATGGCAGACTCTTTAAAAGGGCATTTCAGCTGACCTCTTCATTATGTTCTGAAAGGAAGAGCTAAAAAGGGAAACTTTCTGGTCATTTTTTTTCCTGCTCTCATTATAATTGTGTTCGTGGAAAGTTTTAGATATGCCCTGAAATTTTGGAATAGGCAGCATCTTTTGTACATTTTTAAAGAACATTAGTAGTCCGCATTTGTACGTTAAATGCTTTCAATGTACTATTTCCTTTCCCAAACGTGTTTATTTTAGTAAGGCCCAGAGTATTTGGAGACCAACGAGGACTGTCCCAGGATAAGCCTGTTGAGATCTCCGTCCTTGCAGGGGAAGAGGTGACACTTCCATGTGAAGTGAAGAGCATACCCCCACCCATCATTACCTGGGCCAAAGAGACCCAGCTCATCTCTCCCTTCTCTCCAAGGTAGGGCATCTGGGATGAATCTTGAGATGCAAAAAACATAATCTCTTGGGGGCAGATGGCTATATCTATTCAGGTTTTTAAATGTTTCAAAAAATAACTTAAATTTGAGATAATTCACACATAAATCTGAGCCTAAAGAAAATATATATACCTTCTAGATCACTCTTTAGTATTAGAAATGCTAGCACCCAGCTTTGACATAATTTCCCACGAGTGCACAGTACATGGTAGCTATTGAAATGGAGCATATTTGTATGTAGATTTGTGTTAGTAGAAGTGCATAGTACACATAGCATCTCGTTAATCCCATAGGAACAGTAAAACACAACGACTACTTTAATATCTAAGGTTTGACTTTCATTAGATGGTTTTGTAAAAATCTTCTTGATTAAACCCTTACAGATTTAAAAGTCCACTGAGATAATAAATTTGATAGGCTAGGTGATGTGCAAAGCAGAATGCCAGAGCCTTTGAGAGTACCACCTTTGTTGTTATGCAAATACAAATTTAAATTTACCTCCACCATTTAAAATTTGTCTGAAAGGTTTGGCAATTCTTTCAATTGAACCTAATATTTCTTATTTATAAAATGGAGTTAATACTTACCTGAAAGGATTATATAAGCTAATATACATTCCATACCCCGTTTCCAGTTCTCAGGGAATTACTATTTTAGCAATTACTATTTTAACTCAATATCATGTGAGAAGTAACTGGTGGAATGAGAATTATAGTCTCTGGCTATGTCTGTTAGACTTACTGATGTATAGTTATGAAGCTATATATATATTCATTATACTGTAGTTTCCCTACCACTGGTGAGGGTGAAAAAGATAATTAAGAACTACTTTCCATAAGCTTACTATTTCTTTGAAAAATATTTGCTTTGGATATTTTTGCATGACAGAAATATCATATTATGGATACAGTTGAAGTTTCATTGTTTTCCTCCCCAATTCCTTTTCTCCCTCCCCAGGGGCAAATACTGCTACAGACTTCATTTGCATCCTATGCATCCATTCTTAGACAGTATAGAATTTGTTTTCTGTGTTTTTAATTTTGTTTTGTGTGTCTGTTTTCAATTTGCCATGTAACATATATTTTTATTTCTACTGCTTGCTTTATTAAGTGAACATTTTTATACGCATAGAATTAGTTTATTCATTTTTAACTACCGTATGCACATTCTACATTTTGTTTACACATTTCCCAATGTATGGACATTCAGGGTTTTGTTTGTTTCTGTTTGGTTTGGTTTTGGTTTTGGTTTTTTGGTTGTACAAATGAGGCTTTTTAGTGAATATCTTTACGTATGTCTCTTTGTATACACAGGAGCAGTTCTAGGAGCAGTACCTAGAACTATAGTTTCTGATCATAATTAATTCCTACTTTCAGCTTTGTAGACAGGACTAACTTTCTGATCAAAGAGGCAGTACCGATTTACCTTTCTTCCATTAGAATATAGGTGTACCTATTTCCCCATTATTATCAGTGCATGGTGCTGATAGACTTAACCATTTTTGTTGTTCAGATGGGTGTGAAATGGTGTCTTGCAAATACCATAGTTTTCATGTGACTGACTTCCAGGGAGCCAAGAATGCTTTTACTTGTTTGTTGGTCATTTGTGTCACCTATGACTTGCTTCTTTAAACCTACTGCACAGACTTCTGGTGACTTGTTTGTCTTTTCATGTTGAATATAGAAATTTTGTCTGTATTCTTAATAACAATCCTTTGTTTTATGTGCTGAAAATATCTTCTCTCAGACCACTGCAAGGCTTTTAATGTATGATGTTTGATTGTACAGAATTTTACATTTTTTATGTAGCTCACTGTACTAATCTATTGTTTTTAAGATTTGTACTTATGAAGAATATCAATATGGCCACCAGTGTTTTATTCTAATATTTTAAGTTTGTTTTTCACATTTTGGACTTTAATCCATCTGAATTTTTATGTTGTGTCTAGTATTAGGTAGTGCTCTATTTTTTTTATTTATTTTTCCCATGTGGAGAACCTGTTGCCCAGCATCATTTTTTAATTGTTAGTATAATCAATCCTTTCCTTGCTCTTTATGATATCACCTCTGTTATTGCATGTTACATGTTGGATTCTTCTATATGCTTATTTCTTTGGGGGGGAATTCTGTCCTTAACTATTTATTCATTTTTCTGTCTCAGGGCCAGTAAGTAGAACAACTTTTTTTTCCCTAGGTTTATCAGAAATCTCAATATTAAGCAGGTCTATCTGGCCCTCATCCTCTTAAAGCCATTTCAATACAAATAATGTGATAACATTTTTAAATGTAGATCTGGCTCATTCAACTACATTATAATATATTCAATAAACTTTTGAGAATTACATTATGTACCTTCTTTTGCCTTTATTGTAACACACTAAATTTTTTAACAAAGCATTGCCGAATAAATAATACAGTATTCAAAATAAGTTCAAAAGTTACTAAAATAGGAAACCCTGGTTGGCTCAGCATTTTAGCACCTGCCTTCCGCCCAGGGCATGATCCTGGAGTCCCAGGATCAAGTCCCACATCGGGCTCCCTGCATGGAGCCTGCTTCTCCCTCTGCCTGTGTCTCAGCCTCTCTCTCTCTCTCTCTCTCTCTCTCTGTGTCTCTCATGAATAAATAAATAAAATCTTTAAAAAAACTGCTAAAATATATATTTGCTTTGCATAGTCACAACTTAAAGCATAAAGATGTACACTTTTTTGGTAATTTCAGACCATTAGGTTAGATCTAAAAGTAAAATAAAGCTGACTTTATATTTGTAAGAACATCACACAAATACACAATATAATTATGAATATTCCTGACTTTTAAGGTGTATAAAAATAATATAGATGGGAAAATGGTTTCAAAAACTGCTGTAGAGTAGTAATTTCACACTGAAGTGCAGCTGCATTGGGGATATTTAAATTCTCATGTTCTATGGTCTACCATGTGGTTTCTTTCTTTTAGACACACATTCCTCCCTTCTGGTTCAATGAAAATCATTGAGACCCGCATTTCAGATAGTGGGATGTATCTTTGCGTTGCTACAAATATTGCTGGGAACGTGACTCAGTCTGTTAAATTAAATGTCCACGGTGAGTTTTGAAATGAAGGCATACGATATCTGTGTACTGGCCACAAGAAAATCTATCATACCATTTTCTTTCATAGTTCATCTCCAAATTGTATGTAGAGTAATTTGAGAAAAATTTTCTAAAATTGCAGACTTGTGATTTTCTTTCATAAACTCTGGAAAAGTTTATTTGCCATCTATAGACAACTATTCCGCTTTTTTTTCAAATGAACAGTATTAAAATTTTGGCTCTCCGTTTTATTAAATGTCCACAATAACTTATGACATCTATTGATACATTGTAAAAAAATGTGTTTAGACTGATGGCTTTTTGTAGAAGTGAATGTGAGTTCTCAGTGAAGAATTTACTAGTATTTAAATGATCATTTTCAATATTCAAAGAATTCAACTGAAAACATTCTGCTTCCTGGAACTCTTTAAGTTCTTAAAAACTTTCTAGTTAATCTGTTTTATTCCCTCAATTTACCATAGTCTGTACAAATATTTATTTATTCAACATATGCCTAGTGAGTACATACTCTGTCAGGCATTGTGTAGATGCCAGATATTCAAATATCAGAAAAAGATTCCTTCAGTTAGTATTGACCTGATTTCACTCTCAGATCAATCACTGTAAGAGTATCTTATTAACCATGGGATTGAAATCCAATGAGAGTTCTGTTGTTTACTAGCTCTGGGCATGTTATCCAACCTCTATTACCTTTAGTTTTCTTTTTCATAAAATGATGATAAAATAATCCTCTGAAAATTATGAAGTTGTCACAACCTTTAGAATGTATTGGTTAAATATTAAATTTTTTACAAAGAGGAATGGGATGTAAGGTACAGAAATTCTAATTATATCCTTGAGTCATCTTGATTCTCTAGTGTATAATGCATGTATGTGGAAACCAGTAACACTTACCAGTGTTTTGATAAATTATCACATTTAAATTTATAAAGGAAGGTAGATTAAGACAAGTAGTAGAGACTTGATTTTCTTCTCTGAAATTAGCAAAAGTTTTTATGAGAAACTTTTCTTACTGTCTGGCTAAACCTTCTACAAAGAGAACAAAAACTGGGAGTACATGAAGAAAAATGTTTTTTTTTCTTTTACTCCCTTATGTTATAGAAATCGTTGCCTTTTAAGAGGCTTTTAAACTGTAAATTATTTGTAAATTTAAAAAAAAACCTAACATTTTTAAACACTTACTTTTTCCTCAAGTTTGGCATGAGGGATTTTATATTTATTATTTCCCATAAACCTTGCAGTGTACTGGTATTGAAGAGGTTATTTTGCCTGGATTATCAAGGAAACAGGCCTCAGGAAATTTACTCAATTGCCCTAGATTGTGCATCTAGTAAGTGGCCTGAATCTGGGTCCAAATCGTGAGATTGTTCCACTTTCTCATGCTGCCTCTTGGTAAGGAGTTCTCATTAATAGTGAGAAGAGAAAGGAATTTTAAAAATTGGATTACTAATACTCAGTTGTTTCTAGTTCCTCCAAAGATACAACGTGGCCCTAAACTTATGAAAGTCCAAGTTGGTCAAAGAGTGGACATTCCGTGCACTGCTCAAGGGATGCCTCTTCCTGTAATCACCTGGTTTAAGGGTGGAAGTGCCATGCTGGTGGATGGAGTGCAGCATATTAGCAATTCAGATGGAACATTAAGCATCGACCAAGCCATGCTCTCTGATGCCGGCATATATACATGTGTCGCTACTAACATAGCAGGCAGTGATGAAACGGAAATAACACTGCATGTCCAAGGTGATTTTTGACACAGGAAAATATGTGTGTGGTGGGGGTATATTATATGACCTGCTGGCATAAGCTGTTCTCTGAGTAGGCAGAAAGCAAGCAAATAAATAATAAATGCAGATCATGAGAAGAGTACTATGTAGAAAATTAAAATAGGGTAATGCTCCCAGTGATTGGCTACTTTAAAGATTTTATTTATTTATTTATTTATTTATTTATTTATTTATTTATTTATTTATTTATTTATTTATTTATATATATGAGGGGAAGTGGGAGCAGGAGTGGGGCAGAGGAAGAGAGAGAGTGAGAGAGAGAGAATCCCAAACAGGCTCCATGCTAAGCACAGAGCCCAACATGGAGCTCGATATCATGACTCTGAAATCATGACCTGAACCAAAATAGTAGTCTGATGCTTAACTGGCTCAACCATCCAGGAGCCCCACAGTTGGCTACTTTCGATTGGCAGGTAAAACTTCTCTGAGGAGATGATATTTAGAGTGATATCTATTGACTAGAAAGAGCTAGCCATGTGGACATTAGGGAGAAGAGCATTCCTGGCACAGAAAATACCAGTGCAAAGGCAAGAAGGAAAGATAAGCAAGTGTACTTACCATAGTACTCAGCACTTCATATCTGCCCCAGCAATTTTAGATGGATGGCTAGGACACTGTTGGAGAACTTATCCAGTTCATTCATTCACTCAGCAAACTTGATTGAGTGCTTATATTATGGGTCAGTGGAAAACATAGACCTTTATAACATAATCTCATAAACAAAAACTGGTTAGTGCCTTCACAAACCATTAGAAGGTCTATATGAGTTTTTAAAGAAAGACAAAACAAAGAAGTCTTTCTTGGGTTGAGACGTGCCAGTTAAGATTTGAAGAATGAACAAAAGTATAGTAAGTGATGCGCAGGAATGCAGTGGGGTGGGGTGGGGTGGGATGGTGAGAGCCTTAGGAGAAGATGTAGAATGTGAAGAAGAGGAAATGTGACATTTTGGATACACTGGCATAAGTCAATCAATAAAGGCAAGCTGGCTGCATTTCAAACTGGGTGTTGAGTGACATGTGGCAAAGCTGGACACACAATCATGGACCAGATTATCCAAGATCTAGGTACTTAGATTAAGGAGTTTAGATTTTATTCTATGTGTAGTGAAAAGATTTGGAGGCATTGTTACCGGGAAATGATGTATTTGGATTTTAAAAGATCACTCTTTGGGGATAGAACGGCTTGACTGGAGAAGGTGAGGGGAAACAGCTGGAGACTATCAAAGTAGCTCAGGCAAAAGATGATGGTAGCTGGACTTGGGGGAAAGAAGGGAATGTACTCAAAAAATAATAGCTCTTTCCTGATGATCTACTCTCGGATTAGGGAGTGAAGGAGATGGAGGACTCATCAATTTGGAGACTCCCAAATTTCTTCATGAAATGGATGGATAATGAGGGTGTTTAGGGAGGTGGGATTCACTGATAGGGTGCACTAAGGAGGAACAGGTGTGAAACTTTATTCTACAGATAAAATGAATACAAATAGTGATTTTCATCAGGGAAATCACACGATGAGATTTATGGTTCAGAGAGAATATTCTGAGGTCTCTGTGTGAATGAATATGAATCCAAAGAGGAACATGTTCGAGAAAAGGGTTCCAGTAAGAAGCCTACTGAAATAGTTCGGGCAAAAGAAGTAAAGGTTTGGGGATCCCTGGGTGGCGCAGCGGTTTGGCGCCTGCCTTTGGCCCAGGGCGCGATCCTGGAGACCCAGGATCAAATCCCACATCAGGCTCCCGGTGCATGGAGCCTGCTTCTCCCTCTGCCTTTGTCTCTGCCTCTCTCTCTCTCTCTTTGTGACTATCATAAATAAATTAAAAAATTAAAAAAAAATTAAAAAAATAAATAAAAAAAAAGAAGTAAAGGTTTGAAACAAGCAGTGACCTTAAGGATAGAGAGGGAGATACAGGTATATGATGAACATATAGCCCTAAGTGATTGGGTGTGGAGGTCAGGAGGAAGGGAGGAAGACATAAGAAAAATGGTGAAGCATTATGTTTTAACAGAATTGTGGGAAAACAGAAAATAATGAATTTTGGAGGGTGGGGACATTTTGACCTTTAAATCCCCAGGTCACATTGAGGTAGAAATAGCTGGCCACTAAAAATATATGTCATACTTAAAAGAAGAATCAGGAAAGATAGCAGTTCACCAGGGTAGCTGATTAATGATGCTGCAAGAGAGTTTGATATTGCTAAAGGAAAAGCCTATGATAATGCATTTATTTTTCTAATAGAACCACCTACATTGGAAGATCTAGAACCTCCATATAACACTCCATTCCAAGAACGGGTGGCTAATCAACGCATTGCATTTCCATGTCCTGCAAAAGGTATGTAATAGTTGGACATTACCATAATGTTATATTCTTCCAGAATTCTCTATTGAACCTAAAACATCATTATAAAAAGACCTACTTGTTAGTCCTTGTTATAAGGATTAGAGGGCATTAATCTAATAGCTCTTTGAATAAGTGTTTTTCCCTCACAGGTATTTTATTTACTTCAATGGAAGAACCTTTTGTTCTTCCAAATTTGCCTTACTATGTTTCCCATGTAGTTCATGCTCCTTCCTGTTGGTTCTTAGTTCATTCTATTTTGATAGAATTTCTCTTTAAAATATGACAGAGCGGGCAGCCCTGGTGGCGCAGCGGTTTAGCGCCGCCTGCAGCCAAGGCCGTGATCCTGGAGACCCTGGATCGAGTCCCACGTCTGGCTCTCTGCGTGGAGCCTGCTTCTCCCTCTGCCTGTGTCTCTGCCTCTCTCTCTCTCTCTGCATCTCTATGAATAAATAAATAAAATCTAAATAAAATAAAATAAAATATGACAGAGCTATTCAGAAATTTCAGCATTTATCTCATTCAGAAGTATAAATTAGGACCAACTCCCTATTTGTCCTATTTGTCCTGGATGCTGCTCTTCCCAAAACCTCTTTTCTTAGATTTGCTTACTACTGGTAATTCTAAAGCCAGGTTCTAACTTGGCACTCTGAGGCTTATCCAAACCCCTTTACCTCCCTGAATTCCTGGGCTTTCTATCTCAACATGTTTCCTGGCAGGAAACTATTCTTTTCTCTCCTCAGGGGGATGTGAGAGAGGCATCGTCACTGTCACCCTTGCTCTGGATGCCAGAATGTGGTTAAGAACGTCCATAATGACTCAGATGTGTTTATAGCAGTTCTGGCAACGTCCAGGCAGTATTTTTTTTCCATAACCTCCGGGCAGCTGGTACCATCATTGCTCCCACAAATGCCTCTCAGCGTTTGTTCCAGGAAGCAGCTGCAGATGAGAGTCCTCATGGCTGTTCCTGTTTCTGTAGCAAGATTCTGCATCTTTCCAGTAGTTTTCACCAATGATTATTTTCTACCAGCATTACAAGAGAACTTTAACAGCCTTTTCATATATCAAAATAATCATCAGTAACAATCCCAATAGCACTGAGGGAGGAGGCATGGCCTGAAGAGGGGACCTTTAAAAGAGTTTAAATTCAGATATTCACAATGAGTAGTCGCTGCCACTGGATCCCTACTGGTAGCACTGTTACCCTTTGCTCTGCATTGGATCCTGGACCCCCATTGGCTCCTGGACTCCGATGCTGGCTTGGAGGACTTCCGTTTCCTGGCTCTTTTGATTTGCCTTTTCCGCCTTGAAAAACCACCCCCTTCCACTTCCCCATTTTCACCTGGGATATAATTTAGGTTCATTTGAAGGAGCTAAATGCCTTTTCCTTGTTTTGTGCAACAAATTTCATCTTGTACATGATGGTTCGACCATTTATAAATTAAAGCTAGCATAAAACTTCTTTTTGCTTGTTCATTTAATTTTTCATTTATTAACTCAACAAATATCACTAAGAAGTCTGATTGAGACACAAAAAGGAGTGAGTGGGATGTGAAGACGTGAAATGATTATAGCTCTTTTTTCTTTGACAGCATAGACAATTACAGTCCATCAGTTCACCTTCTCTTCCTCATCAGTCAGCTTTTTACTGTTAGCACAATGAAATAGGCCAATCTTTTTGTTTATTTTTCTCATAAATAAACCTTTCAGAGTCACTTTTATAAGTCCTTAACTCAACTTGAGTTTAACTTTAATGACACCTTCTTTGCATTCTACCTTCTTTTGTACTTGTCTTGGATTATATACCAATACCAATATTTTTATCATCCCTTAATTTAAGATTATTAATAACGTCATGCAACCACATTAATTTAATATGCTCTCTTTTTATTTTTATAGGTATTAAGTAAATTTTGAAGTACTTAGACTAGTGCCTGACACATCATTTGCTACATAAGTACGTTCTTAATATGGAATTCATCCATTTCCAATATGTGCTTTTGTCTCTATTACATACTTCAAGATGGTTTTATCACTTCTACTCACGAGCACATTACTTCCATTTACTCTTTGGTCATAAGTAAATCTAGGAAACTAGTCCTGCTCTCTGCTTTCCCAATTTTCTTTTCAGTATAAAAAGTCAAGAATTTTTCCTATTGTCCTATGTTTAACATCATGAAATCACTAGATGTGTGGGTAGTAGAAGTTCCTCATCTCTGCTATATGAGGCCTTTTAAAAGTATGAATTATATAAAGGATCACTTCTGCAGTTGTGACTCTGTTTGGTTGGGCAATCTTTATGTTTTATTCCTGTGATAGTCCCTTGCTTTTTGTTCTTCATTTATTTTTACCCCCAAACTCTCCCATTTGATTAATATAATTTTTTCCCCACTAATTACCATGAACTCACACAAGAAAATGCCTTGGTTTGCTTACTGTTTTCTGAAAATCTTGGAAAGACAACTTGCTCAACTCTACACTAGAGACCGTAGGTCTCTTAGGACTGATCAGGAATTAGAGGCATTAAATACCATAATCTCTTTGAAATTTCATGCAGGAGGGCAGCCCCGGTGGCGTAGCGGTTTGGCGCCGCCTGCAGCCCAGGGTGTGATCCTGGAGACCCGGGATCGAGTTCCACATCGGGCTCCTTGCATGGAGCCTGCTTCTCCCTCTGCCTGGGTCTCCGCCTCTCTCTCTGTCTGTGTCTCTCATGAATAAATAAATAAAATCTTAAAAAAAAAAAAAAACGAAAAAGACATTTCATACAGGAGAAATATCTTGAAAGCAGCATAGTAACTTAGGGTATAAATTATAGTCATAATTTTTTTTATTTCTCCTCAATGTATTTGATATTTAATAATGATTCCTAATTTTATTATAAAATATCACAAACCTCTGATTTTTCATTTAGGTACCCCCAAACCAACCATCAAATGGATATGGAATGGTAGGGAGCTGACAGGCAGAGAGCCTGGTATTTCCATCTTGGAAGATGGCACATTGTTGGTTATTGCTTCTGTTACACCCTATGACAATGGGGAGTACATCTGTGTGGCAGTAAATGAAGCTGGAACAACAGAAAAAAAATATAACCTCAAAGTCCATGGTAAACACAGATAAGATACCAAAACCATATAGTTGAATATATGACATTTTCTAATTCTTATATATGTAAGTTATTCTCTCAATGTAGTATTATTTAATGTTAATGTGAATGGAGTGCTATCAAACAGGAAGCTGACAATCTGATTGCATTGATTAATCGATTTAAAATTTTGTGTAAATTTTTATTATGACTTTATTCAAAATTCAAGTAGTAGAATCGTCAAAACTCTCATGACTTAAGCTAAGCTATCTACTTATCCTCCCTGAGGGCAAAGGAATTTATTAGTTTGTGTGTGTGTGTGTGTGTGTATTTTCCCAGAGGTATTTATACATAACAAAGAAATATGAATATATATTTTATCCTATTTTTATATATAAAAAGATCCATACAGGAGAACACCGCATCCATTACTCTACACTTTGTCTATTTTACTAAACTAACTATCTTGGGGATTATTCATTATTCCTAACTCTTATTTATACCTGTTTAGCATCCCACTGTATGGCTATGCCATGATTGCCTTAACCTTCATCTATTAATGATGAACATTTGTGTTACCAATTACTTGTTATTATAAGTAACACCTTAATGAAATACTTGTACATTTGTCATTTTGCATCAGTCACAGGTTATGTTCATTTTAAAATTTCATAGATAATGGCTTCCATAGACACTGGGCATATGCACTTCCATCAGCAAAGCAGTGAGTCCCACATGACTTAATTAAGACTGTAGCAGTTTACATTTTGAGTTATATGTGGAATAACTAGTTTCTCCCTTAACTTTATCTTAAGTTTTATCATCACTTCAAAACTCTGATCATTAAAGTAAAACTTTAATAAGAGTTATTTATAAATATATTGGTCAAGATCTTCCTCTTAATGTTAAGGAATGTGCTTAAGTATGACCAGCCTTTTTGGTTATCACATATCTCAGAAGTTGCTTTCTAAAGGCCTATGTACAGAAACTTCATATCAAATTATCTAGCCATGACTCTTCTCTTTTTGCAGTTCCTCCAGTAATTAAAGATAAAGAACACATAACAAACGTATCTGTGTTGATCAATCAACTGACCAATCTCTTCTGTGAAGTTGAAGGTACTCCTTCTCCCATCATCATGTGGTACAAAGATGATGTCCAGGTAAGTAAAAGCATCAGAATATGCATAATTCCTTGCCTCTGCCTCTGGAATAAATCACTCAGGACTTTCTTCTTAATAATGATAGAAAACTTCTATGTCAATTCCTAAGTATGCATTTGTATTAGGATTGGAAATAACTGACCATTTTGTTGAAGGTGAGTGAAAGCAGCACCATTCAGATTGTGAACAATGGGAAGATATTAAAGCTCTTCAAAGTCACTCCAGAGGATGTAGGAAGATATTCCTGCAAAGCAGTTAATATTGCAGGCACTTCTCAGAAGTATTTTAACATCGATGTGTTAGGTAAGTGAAACAGACTTTTAAAAACCTACAATTTTGAGATGCATTTCTTTTTTTTTCAAGATTTTATTTATTTATTCATGAGAGACACAGAATGAGAGGCAGAGACACAGGCAGAGGGAGAAGCAGACTCCCTGGGGGGAGCCTGATGCAGGACTTGATCCCAGGACCCCAGGATCATGACCTGAGCCAAAGGCAGATGCTCAACCACTGCGCCACCCAGTTTGTTTAGCAAACCCAGGCGTTCCATGCATTTCTTATAATAGGATGGAGCTGACAGTTAAGAAAGAACAATGAGATAAAAAAACATTGATAAGAGAAATATCATTTGTTTCACTCTTTCATTTTTTTTGTTTTTAATATAGGTTAACCAGAATCATATGCTATAGAATGTTTTAAGTTATTTATTATTTATCATAGAGATGTCTGTGAGTATTTGGTACCGTCTTATATATAAAATAGTAAATTACTACTCTTGTCAATTTCTCCTGTGAAGTGGGCAGGAAATTCTCAGTGAAGTAACTATCCAGGATGAAGCAGAATAAAACTCATTAATGCTCCGGACACCTGAAGCTGCTAGGTTGTAACTTGAACTGGAGAAAGTAGCAAATGCACCTTCCTGAATTCTAACTCTTATCACTAAATCACCTCTGCCCGGATCCTAATTAAGAGAGGAAAATTCTGAGTGCGGGTAGAAGAATTGGGATATAAGACATTTAGAAAATTTTAGTGGTAATCGTAAATTTAAAGTTTTATAATTTTAATTTATGAAATTATATTTGCCAATTAGAGTCTACTTGGTGATAGAATGACTTCCTCCCTTTTCAATATTTTGTTCATCAGAATGGGCATATGTTTCTACGTCTGGGGTGAAAGTAAAGTCTGGGAATGATGCTGCATTCAAACTACCATTTTTAAGCTGCTTCAGCATAAAAATGATCCCTCTCATTAGCCTTCTCAGAGCCTGAAATACTCTTCATTGCCTCTACCAAAATTATTCTTATTATATTTAAGTACAGGCTATCAAAAACTAAATGATCTTTTTCTATCATTAGTTACATTGGTATTATTTCTCTGGGCATTAATTTACTTTGAATCCTGTGTCCTGATGTGTCCCAAATTTTTATTTCCAGCTCAGACGTTGTCTCTGAGCTCTAAGAATATACATCTCATCTTCTCCACAGTGTCTTGATTTGAATGTCTTAGTGGCATATCAAACAAAAGGTCTCAGTGAACATATGTTCTGGTCAACTTTATTGAGCTGATCACAGTGCACCACACCTCTGTCCACCCACTTGCGTCTGCTAGAACCTAGCTCTCATTCTTTCTACCTATCCCCCCCCCAACTCCCTAAATGTATCTATATTCTGTCAAGACTATTTCCTAATTCAGGGTTAAACTATCTACCCCTTTCATCTCTAACTGTAACAGTATCATTTGTAAGCCGAATTGATGTAGTAGTCTCTGAACTGCCCCCCTTCACCCACTCCTTGCCACTCAAATCCAGGCTTCATTCCCCAGCCAGCCTGGTCTTAAAACAAAATAGGAGTTGAGCGTCTGCCTTCTGCTCAGGCCTTGAGCCCAGGGTTCAGGATGCAGTCCCACATCAGGATGCTTGCGGGGAGCCTGCTTCTCCCTCTGCCTATGTCTCTGCCTCTCTCTCTGTGTCTCTCATGAATAAATAAATAAAATCTTAAAAAAAAAGAGAAAAGAACAAAATCTGGTCACACCCCTCTTCTACTGAGGGAGCTACTTTGGTGGTTGGTCATTGCTCTGAAGGTAAAGACCACACATCTTAACATGATATTAACGGAGAGGATTTCAAAGTCAGGGAAGTGCACAGGAATTTCTCAATATTTTGATAATTCTGAGAATAAAAACTAGCATAGTCATTTTCATATTTTTCCTATCTGACAGCATAGGTACCATAGAGGCCCTTTAAAATAAACAAGGGTAATATACTTCGAGTAGCACTATGTTGTAGTATGTAGAATTTGAACATTGTAAAATTAATATTGATGATATCATTTGTTATCTAAAATGTATAACAGTAATAAATTGCATTATATGAGCTTCACCGCTCACCGAAAAACTCCTTTTGCATATAGGTTATGACTCCTCAAAATGAGTTGATTTTTTCAAGTAATTATCCTGCTAGCAAATCTTTAATGAATGTGTTTCTGTATTTAAATTTAATAGTTAGGTGGGTTGACTGATGCAATATGAAAAGGTATTATTGTGTGATATTTTATTTGTAATATTAAATTTTTAGTGAAATACTGTAGAAATCATTAATAATCTGCTTTTTCTCCCCCCACCCTTTGTTAAGTCATCAATTTTCATGATAAAATGTCTTTGTTCAAGTCCCACCCACCATAATAGGTGCCAACTCCCCAAATGAAGTCTCTGTTGTCCTCAACCATGACACTACCCTCGAATGCCAGGTCAAAGGCACCCCCTTCCCTGCTATTCACTGGTTCAAAGATGGAAAGTAAGTACCATTTTTCTATTTGTTGCAAGAGTCCAACGATAGGGAACGGATGTGTAAATTCATGTGGATTTTACTCATAGATATTATTAAATGAACATGAAGGAAAAACAATATTGTTCAAAAAATGGTCTCAAAGTTTTGTAATATCTTTCATTCTAATGAACCATAAAACCTTATAAATGCTGGGAATTTATTTTAGAAACAGAGGAACTCAAATTTAGTGTGCATTAAATATTCGTCCCAAAGGCTATGAATAAAGAATGATAAATGCAAGATTCAAATGCAGAGATAATTTTGCCTTCACATGGAACTGTTTGAATTATGAAAAGATAATTTTTATGACAAGATGAATACTTAAGCTAGTTCTAATAATGTAGAAGAAGGAACAACCACAAAAGAGCAATTAGATATTTCCCAGACTTTAAGTTCAAGGGCTACTGAGGTTTGCCCACACTGCTATGGCTACTTTGATTTGTATTGTTCTGAGAGTTTATTTCTCACAGTATGGTCAAGTATTACTATGGTTTCTGAGAGCAGGTGTCTAAGACTTAAGTAGCAAAAAGTAAAGATTTGCATTGTTTAAAGTATGCAACTATGTATAAATAAAGTATGCAAACTTTATAAACCAATAAAAAAGACAACAGAAAAATGTATGGAGGATATAAACAAGCAATTTAAAAATTTATAATTAAGCAATAGATGTATTAAAAGATGCTCTAGAGAGTGAAATAAGTCAATCAGAGAAAAACAAATACTATATAATTTTATTCATATGTAGAACTTTAGAAACAAAACAGATGAACATAGAAAAGACAGAGGGAAAGTGTAAAGCTAACTCTTAACTATAGATAACAAACAGGGTTGCGGGAGGGGAGGTGGGGCAGGGACAGAGATGGGTTAAATGGGTGATAGGTATGAGGGAGGACACCTGTTACGATGAGCAATGGGTGTTGTATGTAAGTGATGAATCACTAAATCCTATATATGAAACAAATATTACACTGTAATATACTAACTGGAATTTAAATTACAAGTTGGAAGAAAAAAATGCTCACTTTCAATAATTTGGAGAATATAAACAAAAATAATATGATTTTTGTCTCTCACAGGCCAGATTGGCAAATAAATAAGTAAAGGTTTGAACAATGTGAAGTGTTGGCTAGAGTGTGGGAAATCAGGATGTAGTATTCTGCTGCAGAGAATGTAAATTAGTACTCTCAAGGACAATTTGTTGATATCTATTAAAATTTGAATGGCCGTATGCTGTGATGTAGCAAATACATTTTCAAGATCTAGCAGAGGGAAGTGTTCATGCAGATCCACAGGAGGGCTTGTACCATAGTAGGTCGTATTCCCTACAACACTGTGATGGCAGAAAAGTGGAAACTGACTAATACTCAACCTTAGGAAATAGGTGGATAACTTACAGTATAGTCATCTTGTGAAACACTAGGCAGCTATTAAAAAGAGTACAATCAAGTTATAATACCAAAAATATCTCTATAGCTATTGTCAAATGAAAAGAGAAGAAAACAAAGCAATACTATTTACATACAAAAACTAGATTCTTTGGGGAAGACATTTAAGGGTGAAAATGTTTAGAAAGAATATAAACCAAACTTATAATGGTGAAATGTCTAGAGAAGACTCACGTTAGAGGTAAAAAATCAAGAGGACCTTTTCCTATTATAATACTTTTTTGTTTAAATTTTTGTTACTTACATAATTAACAAAAGTTTTAAAATTACTTAAATTTGAGTAACATTATCAAGTGTTCACTTCTTTAAACAGTTAAGATGCATAAACTAAGGTATTTATTCTATTAGCTTTTGAGAACTTCCTACAAAGTGTCATACCAAGAAATAGTGGAGGGTGCTACCATAGACAATTTTTTAAATATTTTATTTAAATTCAATTTGCCAACATATATAAGACAATTAAATGTGCTTCCATTTAATCGTGTAGTATGACTCACAGCTTTTAATAGAGCAGTGCATCTAATTATTTATCATGGCTAAGTCACTGAAAATTTTTAAAAACTGCTTTGAGTCTTCCTGAAAGATCAGTAAGTTTTAAAGGCATGAATATTAGGATATCATAGACTTTAATAACCATGATATTTCAAATATTACATAAAGCTGCAGCCAAAAGCAGCAGCCAATTATGTAAAGTAAGCATTTTATAATAGTTAATAAGTGACTCTACGTAGTAGAGAAAGACATCCTTGACAACTATAGATGAGCTGCTTTTGCCTTAAACATCGTTCAGTATTTATGATTATAAAAGCATTCATATTGGTTACAGTGTCTCTTTTTTAGAAAAGTTGGCATGATCATTGCCTTTAGTAAGTGATAACTATTCATTATATTGTGAGTACTCTTTCGGGTATTATAATGATACTGGTTTAAAAGTCTTTTTTTTATTTTTTTTTATTTTTCATTTATTTATGATAGTCACACACAGAGAGAGAGAGAGGCAGAGACATAGGCAGAGGGAGAAGCAGGCTCCATGCACCGGGAGCCTGACGTGGGATTCGATCCCGGATCTCCAGGATCGCGCCCTGGGCCAAAGGCAGGCGCCAAACCGCTGCGCCACCCAGGGATCCCTATAATGATATTGGTTTAAAAATAATATTGCTTCGCCTCAAGCTCCTATAAACTCTTAAGTTTCACTTTACTAAATGATGATAGAAATTTTGGCTACAAAAACAAAAAAAAGAAGAAAAATGAGGAGGGAGACTCAAACAAATAATGACACTATCAGGTTTCTATTAATATTCAACAATTAAGTTTGAAATGAAGGAACTTTTCATCTCAAAGTAATAATTATCTAATTTTCATTTGTAAAGTGCTTTAATAATTCAGTTTTTCTGAATGGAAGTACTAATCACATTGTTGTATTTCTTTTAGATTCATACAGAAAAAAACAACTTTGATTCATATGTTTAACCTCAAATGTCAATGATTTTTCATTATTAATAAGAGAGGAAACCGGAAAATAAAAACGGACTCACGGAATAAAATTTATTTTTTCTAGGCCTTTATTTTTAGAAGATCCTAATATTGAACTTCTAGACAAGGGACAAGTTTTACATTTAAAGAATGCACGAAGAAGTGACAAGGGACGCTACCAGTGTGCTGTGTCCAATGCAGCTGGCAAACAAACCAAGGACATAAGATTGACTGTCTATAGTAAGTTATTTTCTTATGCTTTTTGTTATTACCAGTTCTCACCATAAATTGAAAAGAAGGGAGGATGTCTGGGTGGCTCAGTTGGTTAACCTTATCTGATTCTTGATTTTGGCTCCAATCATGATCTCAGGGTTGTGAGATTGATCCCCTCATTGAGCTCCATGCTGGACATGGAGCCTGCTTGATTCCCTCTCTCCCTCTCCCTCCCCCACTCCCCCACTCCCCCACTTTTTATTGTGTGTGTGCTTGCTCTAAGAAAAAAAGAAGAAAATTTTAAAGAAGGGTTTAATGTTAACTGTTCATTTATTCAATGCTGGGTAATTTGGAATGCTACTAACTTTAGAAGAGAGAACCTATCTGCTGTGTTTTAGACTAGAACACTGCATCTAGTTTTAATGCATTTTGTCATGAAGTAGGATTTCTTTAAGAGTTCTAGTGATTTTCAGTTGATGTCACTCAAGAGGGCAGGTATTTCCTAAGTGATTAGTATATAATAAAATGTCTCTATCCTTAAAAGAGTTAAAAAAAAAAACACCTCTAAAAAGGGTTGAGATGCATGAATTGAAGCCAATGGTAGGCAATTCTTTTTTCATAACATCTTGGCCCTTATTCTGACCCTTGGTGATATTTTAAATGCTTTATGTTTATGTCACTATTCTTTCCCAGCTAAGTCCCCACCACAGTATGTAGTCCTCATTGCACCAAGTCTCAACATCCCCTGAGGAAAGTGAATACTAAAGTCATTTTTTTTTTTTTTACACTTAGAGTCATAGGAAGGCACACGAACATTATGTTGTGGGCACAAAGAATTACCTGATAGAAAGGAACAGAACTCAATAGACCAGTCATGCTTCTTGTGGTTCTACTTACCACACTAATTTCTGTCTCTTCATAGCATATGACACTCACGAAATGTCTAGATACTTCAGGAATATCATCTCTTTAGAGGATCTTCCCAAGCCAAGCTGTTACCCAGTCACTATTACATTATTCAAGTTTATTTTCTTCATAATACATATCACTGTCTGATAGGTTATTGCCTAATTATGGGCTTGTTTACTCACTTGCTGTTTGTCTCCAAGGAAGCTAAACTTCATAAGAACAGGACCTTGTTTTGCTTGTTCCCTACTTTGATACACAGTAGCTCTCAAGAAATGTTTGCTAAATGAATGAATGGGCTAGTGATATACTGTCCAATATGGTAACCACTAGCCACAGGAGGCTTTTGAGCATTGGAAATGCGGCTAGTCCAAATTGATACAAGCTGTAAGTATGAAATATAGTCCAGATTCGGAAGCCTTAATACGAAAATATAATGTAAGATATCTAATTAGTAATTTTACATTGATTACATCTGAAATATTTTGCATATACTATGCTAAATAAAATATATTATGGGAACTAATCTCTTCTGTTTATTTTCAAATTTTTTAACAGGGCTACTAGCAAAAATTTTGTTATATACATATTTAGCATTATATTTCTATTGGACAGCACTGGTCTAGTCATTAATAAGAACTTGTGCTTCTAAGACAGGCAGATAGGTTGAGATCCAGCTTCTGACACTTACTAGCTTTGTGACTTTGGCCACACTTCCCAAATACCCTCTGATCTTCAGGTTCCTCATCTGTAAATTGGAGACAATAATAGCATCTACTTAATAGTGTTATTGTAAGGATCAAAATCTAGATACCTTACTGGTTTACTTGGCTTATAAGAGTAAGAGTTTAATAAATGTTATTTGTTTTTCATTATTTACCTGGTGGTTGTATTGTCTTAAAAGCTTGATTTCTATTAACCTCACTGGATTTGAAATTTCCCTTTTTTAATGTGAGTACCTATATTAAGTTGGAATAGCTCTCTTGAATCAAAGAGATTTTATTTAATGCATGCTTTTAAATCATTTCTGCCTATAAATAGAAGCCTTGGAAGAATTCAGTCATGAAAAGACTTGCCCTCCAAAAAGAGTAACATTACTGAAAGATTGGCCATGAATCCAAGTTAAACAAAAGTGTTATTGCTACTATTGGCTGCCTACCAGAAGCAGACATTTAAATAATAGGTGCAAATGTTCCCCTAAGCTTTTGAGTAGTCTTCTCCACATTGTTGTATTGTTGCCAAGATCTATGGTGAATATATTTTGGTGATTCAGTAAGACACCTATTTCCATAGGGCTTGAGTTCTTTTATTTCAGATCCTCTTGTTCACTCTGTATGATGTCCTCAGGCACCCAGAAGAGAGGGATCTATAATGATTAAGTTTCCTAGGATTGTCCAAGGTGAAAGGCATTATAACACTGCGAAGTTTTGAGTATTATTATTATTATTATTATTATTCAGGAAACAATGCATTTACTTCCTAGCAAGCTTGTCTACACTTCCAAGTGGGCAATATTAAGCTTACTTTATTTCACTTATGGAAATGCTTTTATTCCTAAGAATGAATGAAACAGATGCCATATTTGGGCTAGCTGTGAGGAATATTTATGTAGTTTTCAGATGCGAGTGTGTTTCACACCACAGTTGATTCATTGGTTTTCCTTATTTACATACTAACATGAGGACAAAGCAGGTGATGGACTTGAAAAGCAGAAATGCACATTGTGCCTGAATAAGAAAAGACATGAGGACAAAACAAGAGTGAAAAAATAAGAGATGGAGGGGGGCAAAGAGCAAGGAAAAAGATATGAATAAAGGAAGAAAATAAAAAACCTTTGAATATCCTATGGGGAGATTGTGTAAACTGACACCTATTAGTTCTGAGGCAAAGATTTTTAACCTGAGGTCCATGTTTGATTTTAAAAAGTCTGAGAGCCTCCCCAAAGAATACAAAGGTCTTTGAGGGTAGATGTGCAGTGCATTTTAATGTGCAGTGTGTTCATTACCTTTATCTCTAATAGCCTTCCTCAAACAGAAAGTAAGGTTTCAGAGAAATATAGATGAATTAAATTGAAATAGGAAGTGACATTTATTTATTTGGCAAATTTAAGCAGTAGATGGTATGTTGTTCTGATGTCAATTTGAAATGTTCTTTGAGTAATTTTTCTCAATTTCATAAATGCTTATTTTTAAAATAGATCCTTTTCGGTACAAATGATATACCTTTGTATAACAATCATGGAGAAATAGGGGCTTATTTGAACTATATTCTTGCTTTCATTAATGTATCCTCTAACTAATTGGTGGTTGACTTAGGCAATTTCAGCCAGCAGTTTGATATTCATTTGCAGATTAACATGCGACATAAGTAGTCTCAAAACAAAATTAAAATTTTAAATCTGAATAAATTGCTCTTCTTTAAGATTTCAAAATGGTGGCCTGAATTTGTATTAATTGGTTATCTTGGACTTGGTACACTTTTTTTTTTTATTTAAGATTTTATTTATTTATTCGAGAAACAGAGAGAGAGGCAGAGACACAGGCAGAGGGAGAAGCAGACTCCACACAGGAAGCCCGACACAGGACTCGATCCTAGGTCTCCAGGATCACATCCCGGGCTGAAGGTGGTGCTAAACCTCCAAGCCACCCAGGCTGCCCCACTTTTTTTTTTTTTTTTTTTTTTTTTATAAAAGGCAGAGATAGTAAATATTTTAGATCTTGCAGACCATGACACAAAATCAAAGATATTATGTACTTCTTATATATCAAAGTAGAAATGAATTTCTACTAATTGTCTATTTTTTAAAGATTTATTTACTTATTTATTCATGAGAGACAGAGAGAGAGAGAGGCAGAGACACAGGCAGAGGGAGAAGCAGGCTCCACGCAGGGAGCCCAACGGGACTCGATCCCGGGACTCCAGGATCACGTCCTTGGCTGAAGGCAGATGCTCAACTGCTGAGCCACCCAAGCATCTCTCTACTAATTGTCTATTGATGAAGTTCTACTGATTTTAAAAATTATAAAATTTTTTGTAATACAAGCCTACTAATGAGAAGAACGGAATTCTTGTAGGGGGATAAAGTTTTAATTGATTGATAGTGAAAGTTAGTGATCCCTCTCACCAAAATTGATTGCAAATGTCCATCTGTTAATGCTGATCTATAATGAGATCTTATGTAGTTCATCCTGGAAAATGTCTTTCCATGCACGTAGATACTGTCAAATACCAGAATCAGTTCATGAACATATTATTTTAACTGACCATATTCATTGCTTGGAAGGCATTTATAGAATTTTCTTATAGTGTCTTGATAATTCACTCTTAGCATGCCAAACTGCAGATGAAACAATTCCAATTGAAATTTGGATGGAAGGTCCTCATTCTCAGAGATAACCGAACTTCAAATGTAGAAATTTCCTTTGTATATGTGTCAAAGTCTGACAAACATTGCTGAAACTGAAATTTGAGTTCGGAAAATATATCCACAGAAAATCCACTGGGAATGGAGATCTCAATTTTGTTTGACAGCATTAGAAATTTATAAAACAGCCTGACATTAATTGTGATTCAAACAGAATGACTACCATGGTGTAAGTTTTTCATTTAAGAGCTGTTTTGGTCTGGTAATTTTAGGTTGAACTCATGAAGAAACATTATCAAGTTTATAGCAAAGTAACTTCCAAATTCAACCAATGGTATGCTGTAATAGTGTTTGAGAACAATTCATTCAGAAAAACTCATCTCAACCCTGAACTAAAAAAATTAAACTAATAATTTTACCACCATTAAAGCATTAAATGCTCTATGGTAGGAAAAGTCTTTATATTCAGTTTCTATTTGTAGCAAAGATTCACAGAACTAATGATGTTTAAGTCCATAAGAGCAAATAAAAAATACCATGGACACTTCTCGTTCAATAACATATGAATATTACAGAGTGCTTGCTAATAAATAATGCAAGGAATATAGACTTTTAAAACCTTACATTTTAATAAGCTTTTTAAATTTGTCTAAGCCTTTTCTTCCCCACACATAGTTTTACCACCATCCCTTGTACTATCTTAGCAGATTCTACTTCAGGTTGTAGTGAATTCATGTTTTCTTTAACTTTTTTTGAAAATATTTTTTGACTGTAGTTGTTCCATGCAGACTATTCTTAGAGACTAATTCTTCAGTTTCTTCAAACTTGGCATTGACTCCTCAAACAAAAAGCAGTATCGGTAACATCTGTTAATTTGTTAGGGGCCAAGAATACTATTCAGAGAAGTTGCCTTAAAAAAAAGGTAACTATCAGTATTTCTCCCAGTATTCTTTACTCTTCAAGCAATTATTTTCATGGAACGGCTCATAATCTTAAACAAAAATTTAAAATTTCTCTGGACACATTTCTATGACTACTGACTGTAATCATCCCTGATTTTAATTAAATTACTGTTTGCAAATGGATTTTCTTGCTTGGAAAACATAGGAACCACTCAAACTTATTTTTATTATAGTCTCATTTGGACTTTTTATTTTTGTGGAGAAATTCTGAGTCCATTTTACATTTTCTAATTTTTCCAACTATTGTTTTGAATTGGAAGTAATGTGACGAGTGCTTAGTCTAGTAGTGTTGGGGTATATTGTAAACTTTCAGAACAGTTATAGAATTATTACAAAATAAACAATGCTTTGCCATTTAATGTATAACAAAATAATCCACATATTTAAAAATGTGACTTTTTAAAGTATTTTTTCTTTTCTTATTTTGACACAAAAAGTATACATTGATAATAAAAATAAAATAAAATATCATGATATGGTGATATGCATGGCAACTTGAAATGCTGTGAGTTATAATTGTGTCACTTAAATTTATGATGAGTTGAGCATCAGTGAGAAGCAAGGAGAACACATATTTGCTATTTTTTGCAACTACCTAACTCAGTTATTAGAGAGAGAAAGTAACCATAGATAATATGTAAACAAATGAGTGTGACTATCTCAATAAAACAATATAGACCCTGAAGTTTGAATTTCATATTAATTTTTACATGTCACAAAATATTAGTATTATTTTTTTCCAACCGTTTAAACATGTAAAAACTGTTCTTGCCTCAACATCTCCATAACTGGCCAATGAACCACAGTTGGCTTCCCTGAGTTATATATTAAACCACTTTATAAGAAAATTATTCCACCACCAAGTTTACTTCACAGTATAGTAGATCTTTCCTTAAATTATGTGTGCCAAAAAAAAATGTGTATGTGAATGTTTGTCACTGTAAGCTAGTTCTAAGAATAATTATCAGAAAATATTAAGGTACTTTATTCAGCACCCAGCTTTTATCTTCTAATATTCTTTTCCACTGAAAGGAGCCAGGGCTTTTTGGAGAAATGGTTAATTCTAGGGCTGGAGCAGGGAATATACAAGATGAGCCTGCAGCATGTAGAAGAGCCAGAAAGTAAGAAAGCATTAAAATAATAAAATGACATGGATATGTCAAAGGAACATAGGAACCAAATGAAATAGTTTCCAATGGTCAAAACTGGAACAATTTGAACAACAAATTAAATAATGTAATATTAGATTATAACCCAAAGTATAAAAATAAGTTTCCCTGAGTTCATACTGATATGAATAAATTGTTGAATAAGTGAATACTTTGGGGAGGAGAAACAAAATTACATAGAATAATTCCAAATAAATTATGTAGGTATTCTCTCAAGAAGTAAAATGTGACTCCTCACCCCATATGTCTGGGCTGATAAGAGTGATTCCTTTCTCAAAAAGGGGGAAAGGAGAGCAACTTTACAGTGGAGAAACTAGCAAAAGCTACTGCAACCAGATTATTGAGCTTAATATCATCAGTGATAAGTCATGCTGACAATTTGTACCTTTGATATGATCTGATGAGATGGTTATTTCACCTCTGTGATTGTCCTCCTAAAACAAATAACCCTAGTCCAGCCATAAGAAAAACATTCTATAATAGATTCTCTCCTAAAACAAAAGTTTAAGAAAATAATGTTAAGGCACTCCTAATTCAAGTACATGCCATTTGACTTCTTTTAACTTGTAGCAATTGTAGCACAATCCTGGAATGACCACAGTCAAAAGATGTAGCAGGGATTGAACCACTTGAGTTGTTTTTCCAACAGCAGAGTGTTCATGTGGTGTGAGAGGCTAGGAATGTGGTTGCTGAATTATGGAAGATACACATGTAGCCAATTAGATGAGTAAAGTTGAGTGAATGAACTCTTGGCAGCTAAAACAAACAAACAAAAACTCAAAACCCAAGACCAACAACAAGGAAACAAAAACCTGTAAGAAGCAAAAGTTAAAGATTCCACAGCTATTTCCAGTAGCTGGTTCTGAAGGCACTTAGACAGTATTTTGCAGGGAGAGGGCATATCATCTACCACATCTGACATTTTTGTTCCCTTGGCCTGATTTCAAATGTATTCTATCAACTTTAAGTGGGGTTTTATTTTGTTTTGCTTTGTTTGTTAAACATAACTCTCTTAGTTACTGTAATATGATCTATTGGACTTAAATGAACCCCTGAAACTAAAACTGTGACTTTGTTTTTACTGAAATCTGACACCCAAGGGGAAGGTGATAAAGACTGAAAAGACAGGCAACTTATTATCAGTAGATAAATCATAGACTTCCTAATGGTCTTTAATTCATTAAGTGTCTACAGAATTTAAGAGTTTGATGCAGATACTAAAGCTTAGAAGACTTGTTTCTGTTCTGAAATCCTTTATAGTTCCACCTAGTATTAAAGGAGGGAATGTCACCACAGAGATATCAGCATTGATCAACAGCATAATTAAACTGGAATGTGAAACACGAGGACTGCCAATGCCTGCTGTTACTTGGTATAAGGATGGCCAACCAGTCATATCCAGCTCACAAGCACTTTATGTTGATAAAGGACAATTTCTTCATATCCCTCGAGCACAGGTCTCTGATTCAGCAACATATTCATGTCGTGTAACCAATGTTGCTGGAACTGCTGAAAAGTCATTCCAAGTGGATGTCTATGGTAAGGCAAAAATATGTGCTTTAATCATATACCTTTCTATGTTTTTAAATATGCCAACATCTAATTCATTTACTGACATAGCCCTGGAGGTTTGATCATTTTCAAAATGCATGGATATGAAGTGGAAGAGTTGTGCCATGATTTAGAAAAAATATAGAAAAAATATTTTTAAAGCTACAGTTAGCAACAAGTGGTCCATTTATTTGCCCAACCATTTCCCCATGGCACATGAGACATCTAGACCATTTGGTTTTGATGGAGAAGGTAAAGTAGCTGTTAGGACTAAATAAGTATTTACCATTTGTAAACCAGACACAGTACAAAGCATCCCACAATATTTAGGATAGTTGCATGTCAGCTAGTCCAAGAAATTCTTCCCTTAATGCTTAGAAGGAGTCAGACATATAAGTAGTTTCTATGGTCAAACTACATGAAAAAAAAAATCCCTTTTATTTCATTAGGATTTCAAAGATGCCTGAACTATTACTTTTTTCTACCTAGTTCCTCCAATGATTGAAGGTGACTTGGGCGCACCTCTGAATAAGCAAGTTGTTATTGCTCATTCGCTGACACTAGAGTGTAAAGCTACTGGCAACCCTCCTCCAGTTCTGACCTGGTTGAAAGATGGCATACCTGTGAAAGCCAGTGACAACATCCGTACAGAAGGTGGTGGGAAGAAATTAGAAATCATGAGTGCCCTAGAAGCTGATCGGGGACAGTATGTATGTGTGGCTACCAGTGTGGCAGGAGAAAAGGAAATCAAATACGAAGTTGATGTCTTAGGTAAATAAAGATGCCACAATCTGGATTCCAGGTTCATAGCAAAACCTGACCATTTTATTAAATGCTTTTTTGGTTGTAGAACAATAAACCAATCTTAGAGAAGATTCAGTTGTCTGTTCAACTCTGGACTGCACATTACTAACTGGTGGATTTATTACTAGAATCCCAAGATCTAAGAGCTTACATAAATCTTCCACTGATTCTGATAGATAGACTTTGTATTTCTAAGTACATTGATGCATTTTATATCTATGACAAGTCTGATTGCAGTGAGTGATTACATGGTCCTCTGTCATGAGAACAATGATGGACAACAGGAAACTTAGTCTCTGGGCCTTGGGAAGTAATCTTGCAATGTCTTTAGTCTCTATTTCACTATAAATTGAAGACTTTTTGAGCAGAGGTCCAATTTTTGAGGTTCCCTTCTATTTTTTATTATGAAAATAAGCAACATAAAATATGAGCCAACTTTATATTCAGATGGCCTCAGCAGCACCAAAGTGCTAGATTGACAAAAATCCACAGCATGTCAAATACATTCTTTGATTCTAGCAAGTATGTATGATAAAATATATTTTACATTTCAAATCCCCTTCATATATCAAATTCTTATGATACTTGTCAGCCTTCTAAACTGCAATTTAGTATTACTTAAAATGGTGGTGTATTTTTCCTGGTGTACATTTCTTGGTATGTTACATCTCTGTTGTTTTCTAGTGCCACCAGCTATAGAAGGAGGAGATGAAACATCTTACTTCATTGTGATGGTTAATAACTTACTGGAGCTAGATTGTCAAGTGACAGGCTCTCCCACACCAACTATCATGTAAGGGTTTTGGTATGTCTTCTAAATACCTCCCGTTTCTTTGAGTGTTTTGGAACTATCTTGAAAAAGGTTCTATGTCATTAAAACGTGGCCATATAAAATAATTTTGTTTATGTTCCTCTTTTAAAAGACATACTCGATATACAAGGCAACTTTTGCTTAATAATCACACAGCCCCTGAACCTGTTCAATTAAAGGAATTCCACTTATGCCTAGAAATTACGTTTTCAGTTCATAGAGCTAGATTTGTTAAACAGTACCTGTCAGATCTTCTTGAGGCACTGAAATGTTTAATGAATGACTAAATAAAAAGGAGTGTACTGAACACATTAGGGAAATGGAGAAAGTTACCATGCATATAAGTTCACCAATTCTTTTTTTTTCATTCCTTTATTCACAAAGCATTTCATGAATACTTACCTTTCATTTCCAAGGTAGAGGATATGCAAAGGAACAGTCAACTAAGAGAATAAAACATGTTCACATATGATTATGAAGTAAAATGGGAAGTGATAACTCCTGATAAATGAAAAAATATAAGGCTATATGATTTGAAGATTTTATTTTACAGATGCTTTAGGACTATGTTCACTTTGCTGGTTAATATTACTTAAACATTTGAAGTGAATACTATTTAGGGGCTTTCACTTCTGTTTCCTCAGCATTAATACAAGAATGAGGAAAACACATAGCTACTGGGGTTCCAACAATATGCCAACTTTTGTGTTGGGCCAGTTTTACTTTTTTCTTTTCTTAATTATAGTTCATTTTACAGTGTGGACCAACAGGGAATTAGGCAAATATACAATTAAGAATTTACATATCTATGTATGTATAGAAACATTTAATATATAGATAAATCTAGTTCTTCCAAGATATACACACACACGTATCTTCTAGGAATTAAGTTATTTAAAATACATCTCCAGATTTCTTTTTACCTTGTTTCTGTAGGTGGCTAAAGGATGGCCAGCTAATTGATGAAAGGGATGGATTCAAGGTTTTGCTAAATGGACGCAAATTGGTTATTGCCCAGGCTCAAGTTTCAGATACAGGCCTTTATCGTTGTGTGGCGACAAACATTGCTGGTGACCGCAAGAAGGAATTTGAAGTTACTGTTCATGGTATGCTGCAGAAGGGACAAGAGTATTACATTTAAAATTAACGTATGCATTGGGTCATTATTTAATTCAAATTAGCTCATGAATCTGGATAAACCTTGAGTTGTGGAAAGCAATATAAAGGCTGTGAATTTGAGTTTTAAAATCGCACATTAATCTTAAGGCACTTTACTAACACAGAGCCTTAACAAAGAAGCCTGTGTGAAGTAATATAAACAATTCAAATATTAGAAAGTGTATTCTACATAGAATGCCAGGGTCTGAGGAGTGAGACCAAATAAGATAGAATAGGCAGGGAGCAAATTCCAAGGAAAGGGGTCGTGTAGGCTCTCTAGGATTCAGCCAAAGCAGGAGGGAGTGTGAATAAAGTCATTTCCAGAAATGGAGGCTAAGGATGTTATGCAGGATCCAGGGCCCATTGGGACATTCAAAGAACTAGCCCAGAAGAATCAGAACCATTAGTGTAATGATAGAGACAACACTCTGCCAGGGTATTATGTGTCTCACTTGCCTGCAGACCTTGGGAATGGAGGGACTGCAGTGAGAAGCTGGGAGCCATTTAGAAGCCCCAGCAGAGGTTTCTATGAACATCAACATTTTCCCCTCTGTCCATGCAGAATTTTTTCCTGCTTTTTTAGTCCTGTGATGAAATATAGCTAACCCTCTCTCTCAGTCTCAATTCCAATTCCTAAGGGAGGGAATCTGGCAGGCCCAGTTTAGATCAAGTTACCACTCTGTATTCATTCAGCCCTGCTGGAGTCAGAGTCATACAGTATAAATATAGGTAGAGGAAACCCACTCTGATTTAATGAAGTAGTTCTAGAGAAAAGGAGGATCATAACAGATTAAAAAAAAAACACACACACCAAAAGGTATAAGCCAAGCATACATGTTGCTATAAATACATCTTGTTGTTCTTTTTTTTTTTAAAAGATTTTATTTATTTTTTCATGAGAGACAGAGAGAGAGAGGCAGAGACACAGGCAGAGGGAGAAGCAGGCTCCATGCAGGGAGCCCGATTGGGACTCGATCCCGGGACTCCAGATCATGCCCTGGGCCAAAGGCAGGCGCTAAACCACTGAGCCACCCAGAGATCCCCACATCTTGTTCTTCAAAGAATTTGAGATCCATACTTAGGAAATAAGTCATCTAAAATTGTTGAAAACTAAATTAAATGCATGGGATAAAGTTATTTCATTATTTCTTAAAATAGGAATTTTCCCTTTGCTAAATGTTAAAGTTTCAGGTTCTTACATCCAGATTTTTAAGTATTTGATCTCACTGATTATGATTTGTGTTCTCTCCCACTCTCACTCTGTCTTACCATCCCTTACTGCTTTCCTTCCTTCATTTCTTAACTCTAGTTCCTCCAACAATCAAATCCTCAGGCCCTTCTGAGAGAGCCATAGTGAAATATAAGCCTATCACCTTGCAGTGCATTGCCAATGGTATTCCAAATCCATCTATTACATGGTTAAAAGATGGCCAACCTGTGAACACTGCCCAGGGAAACCTTAAAGTAAGTATAAATATTACCATGCCCCAAATGTGTAATCTATAAAGATCTTCCCAGAGCTATCAATTCTTCTTTCCTAATTGTAGATTTTCCTGTTGGACACATTTTACAGAAAGTTATTAAAACAGTTTGTGTTTCCCTTACAGTTTTTTTAGAATTTAATTTAATATTTTGATTTGAAGAATAGAATTAATTAAATACTAATAATATTAACAATGATAATGATTTTAACGTATTGGTTGGTATTTTTATTACTTTGATTAATGCCTATTTTAACTATTGAAAGCCTCAGAAAACTGACCTTAATGAAATGGAGATAAGTAATCTACCTGATAAAGAGTTCAAATAATGGTCATAAAAATGCTAACTGAATTCAGGAGAAAAAGGGGTGAACACAGAAATGCAACAAAAGATAGAAAATATAAGAAAGTACCAAACAGAAGTCACAGAGCTGAAGAATACAATAAATAAACTGAAAGAATACACTAGGGGGTTCAACAGCTGATTAGATGAAGCAGAAGGTTAGACCAGTGACCTGGAAGACAGAGCAGTGGAACTCACCCAAAGAGAGCAGCAAAAAGAAAAAAGAATTCTGGAAAAAAAAAAAAAAGCTTCAGGAACCTATGGGGCAGCATCAAGTAGAATAACATTCACATTATATGGATTCCAGAAGGGGAAGAGAAACAGAAAGGGGCAGAAAACACATTTCAAGAAATAATGGCTGAAAACCTCCCTAAACTGGGGAAGGAAACACACCAGGTCCAAGAAACAGAGAGGATTCAAAATAAGATGAACCCAAAGAGATCACAGGAAGAGACGTTATCATTAAAATGTAAAAAGTTAAAGATAAGAATATCTTAAAAGCAGCAAGAGAAAAGCCATTTACTAGGTGCAAGGGAACCCCGCTCTCATAAGACTGTCAGCTGATTTTTCAGCAGAAACCTTGCAAGCCGGAAGAGTGACATGATATATTTTAAGAGCTGAAAGAAAAAGAAAACAACAAAACTCCCAACCACGAATACACTACCTGGCAAGATTATTGTTCAGAATTGAAGAAGAATAAAGAGATTTTTAGATAAACAAGAGGTAATAGAATTTATCATCACGAAACTGGCCCTACAAAAAATGTTAAAGGGACTTCTTTAAGGTGGAAAAAAAGGCACTAACTAGTAATAAGAAAACATATGTAAGTAAAATTGTCACTAATAAAAGTAAATCTCTAATAAAGGTAAATAAATATGTAGTAAAGGTAGTGGGTTAATTACTTATAAAGCCAGCATGAAGACAAAAATCAAAAGTAGTAAAATTAGCTATAACCACAATAAATAGTTAAGGGACACACAAAGTAAAAGAATGTAAAATGTGACATCAAAAATATAAAACATTGTGGGGAGTAAAAATGTAGAGGTTTGGAATGCATTCAAACTTAAGTTGCTATCAATTTAAAATAGACTGTCATTATAGACTGTTTTATGTGTGTGTGCATATGTACATAAATGTGTGTGTGTGTGTGTATATATATTTTTTTTTCTTGATATACATATAGTAGATACACAGAAGATAATGAGAAAGTAATCTAAATATAACACTAAAGAAAGTCATCAAACCATTAGGGAAGAAAGCAAGACAAGAGGAAAGGAATAGAGAGAAACTACAAAAACAGTCAGAAAACATTTAACAGTTTGGCAATAAGCATACACTTATCCAAAATTTATTAGGGATGGGGGGCACATTGCTTTCATATTTTTAAAAAATTAATCTTTCTGTTGTAGTTGATATACAATGTTACTTTAGTTTCAGGTATACAACTATGTCATGATTATAGTGATTCAAAACCTCTGTGCATTATGCTACCCTCATCACAAGTGTAGCTATCATCTGTCACCATATAATGCTATTACAATACCATTGATTATATTGCCTATTCAATAATTACTTTAGATAATTGGACCAAATTCTCTAATCGAAAATGTACAGTAGCTAAATGAATAAAGCAAGCAAAACAAGATTCATCTGTATGCTGCCTATAAGAGACTCAATTCAGATGTAAGGACACATAGACACTGAAAGTGAAGGGGTGGTAAAATATATTCCATGAAAATGGAAACAATAAGAAAGCTGGTGAAGTTATACTTGTATCAGACAAAATAGATTTTGAAACAAAGGCTATAATAAAAGATCAAGAAGGACATTATATAATGATAAAAGCCATTGCATAATGATACAGGAAGAATATATAACATTTATAAATATATATGCACCCCACATAGAAGCACAAAAAATATACAAAGGAAGTATTAAAGGACCTACAGAGATTAACAGCAATACAATAATAGAGAGGGACTTCAATATCCCACTTACATCAATGAATTGATCACCCAGACAGAAAGTCAATAAAGAAATATCAGTATTAAACAACATGTTAGATCAGATCTACTTAATAAATATGGCAGAATATTCTATCCCAAAGCAGCAGAATACACATTCTTCTTATATGCATGTGAAACATTCTCCAGGATAGATCACATGTTAGGCCACAAAACAAGTGTCGATAAATTTAAGAAGATTAAAATCATATCAAGAATATTTTCTGACCACTATCCTGTGAAACTAGAAAAGTAATTACAAGAATAATACTGAAAAAATAACAAATATATGAATATTAATTAAACATGTTAATGAACAATAAGTCCATCAACAAATAAATCAAAAGGGAAATAAAAAAGTAAAATAACTAAGAAAATTAAAATGGAAATACAACATACCAAAATCTATAGATTGCAGCAAAAGTCATTCTAAGAGGGAAGTGCATTGAGATATAGACTTAGCTCAAGAAACAAGAAAATTTTCTAATAAGAAATCTAACTTTTCACCTAAAGAAACTAGAAAAAGAACAAAGTCTAAATTTAGGAAAAGCAAGTAAATAATAAAGATCAAAGCAGAAATAAGTGAAATAGGGACTTTAAAAAAAAGGAAAGATTAATGTAACTGAAAGATGGTTCTTTGAAAAGACAAGCAAAACTGACAAAACTTAGCTAGCTAGACTCACCAAAAACAATACAGAAATGGATCAAATAAATAAAATCAGAAATAAATAGAGGTTACAACTGATACCACAGAAATACAAAAGATCATAAGAAGCTACTATAAACAGATATTTACCAACAAATTGGAGAACCTATAAGGAAAAAATAAATTCCTAGAAGCATACAATCTTCGAAGAATAAATCATGAATAGAAAAACTGAATAGACCAATTACTAGAGTAAATTAATAATCAAAAAAATTACCAACAAAAAAAAGTCTAGAACCAGATGGCTTCACTGGTAAATTCTAGCACACATTCAAAGAAGATTTAGGGACGCCTGAGTGGCTCAGCAGTTGAGTATCTGCCTTTGGCTCAGGGTGTGATCCTGGAGTCCCAGAATCAGGTCCCACATCAGGCTTCCTGCATGGAGCCTGCTTCTCTCTCTGCCTGAGTCTCTGCCTCTCTGTGTGTGTGTCTTCCAGGAATGAATAAATAAAATCTTAAAAAAAAGGAAGATTTAGCACCTATCCTCTAACTCTTCCAAAAACTCGAAGAAGAGGGAACATTTCCAAATTTATTTTTCAAGGCCAGCATTACCCAGATACTGAAACCAGACAAGGACATCACAAAAAACAAACCAACAACAACAGAATTTTGAGCCAATATCCCTGATGAACATAGATACAAAATCCTCAACAAAACATTAGCAAACCAAATTTACCAAAACATTAAAAAGATCATACACCATGATTAAGTGGAATTTACTCCAGGGATGTAAGGATGTTTCCATATTCACGAATCAACCAACGTAATACACCATATTAATGAAATGAAGGATAAAAATAAAAATAATATCATCTCAAGAGAAAATACATTTGACAAAAGTCAACATCCATTTATGGTAAAAATCCTCAACAAAGTGGGTATAGATGAAACATACCTCAACATAATTAAGGCCATATATCACAAGCTCACAGATAATCTCATATTCAGTGGTGAAAAGCTGAACACTTTTTCTCTAAGATCAAAAGCAAGACAAATATTCCCACTCTCACCACTTTTATGGAACATGGTATTGGAAGTCCTATTGAGAGCAATTAGGCAAGAAAAAGAAATGAAGGCATCCAAATTGAAAAGGAAAATGTAAAGCTGTCATTATTTGCAGACAATATGATTTTATATATTAAAATATCCTGGGACACAAGCTGGCTCAGTGGTTGAGCGTCTGCCTTTGACCCAGGACATGATCCTGGGTCCCAGAATCAAGTCCCACATTGGGCTTCCGGTGGGGAGCCTGCTTCTCCCTCTGCCTATGTCTCTGCCTCTCTCTGTGTGTCTCTCATGGATAAATAAATAAAATCTTTTTTAAAAGTCCTATAGACTTCATGAAAAATTGTAGAACTAATAAATGAAGTCAGTAAAGTTGCAGGGTACAAAACCAATATACAAAAATTGGTTGCATTTCTATACACTAACAAACTATCAGAAAGAGAAAAAAATCTCCCCCACCCCCAAAAAGAAAACAATCCCATTTAAAATTGCATTAAAGAAATTTAGCCAAGGAGGTGGAAGTAAGTGAAAGTCTTGGGCACTTTCTAGTATTATCTAGTATTATCTAGTATTTTCTAATATGACAGTGATGAAAAAAATTGAAGGAGACACAAATAAATGGAAAGGTATCCCATGCCCATGAATTGGAAGAATTAATCTTGCTATATGTTCCTATTACCCAAAGCAGTCTATAGGTTCAATGCAATTCCTATCAAAATTTGAATGGTATTTTCCACAGAAATAGAACAAACAATCCTAAAATTTGTGTGGAACCGCAAAAGACCCCAAGTAGCCAAAGCAGTTTTGAGAAGGAAAAATCTGGAGGCATCATACTGTTTTCATACTGTACTACTAAGCTGCAGTAATCAAAAACAGTTTGGTATTGGCATAAAAACAGATCAATGGAATGGAATAGAGAGCCCAGAAATAAACCTAAACACATATGGTTAATTAATTTTTAAAATATTTTATTTATTTATTCATGAGAGACACACACACACACAGAGGCAGAGACATAGGCAGAGGGAGAAGCAGGCTCCGTGCAGGGAGCCCGACGTGAGACTCGATCCTGAGACTCCAGGACCACGCCCTGGGCCAAAGACAGGCGCTAAACTGCTGAGCCACCCAGGGATCCCTGGTTAACTAATTTATGACAAAGAAGGCAAGAATATACAACGGAGAAAGGATGCTCTCTTAAATGACGTTGGAAATATTGGACAGTCACATGCAAAATAATAAACCAGAACACTATTTTTTTAAGAATTTATTTATTTATTTATTTATTTATTTATTTATTTATTTATTCATGAGCGACATAAGGAGAGAGGCAGAGACATAGGAAGAGGGAGAAGCAAGTTCCATGCAGAGAGCCCATGCAAGGCTCAATCCTGGGACTCCAGGATCATGCCCTGAGCCAAAGGCAGACCCTCAACCACTGAGCCACCCAGGTGTCCCAACCAGAACACTGTCTTAAACCATATGCAGAAATCAGCTCAAAATAGATTAAAGACTTGAATATAGAACCTGAAACTACAAACTCCTTAGAAGAAAACATAGTAAGCTTTCTGATAACATTGGCATTGATTTTTTTAGATCTGACTCCCAAATCAAAGGCAACAAAGACAAAAATAAGTGGGACTAAATCAGTCCAAAAAGTTTCTACATGGGAAGGGAAACAACCAATAAAATAAAAAGGCAACCTATTAAATGAGGGAAAAAATTGTAAATCATATATCATATGAGGGGTTAATATCCAAAGTATATAAAGAGCTCAACTCAATAGCAAGAAACAAGCAATCTGATTTTTTAAATAGGCACAAGATATAACTAGACATTTTTCAAAGACATATAGATGTTCAATAGGCACATGGAAAAATATTTAATATTTAAATATCAATAACTATTAGCAAAATGCATATCAAAATCACAAGGTATCACGTCACACCTGTTTGAAGTCTATTATCAAAAAGATATGAAATAACAAGTGTTGATGAGGATGTGGAGAAAAGAGAACACTTGTGTTCTGTTGGTGGGAATATACACTAGTGCAACCACTATGGAAAACAGTATGGAGATTCCTCAAAAAATAAAAATCAGAGGCACCGTATGATTTAGCAATTCCATTTCGGGGTATTTATGCAAAGGACTTGAAAACACTAACTCGAAAAGATCTGTGCACAAACATGTTCATTGCAGCATTATTTATAATGGTCAGATATTGAAACAACAAAACTGTTCATCAGTAGATGAATGAATAAAGAAGATGTGATATACACACAAAGTGGAATACTACTAAATCATAAAAAAGAGAATGAAGTCTTGCCCTTTGTAACATTAGGCCAATTGAAATAAGTCATACAGATAAATGCAATGTGATTTCACTTCTATATAGAATCTAAAAAACAAAAGAAACAAAACTCATAGATACACATGGAACAGATTGGTGGTTGCCAGAGGGGAAAGGGGTTGACAGCTGGGCAAAATAGGTGAAGATGGTCAAGAGGTATTAACTCCCAGATATTAAATAAATAAATCATGGGGATGTAATTACAGTGTAGTGGCTTTATTCAATAACATTGTATTGCACAGTTCAAAGTTAACAAGAGAGTAAATCTTAAAGGTTCTCATCACGAGGAAAAGAATTTGTAACTTTATATGATAACTAGACTTGTGATGATCACTTTGCAGAGTGTACAAATATTGAATTATGTTGTACACTTGAAACTAATATATGCCAATTTTACCACCAAAAATAAATTGAAAAAGATAAAGTGTAGATGTGTGGAAATCAATTAGGATTATTCATCTAGGAGAGAAAGAATATTGAAATTTGAACTTGCATTCTGGCCATGAGGATGAGAATATATGGGCATATTTGAGAATTATTGTTTCAGTCATTAGGACTCAATGATAAATTAGATATGAAATTTGAGGGAGCGGGATATCACAAGCAAAACTTGGGGAATCTAACTTACACAAATGCATATAATATGACGCCATCCAGTGAGATGGGAGACTTTGCAGGACAACCCATTGAGGGGAAAATACTGGATTTAATACTGGATTTAGACTTTTGGAGGTTAAGTTGGCTTTGAAATTAAGTAAAGATTGGGTAGACCATGGAATATATGCTCCTGGAGCTCAAAGGGGAGCTCTGGCTAGAGATACTGACACATAGATGATATTTGAAACCATATACATAAATGAGTTAATCTAAGGGGAGAGTAAAGAGTAGGAAAAAATAGAAGAGAGAACTGTCCTAGTTCAGAGTCTTAAAAAATTATGGCATTTAAAGTACACGTGCAGCAGTCTAGAAGTGAATATTAATGTACGAATGTGCTACTTAATGAGTTTAGTACAATGTGGCTGGAGAATAGGTCAAGTGGGAGTTTATTTGGGAGTATATGGAGAGTAGATCATTTGGGGTCAGAATGTGGTAAGCCTGGAGGGCTATGCTAAGTTCAGGTTTCATTCTGGGCAAAGTGGGAAGCTGTGAGTGAGCTTTGAAGGGGAACTGGTAAAAGGATCAAATTTGCATTTTAGACAAATTATTCTGGCAGTAGTATATAAGATAGATTAATAGTTTGGGAGGTTGGAGACACTGGAATATAAATTAAGAAACTATTATAATCCCACAGTGGTTGTGAGAATGGAAAGTAGAGGATCTGAAAAACCTAGAGTAGTATAATTAATAGGAGAGTCAGAATGGGCTCTGAAATCAAGATGACTTGGAGAAGAGTAGTGCCATTAAACAAGATTGGAAACATGCAATGAAAAGTAGGCCTGGAGATACAAGGAAACAGTTATAAGCTTTGTTTTGGATGTGTTAAATTTCATGTGCTAACTGGCCCAGCAGATAGCTGGAACAGCTAGTGTGGAGCTCGGGAGAGAAATTGAGGCCAGTGCTATAAATTTTGGAGTCTACACAGGATTCTTCACTGAAGCCATGAATTTGGATGAAAACTATCAGGAAGCTGAGTTTTATGTTTATGGGACAGGAGGAAGCTGATTCTGTAATCTTCTAAGAAAGTCAGAGATTGGGAACTGAGGACATTTTTGTATCTTCAGCACCCAGAGAGTAGAGTGATTATGGAGTAGGTGGCCATAATGTCAAATGCTGTAGATGGTGAAAGAGAGTATGAGTTTACTACATAAGCTGCTGGATACCATGTTTAAAGGTTACAGGTAATCTCTGAGTAATTGGTTTCAAAGAATAACCACTGACTGCTAGGTCCAAAATGGTAGAGGCTAGTTGCAATAAGTTTAAGAGAGAAATGAGGACAGTCAGGAAGAAATTTATCTGCATTTCCATTACTCCTATTTATAATTTTTATTGTTTTCTGGCCCCTGTGATCATTTGATCAATGAAGATTGTTTTTTAAAACTATTTATGAAGTGTTATATAAATGTGACCATGTTTTTCTTTAAGTAGCTTAAATTTTCATCACATATCTCATAGGGCAGTGCTAAAGTCTCATTCAGTGATGTTTTATGACTGTACCAGCAGGTTGGCCTTAGGTTATTTTAAATTGTGTTTTCCAATGAATAAGAAAAGGTTTTCAGTCACATCAGTCTTTTTTTGCACAATGAAGTGATCTGGTTCTAATCTATCGAGATGATTAAGATACTGACATAAAAATATAATTATATAGTATAAATTTAAATGAGTTTCTCTATCTCAGCAATTATCTTCAAGTCCAGTGTAAAATACAAAATGCTGCTATGCTTTCTGGTCCCAATTAGATACAGTCTTCTGGTCGAGTTTTACAAATTGCTAAAGCCCTGATGGAAGATGCTGGAAGATACACATGTGTGGCGACCAATGCGGCGGGAGAAACACGGCAGCACCTTCAGCTACATGTGCATGGTAATGTCATTCCCATGTCTTAACAACAGAATATTTCTGTGGCTTTTTTTTTAACATGATGGCTCATTTTATTGAATTACAGTATAAAAGAAATAGGTATTTATTTTTGTCTGTTTGAAAAAAGTTTTTTCTTACATTATCATAATTATAATTGTTCATATTAAGATAGTTTGTCAAGATATCTGTTACGATATTCAGGTTGTCAAATAGAATGTGCTAGAGCTCATAAATAAATAAACATACCTCCCTGTGCTTTTAATGATTTGAATTCTGTTAACTAATAACTTTGTACAGATAACTTTTGTTGTAAAGATAGAGTTGCAGCATTGTTCCTTAACATTTTCTGTGATTTTTCTTTCTTGCTTGTAAGAGGGATTTTCTAAGTAGAAACTATCCTTGTCTCAGGATCTTCTCTCATGTGCTTTAATCAAAAGTCTGGGTGGCCATGGATATCTCATGAATATTCTAGCTTATAGTAAGCTGAAAAGACTATTTGACCTTGAATGTGAGACTTCAGATCTCTGGAGTCTCATCAGGAAGAGTCAAGAATTCTAAGCTTGGACTTTCCTAGTTCAGCCAAATATATTTGCAGAGAGCTATCCTAGATTTTTATACCTTATTGGTTTTTTCTAATCCTTGTGATTGCTTGTTAAATCCTTCATTCATTCATTCTTCATTGATTCATTCATTCATATACTCTACATTTACTGCACAATTTAACCTAGAAGGATGCCCAAGCATCTAGCTTGATTCCAGTTATATTGTCAGTAGGCAATCAATAAATATTAACAAATGAAAAAGTAAATAGTAAGTGAATGAAAAAAATTAAATTGGACATTAAATTTAGTCTACTTCTTTAAATATTTTTTATAATGATTTTAGTTATTTATTCATGAGAGACACAGAGAGAGAGAAGAGACACAGGCAGGGGGAGAAGCAGGCTCCATGCAGGGAGCCCGATGTGGGACTCAATCCCGGAACTCCAGGATCACGCCCTGAGCCAAAGGCAGATGCTTAACCGCTAAGCCATCCAGGCATCCCTATTTTATATTTAAATCAACTAGTTAAAAGATTCAGATCATCATGTCCTTAAATGTTTTTTTTATTTTTTTATTTTTTTTAAAGATGGTATTTATTTATTTGAGGGTGAGAAAGAGAACACAAGGAGGGGAGAGGCAGAGGCAGAGGGAGAGGGAAAAGGAAATTCCCCACGGGGCAGGAACCCGACTTGGGACTCTATCCCAGGACCCTGAGATCATGACCTGGGCCAAAGGAGATGTTTAACTGGCTGAGCCGCCCAGGCACCCCCCTAAATGTTTTTAATAAAACCATTTATTTCCCCCCTTTCCCCAAATGTGTACACCTAATTTAAGGATGTCATACACACAAAGCATATTCCTCAAGAGAACTTTTATTTTTTCATTTAGTAATTAACTTAAAGACCAGTATCTGATTATAACTATCTTGAAATTGCTTTGCCTGAAATTGACCCTGCTGTCTCTTATGTTGCCTTGAATTTACCTTGTTCTTTATAAGGCCTTCTTTCTCTCCCCAGTGCTCCTTGGCAGCTATCTCCAGCACATTTTGAGATCTTCACTTCCATCTAAGAGTGTGCTATGGAGGGGCTTCCTCTCCTTTCCCTGAGGCTCCTTCTCTCCTTGTACAGGCTATTTCTCTTCTCCCCTCCAATAATTTCAGTCTTTATCTAGTCTCCATTGTTGGCTAAAAGGAAACAGCTGAGTAGGAGAGCAGGCTATGCTGCAGTCATCACAGGCACCAGAGTCAGACCCATTGTGGTTGAAATCCTTTTTAACCACTATCTGTGTAACCATGAACAAACCATTTAATTTCTTTGAGTATCTGATTTGCAGAGTGCTTTTGAGGTTTTAAGATATTAGAAGCAAAACATTTCCCACTTTCAGGTGTTATCAAAAAAGGAAGAGTGTTTTTGTTCTCTAAACTGAATTAAAATATTAAATGAAGACTGTATACTGAAAACAGAGTATCTGTCTCTGGAGCTGGGAAGAACCAAACAAACTTCAGTATTTGGGGCTCCCAAATTTCAGTGTTCATAAAAATTATATCTATTACATATTAAAAATATAGCTTCCTGGGCACAGTTCCAGATCTGAAACAGCATCTCTGATGCAAGTGGTCTGTATGTCATTACTCAGAGAAACATTGGTCCAGACTCTAAAAACTGGCTTAGAAACTAATGTAGTCAAGAATGATTGAAAACCAGAGTTCATAAAAGAAATCAAGGATCTCATCAAATACAAAGCAACAACAGAAACAAAAAACAGAGTTGATACCTAAGAAAACATAAGCCTATGAACCCACTGTCTGAATATGGTAACAAAATATATGTTAGCAAGGATCACAATTAAGGTACACATGTACAAGAAAAATCATCAGAGAAAGAGGCAACAAGCTGGAAGACATCTGAGTTTATGTGAAAAGAAATAGAAGGTTAGTCATTGTAAGGATTTATTAAATGCTACCAAATTGGATGGAGAATATAAAACAGTCTCCTTGATACAAATCACAAATGGAACAAAGACAATATACATTATAGTATCTGAAAATGTTTTCTTTATTATGACATTGACTTGTCCAGATAATAGTTCATCAGTCTGAAAGGAGAAGAAATGATAAAGTGAACTTCTAATACTGAGTATGATCAACCTGAAGGGAAGTGGTTGGCTACTATACAAGAATCTGGACAGAAAGCTGACTTATCATCTTGGCCCTCCTGACAAGCAGTGTGTCACATTGGATGCAAATGGCTCCCAACTAGCTTCTGTCCCCTTCAATACTTGTATTAATAATTTTAGTGAGAATTGGAGATGTTAACAAAAAATACAGGAATGTCTAAGTATTAGTTGATCATAGATTTCAAAAAGAATTCAGAAGTTAAAATGGCAAGTTAAGGGATCCCTGGGTGGCGCAGCGGTTTGGCGCCTGCCTTTGGCCCAGGGCGCGATCCCGGAGACCCGGGATCGAATCCCACCTCGGGCTCCCGGTGCATGGAGCCTGCTTCTCCCTCTGCCTGTGTCTCTGCCTCTCTCTCTCTGTGACTATCATAAATAAATAAAAATTTAAAAAAAAAAAGGCAAGTTAATCTGATGTGAAAAACTACATAAGAGTAGGGTTGGAGAAGAGTGGGTTAAAGACACCACACATTGAAATACTGGAGATGTCAATGGTTTTTTGTAATTACTATAGATACAATCATTCAATTTCATAATAAAGCTAATTAATCTTAGAAGTCAGTAATAGAAACTTACAGTACAAACAACGAGAAAGGAATTAGCCCTATTATATTTTTGCTCTCTGAATGCTTATGAAGTATTGTATCAAGTCCTGGTGCTATATTTTAAGAGGGACATTGAAAAATCTATAGAAAAGCAGCTATCATTTAATTTAGTTTCTTTATTAATTTATTTAACCAATCTTATAATTGCTTTCTATTTGAGTATTTGTTTTAATCCCAGTCTCTGTTGATGGGGTGACATATTATTTTTTTTGGGGGGGGGTGACATATTCAGCAAATGAGTATTTACCGTAATTGTTCTCCAAATATATTAAATCCTAAGAAGTTCAGCCTTATAATTGTTTAATATTTTCCTTTCTTATAATAAAGACTGTAGATGCTTCCATTCTTTTCAAGCATGGAAAAAAGTGTTTTCAAAAAGGTGAAGTAAGGGTGGTTTGGCTCCTGGAAGACATAGAAGACTAAGTCATGATCATGAGGAGAGGGACATTCTTGTGATCCCCTACATTTCTTAGGTGGAGTTCTGTCCATTAGAGAAGGCAGAGTCTCTCAGTAGGTGGTCCTTTTTGATCATCAAAGTTTCATAATTCTGAAAGTTCTAATTCTCTAGAACAAACTATGAAATTTTATCTAAACCTCAGATATTTGCCAAGTGAGACAGATGTTTCCACAAACAGATGATTACTTGGGGCCTAATGGCTCAAGCATTCATTACATCTGCACTTAATTATATCCCAGGAAAGATTAATCAAGGTGAAGCACCCAGAAGTGGCATATTGTGGTTAAAAGCATGGACTTTGAATTTGTGTCCCTATACTGCCAAGTAATATCATGAGGACAACAGGCATAGAGGTTAACTCTTTAAATATGTTTTCTCATCTATAAAATGGGAAGGATAATTATAACTACTATAATCAGAAGGTTGTAAGGATTGAATGAAAGACTATACATGCTTACAACTACAAGCTTAGCCTGGTGCCTGATTTCCTAGTTATCATCTGTGAATGGTAGCTTAACAACTGTTTTGGCCAAATGCATTGGCTTTTGGCCCTTCTCACAGCACCAACCTTTTAACAAATATATCTGAAGTTTTGGTGCCTTTACTGTTGGCCAGGAACCATCTTGGGTCTGTATTAGTTGTCTGATAAAAACATTAGTAGAGTGCCCCTTAGTTTAATTTTAATTATTTTAACGTATTCGCTTGGCTAACATCTCCCAACACCCACTTAAAAGGTTCTGTATTTTGCTTAATAGCTCACTTGTGACCTAAAGGAGACTTGGGAATATTGCAGGGAAATTTTTTTTTCTTTTTTCTTTTCTTTTCTTTTTTTTTTTTTAATGGATCACTTCAGTTCAGAACTCTAGTATTATCTTAGTATAAATAAATTTATTACTCACTATATCTTAATTTTGGTGGTTGGGTAGGATTAACTCACTTTTAAATCAGTTATATATTCAATCAGATTTAACCAGGATTTGAAAAAGTCAGTTCATACCTGTGAGTAATTAAATTCATAGGTAAAAAAAAATTCATAGGTAAAGTCTAGCCCATGATATGTTCAGAAGTAGGTATTGTGGTATTGGCATGGTAATCCACATGCAGCTTTTGGAAGAAGGACAACAGAGGAAAAAATCAACAAGTTGAATGGAATTCAACCTCTTGGAGTATGCAGACATTTATTATTAACATAAGATATTGTTACCTTACTAATGTTACTGTCTAAAACAGTGCTTACCTAAATTCAAAATTGCACGATGGGGATCCCTGGGTGGCGCAGCGGTTTGGCGCCTGCCTTTGGCCTAGGGCACGATCCTGGAGACCTAGGATCGAATCCCACATCGGGCTCCCGGTGCATGGAGCCTGCTTCTCCCTCTGCCTGTGTCTCTGCCTCTCTCTCTCTCTCTCTCTCTCTCTCTCTGTGTGACTATCATAAATAAATAAAAATTAAAAAAAAAAACAATCTTACAAAATTGCACGATGATTCTTTTAAATGCTAGAAGATATATATATCACATCTTCTTTATCCATTCATCTGTTATTGGACACTTAGATTTTTTCCATATCTTGGCTATTGTGAATAATGCTGTAGTGAACACTGGAGGGCATATATGTCTTTGAGATAAATGTCTTTGAGATGCTATTTCATTTCCTTTAATTATATACCCAGAAGTGGGATTGCTGGATCATACGATAATTCTATTTGTAATTTTTTGAGGAGCCTCCATACTGTTTTCCATAATGGCTCTACCAATTTACATTCCTACCAAGAATGTACAAAGGTTCCTTTTTTCCCGCATCCTCACCAACACTCATTTTCTCTTATGTTTCTTATAATAATCATTCTAACACGTGAGGTCATATTTCATTGTGGGTTTGATTTGTATTTCTGTGATGATGGGTTGTGTTGAGCACCTTTTCATGAACCTGTTGGTCACTTCTTAGTCTTTTTTTGGAAATATTTCTATTCATGTCCTTTACCCATTACTTGATTTGTTTTCTTACTATTGAGTTGTGTTAAGTCTCTTATGTATTTCAAATATTAATCCTTTTTCAGATATATGGTTTGCAAATTTTTTCTTCCATTTAGTGCATTGCCATTTTCATTGTCAATTGTTTTCTTTGCTGTACAGAAGTTTTTTAGTTTGCTGTAGTCCCACTTGTTTATTTTGCTTTTGTTGTGACTTTAGTGTCATATCCCAAAATATTATTGCTAAAAATAATGTTAAGTATCTTTCCCCTTATGTTTTCTTCTAGGAGTTTTTGTGGTCTCAAGTCTTACATTTAAGGCTTTAATCCATTTCATGTTAATTTTTGAGTACCACACTGTCTTGGTTACACTGATTTATTTTCATATATTAAGCCACCCATGCCCTCCTAGAACTAGACCCTCTTGGTCATGGTGCTTAATTTGCTTGATATGTTGATGGATTCACTTATTAGTATTTTGTTGATTATTTTTGTATCTGTCTTCATAAGGGAATTTGATCTATAGTGTACTTTTTTATTGTCTGTCTCTGTCTCATTTTCTTATCATAGTACAACTGGCTTCTTAGAATGATTTGAAAAGTTCCCTGCTTTATTGGGAGGAGGTTTGTGAAGGATTCGCATTAATTTTTCTTAAATGTTTCATAGAATTCCCAGTAAAGCCACTTGGGCCTAGCGTTTTCTTTGTGGGATGTTTTTTATTACTGATATAATTTTTAAATTTTTATCCATCTATTCAGATATTCTATTTTTTCTTGAGTCAGTTTCAGTAGTTTATGACTTTGTAGAAATCATCTATTTCATCTAGATTTTCTAATTTGTGGGCACACATTTATTATATTCCTTCATTGTCCTTTTTAATTCTACAAGGTTGAATTTCATTTCAAATTGTAGTAATTTGGTCTTCTCTCTTTTGTTATGTCTTGGTTGGTCTATCTAAAATTTTGCCCTTAAAAAAAATAAATAAATAAATAAAATCAATAAAATAAAATAAATAAATAAATAATAAAATTTTGCCCTTGTTTACCTTTACAAAATATCAGGTTTTAGTCTTTTTTATTTTCATTTTTCTATTGTCTATTTTATTAATTTATGCTCTAATGTTTATTATCTTCTTTTGCTTGTTTTGGATTTACTTTTCTTTTTTCTGGCTTCTTAAATTGAAAGGTTAGATTATTGATTTGAGATTTATTTTGAATATAGTTGTTTATAGCCTACATTTTACTCTAAGCATTGCTTTATGTGTACCCCATAAGTTTTGGTATGTTGTCTGTTTATTTTAATTTATCTCAGGGTATTATCTAATATCTCATATGATTTATTGACCACTTGTTTACTTAAGAGTGTGTTACTTAATTTCCCAAATCTTCTCATATCATTGATTCATAATTTATTCCATTGTGGTAAGAGAACATGCTTTGTATGATTTTAATATTTTTAAATATATTGAGACTTGTTTTTTGCCTATCTTATAGTCTGTCCTTGAGAATGTTACATGTGCATTTGAGAAGAATGTGTATCCTGCTGTTGTTGGATGGAGTGTTCTATGTGTATTTGTGGTTTATACTGTTGCTCAAGTCTTCTGTTTTCTCTTTGATTTTGTTTAGTTGTTCTACCCATTACTGAAACTGAAATATTAATGTCTTCAGCTGTTATTGTTGAATTACCTATTTCTCCTTTTGATTCTGTCAGTTTTTGTTCTGTGTACCTTGAGACCTCTGTTGTTATGTAAATGTTATAATTGTTATATCTTTTTATGTGTTGACAGTGTCCTTTAAAATTGCCCCATTTTGTTGCTAATTTTGTTTTAAAGCCTACTTTGTTTGATGTTAGTATAGCCTCTGTTTTTTGTTTGGTTACCATTTGTATAGTATATCTTTTTGCAACCTTTCACTTTCAACCTATTCGTATCTTGGACTCTGAAGTGTGTCTCTTGTAGACAACATATGATTGAGTCATGTTTTTATTTTTTATTTTTTAAATCCATTCTGTTACTCTGTGCCTTTGAGTAGTGTTTAATCCATTTACATTTAATGTAATTACTGACATGATAGAGTTTATGGTCTACCATGCTATGTGCTTTTTATATGTATTATGTCATTTTGGTTTTTATGTTTCTCCATTACTGCCTTTTTATATTGAATTGCTATTTTCTTGTGTACCATTTTATTTCTCTTGTTTATGCTACTATATTTTAAAAATTTATTTTAAACCATTATTCATCATGATCCCATCAATATTGACTTGTAGTTATTGATTTATGCTGCTGTCTTTTAAATCAGAAGGGAGAAAAAAGTTATGCTTTAAATATACAGTTTTACAGTTTTACTGTCTTTACTATTAGTTACTTCTACTAGTGCTCTTTATTTCTTCATGTGTATTAGAATTGCTATTTCTTTGCAGCCTGAAGGACATTTAGTATTTCTTGTAAGGCTGGAGACTAGCAACGAATTTTCTGTTTTTTGATTTTCAATGAAGGTTTTAATTTCTCCTTCAAAAGGATAGTTTTGCTAAAGATAGAATTCTTTGTTGATAGTCTTTTTCTTTCAGGACTCTTAATAAGTCTCCTAATGCCCTGTGGCCTCCATGTTTTTTGATGAAAAATCAACTATTAAACTTATTGAGGTTTCCTGTACATCACTTCTCCATCTTGCTGCTTTTAAGATTCTCTTTTTTATGATGTATTTGGGTATGAGTTTCTTTGAGAGTTTACCCAAGTTGGACTTTGTTGAACTTCTTAAATGTGTGCATTAATGTTTTTTCCAAAGTTTGGGACGTTTTCAACCATATATCTTCAAATACTCTTTTCTCTCTTGCCTCTCCTTTGGGACTTTAATTATGCATAATGCTTGATGGTGTCCCACAAGCCTCAGAGTCTCTGTTCTCTTAATTTTTCTTTATTCTTTTTTCTTTCTACTCCTAAACTTGGATAATTTCAATTAACCTATCTTTAAATTACTGATTCTTTCTTCTTCCAACTCAAATATTGCACTTTTAAATTTCGGACTTTCTGTTTGGTTCTTTCTACAATTTCTGGTTCTTGATCAATACTCTCTATTTAGTGAAACATCATTCTCCTACTTTCCTTTAGATCTTTAAACATGTTTCTTTTAACTCTTGGGATGTAATAAAATAGCTGATTTATTTTATTTTTTTAATTTTAAGATTTTTTTTTAAGAGGGAAAGAAAAGGGAAGTGGAGCGGGGGATTGGGGGAGAATGAAAGAGAGAGAGAGAGAGAATGAATCTTAAGCAAGCTCCACTACCCAGCACAGAGCCTGACACAGGGCTCAGTCTCATGACCCTGAGATCATGACATGAGCTGAAATCTAGAGTTGGATATTTAACCAACTGAGCCACCCAGGCATCCCTTTAAAAAGCTGATTTAAAGTCTTTGTCTAATAAGTTCAATATCTGAGCTTCCTTATGGACATATTCTCTTGACTGCTTCTTTTTCCAGGCATGGACCATTCTTTCTTATTTCTTTGCATGTCTCATAACTTTTTGAAAAGTAGACATTTTAAGTGTAATGTGGTATAAAATAACGCTTAACATCACAAATCATCAAAGGAATGCATATCAAAACTACAATGAGATGTCACCTTACACATGTCAGAATGGCTAAAGTCAAAAACACAAGAAATACCAACAGTTAGCCAAGATTTAGGAAAAAAAGGAACACTCTTGTGCTGTTGGTGGGAATGCAAACTGGTGCAACCACTGTGAACAAAAGTATAGAGGTTCCTCAAAAAATTAAAAATGTATTTACCTTATGATCCAGTAATTCCACTATTGGGTATTTACCCAAAGAATGAAAAAACACTAGTTCAAAAAGATACATGTACTCCTATATTAATTGTAGCAATACTTACGATAGTGAAATTATGGAAGCAACCCAAATGTTCATCAATAGATGAACGGATAAAGAAAATGTGATATTGTAAGATAGATAAGATTGTTGATAGATAGATAGATAGATAGATATAATGTAATATTACTTGTTGCCATTTGCAACAAAAGTAATGTAATATTACTTGTTGCCATTTGCAACAACATGGCTGCATCTAGAGAGTATAATGCTAAGTGAAATAAGTCAGTCAGAGAAAGACAAATATCATATGATTTCACTCATGTGGAATATAAGAAACAAAACAAAAGAACAAAGAAAAAGAGATGAGCCAAAAAACAGACTCTTAGCTATGGAGAATAAATTGGTGGTTGCCATCAGAAGGGAGGTTACTGTGACAACAGTGCATGAGTGTTCCTTTTGTGGTTGGGGGAATGGATTATATAAGTGAAGGGGATTAAGAATACACCTACCATGATGATCACTGAGTGATGTATATAATTTTCAAAGCACTATATTGTACACCTGAAACTAATATAACTGTACATTAACTATACTAGAATTAAAACATTAAAATTTTAAAAAGTAATAATATAATGTGGCAGTTCTGGAAACAATTTTCTCTTCTTTCCATAGTTATTATTGTTGTAGTTGTCACTGCTGTTGCTGGGTGTTTGTTTGTTTGTTTTTGTCTTCTGTTTATTTACTTAACATGTAGGTGGAATACTGGTACTCCCCAAGATAGTCACATCTTACTCCTAGAACCTGTGACTATGTTAGGTCACATGCCTCATAGGAATTAAGAATACAGATGGAATTAAGGTTGTTAATCAACTGACCTCAAAATAGGGAGCTTACCCAGGATTATCCAGGTGGGTCTGGTGTAATCAGAAGGACATTAAAAGTGGATGAAAGGGGCAGGACTTCAGAGTGAGAGGATGTGAGAAAGTCTTATGAATCCTTCACACGTTCCCATTGCTGGTTTTAAAGATGGATGAAGGGAGGCCACAAACCAAGGAATATAAGTGACCTCTATAAATTGGAAAAGATGAGGAAATAGATTCTCCTCTGTGGCCTACAGAAAGGAACTGAGCCCTTCTGAGACATTTATTTTAGCCCAGTGAGACTGTTGGACTTCTTATCCATAAAACTATAAGATAATAAATTTGTATTGTTGAAACTGTCAAGTTTGAGGCAATTTGTTGTGAAAGCAAGACGAAACTAATATGGTGAGTTTTCTGAACAATTTCTATAAAGTCTGTCTTTACAGATTTTAACCTGCCCCAGGGGAAAAGGTTGTTTGCACTAGAAAACTCTGCATCTGATTAAATAAAGACAAATCCTTTGAGTGGGGATTTCCAGGGAAGGACCAGACAGGTCAAACAGTGGCAGTTTTCTAGGAATAGTGCTGTTAGGTAGCTCCTAACCTATTCTGGCTCTTTCAGTATCTGCTAGGTTCTTTTTTTCTCTGTGGTTGCTAGGCTATTTATTTTCAAGGTTACTGCTGATCTGGGGAAAGAGTGCTGGGAATAGAGGGAGATAAAATGCCATGAAACTCACTGTTCTTAATGAGATTTAGCTGTTTTTCTTGAATAAACACTTGTTGGATTGTTGTAAGTCTTTGGTTAATTTCCAGAGTTCTGAAAAAGTTGATTTTGACAAATTTTCCAGTGTTCTTGTTTCTTTTATGGAGGAGTGGATTTTTTGGAGTCCTTACTCTGCCATTCTTGCTGACATCTAATCTTTTTTTCTTTAAGTACTTAAGGGGAGTGAAAAATAGCCAACCCACTCCATAGCTGTTGCATTTCTTACCATAATGTTTTATTGCAGCAGCTACATAGTCTGTCAAAGCCTTCAGTGATCACTTCAGTCCAGAAGGCTTCAAGTGAGTATTTAAATAACTGTTTTGAAGGAATGTGCCATGGATTAATTATTTTTCCTTTTCAGTTGGAAAAGTCAGATAGCCATATTTAAAAGTCTTTTGTCCCTAAATATCATGTCATTCATCTGAATTCAGTGCAGAAAATAGAAACATTCTAGGCATTTCAAGCTGTAAGAGTTAACTCATTGAATTAAATGGAGACAGATACTTAAGAGAGGATTGATTGGGTTTTAGGCTATGTCTTCAGGAACAATCTCCAGAAATACAGATATTTACCCTTGAGGACATATTTTATTTTAAACTTGTTGAAAACCAGCTTTGAGTTTCATTGTCTTTCGTAGTTGTTTTTGATTGTTTTCTTTGGTATTGTCTTCTGTTTATTTTATTATTTCCTTATCCCTGACTTCTTTTGGTTTATTTTATTGGTTTTTTTCTGGATTCTGAATTGAATGTTTGGAACATTTATTTTCATTGTTTCTTAGTTTTTGATATGTTAATTAGGGCTCTAGGATTTCCCTTGAATACTATACTATACAGCTAGGTGACACACTCTGTTTTCATTTTAATCAATCTCATTCTGTTTTATTTTTTTCTGATCATATACTTTTGTCTTGATTTCCTCTTTAATGAGGTTATCCCCCTGTAAAGAGCTTTACATTTTTGTTTTTGATTTATACTCATTTTTGTTAGAGTTTTATTAAATTATGGTTACAAATGCTTTATTGAGATTTTGTGGCCTAATATGTAGTCAGTTTTGAAAATATTCTGTTGGCATTTGAAAAAAATGTATATTCCTTGTTAACTATGTATGTGTATATATATATATATACACACACACACACATATATATACACACACATACACATATACACACACAGTCTGAATGGGTAATTTTATTTTTCAAATTCTTTAAAACGGAATATTACTCAGCCATTAGAAATGACAAATACCCACCATTTGCTTCAACGTGGATGGAACTGGAGGGTATTATGCTGAGTGAAATAAGTCAATCGGAGAAGGACAAACATTATATGGTCTCATTCATTTGGGAAATATAAATAATAGTGAAAGGGAATAGAAGGGAAGGGAGAAGAAATGGGTAGGAAATATCAGAAAGGGAGACAAAACATGAAGACTCCTAACTCTGGGAAACGAACTAGGGGTGGTGGAAGGGGAGGAGGGCGGGGGTGGGGGTGAATGGGTGACGGGCACTGAGGGGGACACTTGACGGGATGAGCACCGGGTGTTATTCTGTATGTTGGCAAATTGAACAAATTGGCTAATCTATAATTCTGAGGATTTTCCTGTTTGAGTACAGAAGAATGAATGATACTGAAAACCTATTAAGATCTTTTTTTTTCTGTTCTTTAATTCTACTTAATAATATACTTTTATTACAAGTATATCAGTGTATATATGTGAAAGAAAGAAAGGAATGATAATTTCTACTGAGCAAATAGTTTCCATTTAAATATCCTATTTATGTGAATCAATATGTTTGGGCTTCTTATAGAACCACCTAGTCTGGAGGATGCAGGGAAGATGCTGAATGAGACTGTGGTGGTGAACAATCCCATTCAGTTGGAGTGTAAAGCAGCTGGAAATCCCTTGCCTGGTAGGTTCACGTGTGGACTCTCTAACTTACTGACATTTTAAGATATCTGGAAAAAGCTAAATCTGTTTATGAGCACAATATAGTAATTACTAATAAATGAAAGATTATAGAACACATTACAAGGGTAAAGCATTGATAAGGATGATATAAAGGATGATATTTTTGAATTTTCACTGCTTCTAACTGCATGAAATAATTTACCCATTGTTTACACAAGGTAAAAATATGTGAATAACTAGTTGTCTTATTGTCCTCACTGTGGCCACAAAACCCACAATGGTAGTTTTTTATACATTTATGTTGAAAACTATGTTTTTTCTCTAGTTCAAATCGATTATGTTTATAAATCAGTCATTTAATGAGTGTATTATTCTTTTTGTTGATTCTCATCACTGGTAACTTATTAATATGAATCAATAAGAACATAATTTTTAGGCTAATAGTATATATACTCTGGTTTTGATCGAAAGCATAGATAAATTTTTAAAATTTTTTATAGATGAGAGGAATATATACAACAAAAAAGTATAGAATTGGTTAAAAGTTTGCTATCAAACAATATTGATATATTAGAGATAACAGAATATTTGCTTTATAATTTAATTTTCAATACTTTTATATTGGCATGGCTAGTCATGTTTTTCTTAGGGTTACCTCCTCAAAAACCAATCCTAAAGACATATTTAAACTGATTAAACTTGAATGATAAGCATAAGAACAAAGCAATTATTAGTATTTTAGTTAAGCTCCAATTTAGTGGTATTGAGCTTTAAAAGAAAAAATTTAAATAGACTTGTTTCTTTTTCCCCTTGCAGCTATTAAATGGTACAAAGATAACCGTCCACTCTCAGCTTCCACCGGTGTGACTTTCTTGAACAGAGGACAGATTATTGATATTGAAAGTGCCCAGATCACCGATGCTGGCATATATAAATGTATGGCCATCAACTCAGCTGGAGCTACAGAGTTATTTTACAGTCTTCAGGTTCATGGTTAGTGCCACTCCCCTAGACTCTTCCTGGGATAAAAATGCATTCAAAATGATTAAGTACTTCTATAAAATTTCAGTGTGAATATTTTACATAGTGTGTTTTGTCATCTTTATTTAAAGGTGCAGTGCTATAAAACTGATGACTGTTTTTATTTCCTGATTCCTATTAAAATGGTCTAGTTTCATATGCTGTTGAACGTGAGTTTGCTTTAGATGAACTGTTGAAATAGTCACCAACGGTCTTATCAGCTAATGACAATAACCCTGTTTGTAAATATTGTCTATCAAAATCATAGGTTTTGGTCAAAGAAAGATTTTAAGTTATTGTCTCTAATAATGCTTTTAAGACAACTTAGTAGTCATGGATACAGTGGAGGAAGACATATACACACAAGCATACACATTCCTGGAAATCAAGAAATAAAAATATACTTTGTGATTAAAAACTGGATTTCCTAAACAAAGTACCAAAACCTCCTTCTCCTCACCTATAAAATGGAGATATTGATAATTAGACAGTAGATTAGAATAAATGATATGAAAGAACTCCCCAAACTCACCAAAACAAAACCATGAAAAACCCACATGTGAAAACACAACTGTCATTATTTGAGGTGAAATATTCTGTGATGTTAATATATCTTACTTTTTAAAAAAAGATTTTATTTATTTATTCATGAGAGACATATATATATATAGAGAGAGACAGGCTGAGACACAGGCAGAGGGAGAAGCAGGCTCCCTGCAGGGAGCCTTGATCCCTGGTCTCCAGGATCACGCCCTGGGCTGAAGGCGGTGCTAAACTGCTGAGCCACCCGGACTGCCCAATATATCTTACTTTTATTTATTTTTTATTTCTTTTCAGTGCCCCCATCGATTTCTGGCAGCAATAGCATGGTGGCAGTGGTGGTTAATAACCTGGTGAGATTAGAATGTGAAGCTAGAGGAATCCCTGCTCCAAGTCTGACCTGGTTGAAAGATGGAAGCCCTGTCTCTAGTTTCGCTAACGGGATACAGGTACTCTCTCATTTCTTAAGGACACTCTACCACAGGATTTGGAGAATAAGAATTAACAAAGGTTATCCAAAAACATACACATACACATCCATAAATACCATAGCCACAAAACTGGGATTCTAAACAATTCTTTAAAAGCCCAGTACATCTAAGAATTCTTCTATTTCATATGTAGGTACTATATTTTGACCATTTGCTTCACTTTCTACTTACCTCTCTATCCTCATTCCCTACCAGCATCACAAAAGATAACTTGTACAAAGAAATGTTCATCAACAACAAAAACAGGAATTTCCTCATAAAATTTATATTTAAATGTTTGGAAACATTACTGAGTTAGAGAACCATATACAGTATATTTAATTTTATAAAAACATCAAGTTATAAAGTAAGAAAAGTGAGAAAAGCAATCTTGTAGAAATGAAATTTGAATCTGAGAAAGCAGTTTAAGTGCTTCACACTGACTCAAAATTATAGAAGCACATATATCTCTTTTAAAGCGTACTTTAATTTTATTTTGTCTAGCAGATTTCTTAGTTCTCCCACAATTCTACTTCTTTAGCTTTTCTCAGAAATCCAGTGCTTGCAGAATTTGGGACCATAGAATATCCAGTGTTAATGTCATTATTTTAGAAGGACAACTAGACCAATGGAATAAAAGAGTCATGAACGTGACTGATTAATTTATTTGGCTACTACTTCACTATTAATTATAACTTCTTATTTATCCTACCCAAGAAAATTAGAAGGAAGATTAGCTCCTCCTATTCCCACTTCTCATCTTTCTCCTCTGGTGGCTTTTCTTCTCTCTGCAGTAAGGATGGGATGAGATTGGACCTTCACTTGATTTTGTATATAAGGACTTGTTTTCAGTGGTTATTACCAAGTTTTTGTTCTAGCTTTTTACACTCTTCTTTCAAAGAGAAAATGAGAAATAGATTATATGATGCTTTCCCACTTTAAAATACATAAGTGGAAAAATAAATAAAATATCCAAGTGGAAATCTTTCTGAAGGTAAATGTCAATTGATTAACCTCAGAAAATAGGGAAAAAAGACTGTTTACATATATGTTTCTTTAAAGGGCATGTTGGCTATTTGTCTTTCTTATCATTGAAAGGTTCTGTCTGGAGGCCGCATCCTAGCACTGACCAGTGCTCAAATCAGTGATACTGGGAGATACACCTGCGTGGCAGTGAACGCTGCTGGGGAGAAACAAAGGGACATTGACCTCAGAATATATGGTGAAATATTTTAATAATTATTTTTGTTCTGATAAAAATGTGTTTAATTCCTGAGATCATTGAGGAAGGTAAGGGAAGTTGTTGACAATAAAGAACCATGAGCAATAGAGATAATTACAGTATTAATTCTAATCAAATTCTACCTTTCTGCCTTACATTTGACTTTATGTGATTTTCCTTTATTAAAGTTCTAAGAAATTAAGCATATATCTAGCATGCTAGGCGTTGGTTTCATAGAATACTCTAAAGAACATGACCATGGAAAGCAGCTTTGCAATTTGGAAGATATAATCTTCTCACTGTTCAAGTAGCTCTCTTAATCTATTCTTAATCTAAAAGACTTGATTTTATTACTTTTAGGTTATATTTATAATAAGCATATTTTATAGTCAATGCTACGTCTTTAATTAAAGACTATTGAGAAGCAAAAGTTAAGCACAAATTTAGAGAAAATTCAAGTTTTTTCTTTTTTTTTCAAGTTTTTTTTCACCCATGATACAGCCATAAGTTACAAAAGGAAACGTCTAATTCTATCACAGCAAAAGTCCTCTTGAACAAAGTTCAATCCTAATTTACCTGCATTCATAGAATGTGTTTTTTTCATTCCATATTTTAGTTTACCTTAGCATTAAGAGCTGTTTTAGGCTTTTTTTCAGTGTCTTATTTGCATTATATTCCTTTGTCATGGAATAATGGAATTGTTTTTCCATGGACCCTCAAAGAGTAATTGGTTTTTTTTCTATTTTAATTCCAGTATAATTAACATACAGTGATATATTAGTTTCAAGTGTACAATCCTAAGTCCCACTTCGCTTCCACTCCTATTCAAAATATCTTTTTTTTTTTACACCCAGACCATGTGGGTTGACTCCTCCTTACAAGTTTGCTAAAAGTAAATGTAATGATCACAAGTAACTTATAAGTCATAATTTTTTAATTTAAAAAACACAAGAAAAACCACTTTGTTGCAACATGGCTAACTTAGATGTCTAATTGTTCTAAAGTGGCTCAGTTGGCATTAGTAAGCTACTGAAGGGTTCTTTGTGCTCCCTCTGTTCTATTGCTTCTGTAGTTGCATGGGTCCACATCTAGTCTCTAGCTTTGCTAGTGCTCTGTGTCTGAGATAACAGATGGGTCTAGGGACACCTGGGTGGCTCAGTGGTTGAATGTCTGCTGTTGGCTTAGGTCATGATCCCCCAGGGTCCTGGGATCAAATCCTGCATCAGGCTCCCTGTGGGGAGCTTCTCCCTTTGCCTATGTCTCTGCCTCTCTCTTTGTGTCTCTCATGAATAAATAAATAAAATCTTTTTTAAAAAATAGGTCTAAAATACCCAACCTAAGGGAATCTACTACTTCCCTTAAATCTAATTGGGTCATTTTTATGTTTTATGAAGAATTGGAATGCTGATAGTCTGAAATATCCTTAGAGAATGATTCAATCAGTCAATCTAAGAACGTGATACAAAATCTCCTTCAATTATTATCAAACAAGCAGAGGGTCGACATGAATATTTTCTGGGTTTCAGTCAGCAGTGAAAATCTGGGATTGGCTCCTTCTGTTTCTACATGGGTTAGCATCAAAAGTATACCAGAGAGACAATAGAGAGTTGATATTTTCCAGGAGCCATAAAAATAAACATCATTATTTTTTTTATCATTTGCCAAAGCATTTCCGTACCACCCTTTTGGTCTGAAAAGTGGGATCTTTCCTCTGTTATAAAAATCAGATGGCTAGTGTATATATATTTAGCATTTGAAATATAGATGCATAGTTTCTGTGCTCCACATTAGTATTATTTCTTTTTTTAGTATTATTTCTATATATTATATTCCTATATTCATAGTAATAATCTTGACAATCTCATGTCTCATTGGAGCCTAATGAATATTCAACCCCAACAGCCAATCGCCTTCATATTTACTTTGTAGACTGTGGGGGTGATAAGAGGAGTAGATAGTGGATAAAATAGCTTTCCCTATGATTATAACAGTAGTTCAGTAAAAAAATTTCCCCTGGTATAAATTCAGAGGATATTTTACCATATTCTAGGTGCCATAACAAGAGAATTGGGTTTTTAAATGATTGAGATTCCTATTGTACCTTTTCTTTGAACCTCAGAGAACTTTGTCTAGCATCTCAACAAGTGTAACCCTACAACAGTGCTGATTTTGATAATTAAATTTAACAACTGTAATTTGTAGGATGAGAAACAGACATGATATACCCCTTCCTAAGCAATATAACCACAAAGCTAAGTAGGGATAACATCTAAGGAAGCTGAGATCTAAAGGGTAGAGGCTTGTTCTCTTTTCAGACTAAACAAAAAGTTGGAAATGAAAGGACAGAAAACATAGATGCATTTCAGTAATATGTATCCTCAGCTATAATTAGATTTACTTTAATTTATGTTCCTTAAGAAACAAATACTCTATTGTTTTTGCATTTTTCCTCTCAATTAAAAAAAATCTGGTTTCTTTTTGAACTTGATTCAACTCCTTTAGCCATAAAGAAAAATAATTGGAGGAAAAATATTTGGAAATAAATTAACATTCTGCTTTCTTGAATTATTTCTGCCTTTTACTTCTACAAGCGTCATAAAGAATTCATGCTCTTTTATAAATGCTATAAATACTCTAAACATATTTTTATACAGTTATGGTACTTTTTTGTTCACTGAGACCAGATTTTACCTGAAATTACTTCCAAGATGTTAAATTGGCTATTTTACTTAGGGCTTTCTGTGCTAAGACTGGTGAATGTATCTGTTTTCATAATATCTTAGAAAATAGCACTAATTGTGCTGAATTTGCTAATATGTGGCAGTTTTAATCTCAGACTGGTTATATATCTTTTATCTCATGTGTCACATATTAAAAACAATACTACTGTTTTCTGTTCCCCATAGATTACTTTAAATTTATTGAGAGCCAGATGTCTGTATGTGCTGTTAAATTGAGCAGAAGGGATATCAGGAATCTCTGCACAAATGCTCTGTTACTCTATTCCAGCTATTGTGCATGGCATTTCTTTGCACCATGGCATCAATTCCTTTGGATTTAGCACAGGTCCTACATCCAGATACTCTATAAGAAAGTGGCCTTTAGTTTACATGCCTTCCTTCTTTAGGAGACATGGTAGCAGAGAAACCTCCTGGTTACAGAACTGCAATGTTACTTGTCAAAACCTATTGCATTCATTGTCATTTTGCCACATGCCACAAGATCCAGCCTGAAACAATGGCTAATGAACTATAATAACAATCCTTACCACAAAAATCTTATTTCTATCAAAGCATTTGGAAAGTCCCTTAGGATTCATTTCAGTGCAGCGTAACCTTTCTTACCAAAAAAAACACAAATACTACAAATATGGTACATTTCCTACAATCCTGAATAGTTATGGGATTTAGTGAGAAACGGCCAAGGAAATTCCTCTCTGTGTTTTTTTTCAGAGTGGCCCTCTTATAACAGGCTTGATTTCATCGTTAGTTTGTGTTTTTTGAATTATTATAAATACAGTCCTGAATGAGTCCTTGAGAGGTTATGGAGCCCACCCTCTCATTCTTGGCAGGACTGTACCTAAACCATCTGAGACAAATGATTGTTTACTCTATATTTTAATACACCCAAGGGAAGGAGATTCCTTAGACTTCTCCAAGTACACATTTCAACATCTGACAAGCTTGATAGCCAGGGAGTTCTAATTTTAATCTCATTAAAATTTCAACTCATTTCCTCTTTTTATGTAATTGTATGTTGTACAGCTGGTCATTGCTTTCGTTTTTGTGTGTCATTTATCCCACATGGTCTTTATTCCATAGAAAGCTGGCAAGGCATCATGGAAAACCAAAAAGGGCTCTAAACTGCAAGTCAGAAGACTCCTAGCTTTGCCACAAATTAGTCACATTATTTCAAATAAGTTACCGTCTGTCACCTACCTACTTCATGTTCTACACACTGTGAGGCAGGACTAGATGGTCTCTTTCAACTCTACTTTTTTTTTATTTTGCCTCCATGTCTATAAAATTTATTTTCTTTTGCAAAAATATAAACAAATCTCAAAATGTATGTATGCTTTTAATTATTGTTATTTCCAGAGTGTTTCATGAGTAATTTACTACTTTGGAAATCTTAAGCAGTAACATCTAGTTCAAAAAGTTTCTGAAATAGGCACTTGGTGAGAACTTCCAGTTCTAAAACTTCTTAAAGTGAAAAGTTAATGAAAAGTATTTCTGTTCAATAGGAACATGTTAATCAGGGATTTATTAATACTTGATTCTAAGCCAAATGATGCAAAGAGGGTATGTTAGAATTATTGTGATCCTACATCTCAAAAGAACTAATACATTTATTTGTGTATGTCCTGATGATTAATAAAGATAAGCAGTGTGCTGGCCTGTTTTATCTTGAAGAAAAATCCTTCTTTCACTTAGTTCCACCAAATATTATGGGAGAAGAACAGAACATCTCTGTCCTCATTAGCCAGTCTGTGGAGTTACTATGTCAGAGTGATGCTATCCCACCACCTACTTTGACTTGGTTAAAGGATGGCCGCCCCTTGCTGAAGAAACCAGGCCTCAGTATCTCTGAAAATGGAAGTGTGTTAAAGGTAAGGCTATAGATTCATTTACTTCTTATATTATTCCTAAGCTCATGGCTTTGATTTTAAACTTGCCCATCTACAAGTGTTCTAATTTCATCTTATAAAATTCTAGGTACCCTTTTATTAATGAGGTTTGTAGTATTTTAAAATTTTATGCTTAGTAAGATTTAGATATTTGTCTATCCATATTTGTAGCCAGAAGCCATCCAGAAATGCTTCTGGGAAAATATTATAGAACTCTTGTAACGAGTGCTTCATTTTTAGTCATTCACCCATTCTAGATGCTCTGCATACCATATGAAATATAGACATATTTCCTACCCTCAATTTCTTCCAATTTTGCATAAATATATGAAAATTAACAATTCCATGGAAAATGCAATAAGTACTATAAGTCTCATTACTTGTAGTAATTACTTAATTACTATTTGGATGGTATAGATAATACATTTTAGGAGGATAGCAAAAGGGGAGGCTATGTTTGCCTGGAAGTCTTAGAAGTCTCCTTGACTTTTTATGTGTAAATTGGACAATAGGCCTGATTAAAGAAAGCAGGTAAGCTAGTGTCCTCATATTAATGGGACAAAAGGCCTGATTAAAGAAAGCAGGTAAGCTAGTGTCCTCATAATAACCCTACTGAGAAATTGAAAGAAAGGGAAAGAATGGCTAAATAATCTGTCCATAGTTACTAAGTGTCAGAAATGGGATTTTAATACAGGGAGTATAGCTTTAAAACTCATGCTACTAACCACTATTCCACATAGCTTCTTGGTAAAGGAAGACTATTACTCACATACAAAGAGAGTCTTGAGAAGTGGATGATGGTGTCCACACAGAGGAAGCTGAGAAGCTTATATAAGGAGAGCAGAAGCGTGGGAGAAAATGAGAGGGAATATGAAGTGTGTTAGAGGCAATGAAGTAGAGACCTTAGGGATTATGATCTGTAATAGAGGATCTGGGTGAAGAAGGAAAGGCCAGAATAACTGATAGGAGGCATGTAGAATGAGTCAGTTGAGCTATATAGGGGGAGAAGAGCAAAAAGCACTGGCCATGCTTAGAGGCAGACCCAGAACTCTAGAAATCAACTGGTAAAATTCTCAAACCAATGAAGAAATCGGGTCTATTGAATCTTCACCATCATCTTTTTTCTGGCTTCCCAAACCAATTGATATCTGTGCTCTGAAGAAATCAACTCCTATACCCAAAACAATTCATGCAAATCTTCAAGCAGGTAAAGTAATAGATTCTTACCATTTTATTTTGCCTGGAACACACCAGGCAATCAATAAATTTTTTTAAGTTTTTATTTTAATTCCAGTATAGTTAACATACAGTGTTGCATTAGTTTCAGGTGTAGTTTTAAGTGTAGTGATTCAATGCTTCCATATTTCACCCATTCCCTCACCCACCTCCATTCTAGTAATCATCTGTTTGCTCTCTATAGTTAAGACTCTTGTTTCTTGGTTTGTTTATTTCTCTTTATTTCCATTTGTTCATTTGTCTTGATTCTTAAATTCTAGATATGAGTAAAATCATTTGGTATTTGTCTTTTTCTGATAGATTTCTTTCATTTAGTATTATATTCTCTAGCTCCAACTATGTTGTTGCAAATAGCCAGACTTTATTCTTATTTATGGCTAGATAATATTCCATCCCAATAATAAATATCTTTATATGTCATTTGCCAATATCTTCTCCCATTCCATAGGTTGCCTTTGAGTTTTGCTGTTTCCTTTGGTGTGTAGAGCTTTCTATCTTGATGAAGTCCCAGTAGTTTATTTTTGCCTTTATTTCCCTTGCTTCAGGAAATCTATATAGAAAAATGTTGCTATGGCCAAGACTTATCAAAACACAGCAAACACCACAGAAGGACAAACAATCATAAGAGAATATTATGAAAAATTATATGCTAACAAACTAGGCAGTCTGGAAGAAATGGACAAATTACTAGAAACATACAAACTACCAAAATTGAAACAGGACCCATAACCAGCAAAGAAAATTGAATCAGTACTCAAATATCTCCCAACAAACAAAAGTCCAGGGCCAGATGGCTTCTCAGGGGGAAGTTCTACCAATCATTTAAAGAGGAGCTAATACCTATCCTTCACAAACTGTTCCAAAAAATAGAAATGGAAGGAAAATTTCCAAATTCCTTCAATGAGGCCAGCATTACTTTGATTCTAAAATTAGACCAAGACCCTAATTAAAAAGAGAATTACAGGCCAATATCCCTAATGAATATAGATGCAAAAATACTCAATAAAATAATAGCAAATCAAATTCAGCAATACATTAAAAGAATTATTCACCACGACCAAGTAGGATTTATTTCTGGGCTGCATGGATGGTTCAATATTCACAAGTCAATCACCACATTAATAAAAGAAAAGATAAGACCCATATGACCCTGTCAATAGATGGGGAAAAGGCATTTGACAAATACAGCATCCTTTCTGGACAAAAATCCTCAACAAAGTAGAAATAGATGGAACATACTTCAATATCATAGAGATCATATACAAAGGACCCACAGTTAACATCATCCTCAATGGGGAAAAACAAGAGCTGTTCCCCTATGGTCAGGAATAAGACAAGGGTGCCCACTCTCACCAGTACTAGTTAACATCATGCTGGAAATCTTAGCCTTAGCAATTAAACAACAAAAAGAAATAAAAGGCATCCATATAGTCGAGGAAGAAGTCAAACTCTCATTATTTGTAGATGACATCATACTGTAGGTAGAAAACCTGGAAGACTCCCCCCAAAAATTGATAGAACTAAGGCATGACATGAATCAACAAAGTCACAAGGTATATAATCAATGTACAGAAATTTGTTGTATTTCCATGCATCAATAAACAGCACAAAAAGGAATCAAGGAAGCAATCCCATTTGTAATTGCACCAGAAACTATGAGATACTTAGGAATAAACCTAACCCAAGAGGTAAGATCTGTACTCTGAAAAATATAGGACACTTATGAAGGAAATTGAAAAGGATATAAGGAAAATGGAAAAACATTCATGCTCATGGATTGTAAGAACAAACATTTTAAGATGTCTCTACTGCTCAAAGCTATCTACTCATTTAATACAATCTCTATCAAAATACCACCAGCATTTTTTCACAGAGCTAGAACAAACAATCCTAAAATTTGTATGGAACCATCAAAGACCCCAAATAGCTAAAGCAGTCCTATAAAAGAAAAGCAAACCTGGAAGCATCACATTTCTGTACTTCAAGCTATATTATAAAGCTATAGTCATCAAGACAGTATGGTACTGGCACAAAAGCAAACAATGGAAGAGAATAGAAATGGGTTCACAGTTATATGATTAATTAGTCTTCAACAAAGCAGGAAATAATATCCAATGGAAAAAAGAAAGACAGTCTCAACAAATGATGTTGGGAAAACTGGACAGCAACATGCAGACCACTTTCTTATACCATACACAAAAATAAATTTAAAATCCATGAAAGACCTAATTGTGAGACAGAAAACCATCAAAATCCTCTAGGAGAACACAGGCAGCAGCCTCTTTGACCTTGGCCTTAGTAACTTTTTTTTAAAGATTTTATTTATTCATGAAAGGCAGAGAGAGAGAGAGAGAGAGAGAGAGAGAGGCAGAGACACAGGCAGAGAGAGAAGCAGATTCCATGTAGGGAGCTTGATGTGGAATTCAATCCCAGGACTCCAGGATCACACCTTGGGCCGAAGGCAGATGCTCAACCACTGAGGTACCCAGGCATCCCTGTAACTTTTTTTTTTAAGATTTATATTTATTTGAGGTGGGGAGGAGAGGCAGAGGGAGAGGTAGAGAATCCCAAGCAGACTCCCCACTGAGCACAGAGCTCAATGTGGGGCTCAATCCCATGACCTTGAAATCATGACATGAGTCAAAACTAAGAGTCAGACACTCAGCCAACTGAGCCACCCAGGTGCCCCCATAGCAACTTCTTATTAGACAAGTCACTGGAGGCAAGGGAAGCAAAAGCAAAAATGAACTAATGGGACTTCATCAGAATAAAAAGCTTCTGCACAGCAAAGGAAACCATCAACAAAACTAAGAGATAGACTACAGAATGGGAGAAGATATTTGCAAATGACATATCTGATGAAAGGTTAGTATCCAAAATTTATCAAGAACTGATATAACTTAACACCCAAAAAACAAATAATCCAGTTAAAAAATGAGCAGAAGACATGAATAGACATTTTTCCAAAGAAGGCATCTAGATGACTTACAGACAGATGCAAATATGCTCAACATCACTTATCATCAGGGAAAGATAAATCAAAACCATGATGAGATACCATTTTACACTTGTCAGAACAGCTAAAATCAACAACACAAGAAACAAACGATATCAGTGAATATGTGGAGAAAGGGGAACCCTCTCACACTGCTGGTAGGAAGGCAAACTGGTACAGCCACTTTGGAAAACCGTATGGAGGTTTCTCAAAAAGTTAAAAATTGAACTACCTTAACATCCAACAATTGCACTACTAAGTATTTACCCACAGGATACAAAAATATGGATTTGAAGGGTTACATGCACCTTGCTGTTTGTAGCAGCATTATCAACAATAGCCAAACTGGAGAAAGCCTAGATGTCCATCAACTGAAGATATGGTATATATACACAATGGAATATTACTCAGCCATCAAAAAGAATGACATCTTGCCATTTGCAGTGATGTGGGTAGAGCTAGGATGTATTATGCCAAGCAAAATAAGTCAGAGAAAGAAAATATCATATGATTTCATTCATATGTGGAATTTAAGACACAAAACAGATGAACATATGGAAGAGGGAAAAGAGAGAGAGGGAGAGAAACAGAGACTCTGAAAGAGAATAAACTGAGGGTCGATGGAGGGAGGTGGCTGTGGTATGGGTGATGAATGTTAAGGAGGGCACTTGTAATGATGAGCATTGGGTGTTGTATGTAGGTGATGAATCACTGAATTCTATTCCTAAAACCAATATTGCACTGCAACTGGAATTAAAATAAAAATTTGAAAAAAAGGAGCAGTTTGCCAAACCCAGTATAGGAAGAAAACATGTAATAAACCAGTAATACAGGTGTTATTTTACTGAACAATATTCTAGACATATAAACATTATCTATTTTAAAGCCCTAAATAATTTATTCAGAAATTGTGATTTTTGTTGCTATTTTATCTGGCTTTTATTTAATTATATTTTAAATGCCTTTCTAGACCTTCAGTCACTAATAATAATTAAAATAAAGTATGATATAGATGAAAATTGTTGAATGTTGATTTAAGTGTTGAATGTGGGTGATGTGCACATAGCCATACATTTTTACTATTCTCTCTCCTTTCTATATGTTTGAAAATCTTTAGAATACTCATGAAAAATAAGAAGTCACTAATAACAATAGAAAAACTCCAATTATGAAATAGAAACTGAGGTTTCAAAGCATGGTTTTGTTTTTAGATTGAAGATGCTCAAGTTCAAGACACTGGTCGCTACACCTGTGAGGCAACAAATGTTGCTGGAAAAACTGAGAAAAACTATAATGTCAACATTTGGGGTAAGTGTGATTATATGTAATTAATTTAAGATCACTTATAGATAGACTTCCTTATCCTAAGTGTGTGTAATTTTGATGTGGAATGGTTTTCCTCTCCTGCCTGAGCTTATTCCCTTTAGCTCTTACAACCAGTATCTTCTAATGATTGATCTTTCTCCATGAACTGATGATCAATTGAAATAAGTCAAAAGGCCAAGTCATGCATGTGGATTCTGTGTGTGAGAGAGAACACCCACACTTGATGGGAGGTGGGATTACTCTACTGACCAGTTAGAAAAGTTATCCTTGCTTGAAATTCTACCATATGTTACCAATTAAGATAATTTTTAGGAATTATCACTTTTACTCAGCTACAACTGTATGCTAATTGTTAAAAAGTACCCCCATTTCCAGCATATTCACCTTTATGTTATTTACTTCTTTAAGTTCATTTATAACATGTCATGCTCTCCTAATTTTGATATTTGTTTAAACTTTTTAGCTACTGAGATAATGAGCTGAGATTTATCTTGGATTTGTAAAAATTTATTCAAAACCACATTTAAAATAAAAATAGGTAGAGGAAATGATTTGATTCCAGTGGAAAGAAAATATGTTTTAAAACTTTAAAAGCATGTATTTATGTAGAAAATGATTTGTTAATGATAAATCACCCTTTTAAAATTTTTAAAGGAAAATTAGGAGAGGTGCTATTCACTCTTTTATAAAAGATTAATTTACCTTTAAATAGTATAATTTACTAGGTGGTAATTTATCTACTACATATTAGTTATGTGTCATTAACATATGTCCTTGCCTCCTTCCATCCTTTTTCTTCCTCCATTACTCCTTCCTTTTCTTTCTCACTTCTTTCCAATAGGAAGAATATTTGTATAACTTCCAATATGGACAAGATGCTGAACTAGGTGTTGTCAAGTAAAGGTTGAAAAGAAGAAAAATTAGGAGAGATGATCAGTTAGAAAGTGAGGCGATAAATTCATTATTGTGATGCTATCTTGAAGATAGCTGTAGAGTGTCCATGTGAAGCTGTCCTCAATGCAGGCAAAAATAGAAGCCTATAATTTGAAGAGAGAGAGAGAGAGAGAAAATATTTTAAATATAAACTTGGAGACATGATTATATATGTGGCAGTTGAGGTCCCTTAGAGAATAAGAGTGTGTACAGAAGAGTATTGTAGAATGACTCTCACATGTACCATATAAGAAAAGAGACAGAAAAAATACACAAATGAGAAACTGAGAAGAAGCAGTGAAAGAGGTGAGGGAAAACGTGTGTCATGAAAACTAAGGACAGTAGTGTTTCCAAAAGAAAAAACATAGACAACAAATAAATTGGACATAGATGGGTGGGTAGGTGAATAAATGAATAATGTCATATATTGCAGAGAAATGAAATTAGACATAAACTGCAAAGTGTAGTTTACAAATAAGATGAATGCCTCTTAAAGAAAAGCAATTAAATAATGGAAAGTAGTTTATGGTAGATATAATAATAAATGATAGGGGGAGAAAGTTGATACATCAAGGATAGAGTCACTCAAAAAATATTAATGATGTGTCTCTCTGTTCAAGTCACTATGCTTCATGCAGGCATAGAGAGGTTGATGAGAAAGACAAAGACACTGGTCTCACAGAACATGTAGTCTGCTGCTGCAGAAATATCTTTACTTTAAATAGCCAATTAAAATTAAATCTCCTAAGAGATTTTATGGGAGTATTTGTGAAAAGACATACCAGGATTTATGACATCTAACTGAGATTCTAAGGATGTGCAGGCATTAGCTCTCAAAGGGGATGGAAGCAACACCTGGAGAATACTGTCTGCATTCATTGAACTAAGCATCATTCACTATGGAGCCTGGTGTGGTGAAGTGGAAAATAAGAAGATATTAGGTAGGAAAGGTTAAAAGGGGCAGATTGAAAAGGACCCCTAAAACAAATTTTTAAAGATGGATTTGATTCTTGAGGCAATTGAGTACTGTTAACATGATTTTAAGAAGGACTAAGGTGTTCAGATCCATATTTGGGGAATAAAACAGATCAACTCTAGTAGTATTAAAGAAATTGAATTAACAGGACTAATTGATTACATGGAGAGGTGTGAAAACAAGAAGAGTAAAGGATGGTTGTCAGTACGAGTTGGCCAACTAGGCCGTGTGGATAGCAGTGTCCTTCCCTCAGAGAAGGAACAAAGGTAACTGAGTTCAGTTGTGGGCAAGTCAAGTTTGAAAGGCATCCAAGTTGAGATGGTTAATGGTCAGGTATAAAAATCTGGACCTCAGATGGGGTCTGCTTTACAAATACAGATTTGCAAGTATTTGTGTCAATGGAAGCCATGGGAGCAGAGGAGGGTGGAATTGAGGTTGGACATGGTGAACTTATAGTGATGGCAATCTATGTAATTGTCATTTTCTTCTGCTGAGTTTTCCATCTGTCATTTTCTTCTGCCGAGTTTTCCGAGTTTTCTGAATAAACTGTAATATTCATCCAGAAGAAGGGTGTTGTAAAATAGGAAGTACAACAGTGCAAGGTAGTTAGGATTATTGGCAAAGGAGTAGTTGAAATTATTGATCATGAAATCTAAGCTGGAGAGCCAGTAAACAAGATTGAGGCAGCTGGATTGGGAGGTTTTTGAGAGGTGAAAAGACTTGAGATTCAATTAGGTTGATGAAATGAGAATTGGGAATAATTGAGTAAAAGAGCTATAAGGACAGAGCAGTAGAACACATTCTAGATGATGAACATGGTGGAGAAAGGATGAGGAGATCAAGGATGGGAGTAAGCCATGATGGTAAGATTGGATAGACATGTAGATGTTGAGTTCATACAGAAGAATGCCAGGTCTCCATGTGAAGGGGAAGGAATAAAACAAGTACCAGGCTGTTCAGTTAGTACAAAAAGAATGGTGAGTTCATAGATGATGGTGAGGGAGAAAGACAAGTAAATTGGTGGCATGAGCCTCAAAGGAATAGGTTTTCACACGGGGGCAGTTGAAGTTGAATAATGCCTGGAAGGCATTGAGAATGAGTTGAATTCTCCCCCGACTCATCAACTCCCAGGAGCTTGGGAGAACAAGCTCCCACACCATACTGCAGCCAGAGAAGCATCATGAAGGGAGAGTTCAGCCAGCAAAGGCAGACTCAGACTCCTTGAGAGAAGTGTGGTAGTCAGGGTTCACTTAAAGGTTCCAAAGGGAAGCCGAAGGACAGTGAGGAGGAAGGTTGTGCATTCTAGAAGATGTAACATATCCATTTCTTAGACCAAAGAAAAATAATGTCTGTCCTGTAAAATAATGTTGTAAACCTGGTGTTTTCCAGTTCTGTTCAGTATCTGAGACATCAAAACTGGCTGAGCACAACTGACGGTTAAGTGTAAATTTGGTAGATGCTTTAGCTTTTTGATGCAAGAAGTCTAATTATCTATAGTGCATTAGCTTCTTTGTATGCCACTCTGAATAGATGTATTAATTAAGCTCCTATCTATGAGAACAAGAAGTCTGCTAATAGGTATTTATTCTACATCTTACAGTTGACTTATAATATGGTATTGATATGTCAGCCTCAAGTGCTAATTATTTCCTTGTGTCATTTGATTAGAAACCTTTTTTTTTTAATGTAAAGTATTAGGAAATTTTATGTTAAGTCAATGTAAAAATAGTATTTTTTCATTTTTTTTCATCTTTCAGTACCACCAAGTATTTATGGTTCTGATGAACCTGCTCAACTTACAGTCATTGAAGGGAATCTCATTAGTTTATTGTGTGAATCAAGTGGTATTCCACCCCCAAATCTCATTTGGAAGAAGAGAGGTCAGTATTCATCGTCAACATTTATAAAATTATATATAAATGTTACATGAATTTATATTTTGTTTGACAAACAGATCAGTTTATAGACAAACTTTCCTGGGGTTTGCGTACTAAAATACTAGATAGCATGATTGCTTTATATTAAATGTGTAGCATGTGATAACACTTTATCGAGCTGAAAATACTCAGTTTTTAAACTGTTCTCCATAAAAAAATTAATTATCTGTATTAGTTGATTGCTTTATAATCTAATGCATTACAGGGTGGCTATAATGATCAAGAGTCCACCATTCAAAGAATTCTTTTTTCTTCTTTAGAGTAAACTTTAAAAAATACTTTCTATGACATTTTTGCTATATTTGTGACAGCTATGCAATGTATGTGAAGATGGAATTCTGTAGTTGAACAAATTTTCAGTTTATTAATCAACAAATATTTATTTGTATCCTTAAGTATCAGATCATCTGTATTTTTAAAATCATTTTGTCTTACTGTTTTATGATTTTATGTTATTTTTCTAAGTATGCTTTCAAATGCAATGCTGATTGAAAGAAAAATTTGGGGAAGATAATCTTGATAATGTCTCCTCTTCCTCCTGCTCCTCCTCTTCTTTCTTCTCCTCCTTCTTTTTGCATAGGATTATTTTACAGTATCATCTTCCTTTTAGGTACTCGAGCTAAGATGTAAATAAACTTATTTATCAGAGTATGTACACAAAATGCTACATATTTTTGCTTCGTATTCTGCTATTTTGTCTTTTTTGCAGGCTCTCCTGTGCTGCCTGATTCTGCAGGGCGAGTCAGAACTTTTTCTGGAGGCAGACAGTTACAGATCTCAGTTGCTGAAAAATCTGATGCAGGGCTCTATACATGTGTGGCATCGAATGTTGCTGGAACTGCAAAGAAAGACTATGGTCTCCAAGTTTACAGTAAGTTATTGATGAGCCAGACTTTCTTTTAATCTTTCTGCCTTTTCTTTTTGCTTTTTCTTTATATCTTTAAGATACATTCAAGGCAATATGGTTATAATGTACCTATCATAAGACTCACATGTTTGAATTGTGCTCACATAAACAAAGAGCAATTGTTTATTTCTGTCATTCACTTAGCAATACAGCTGTGCACTCTGCATCAGCATGCTGATAGAACACACATCAGTGTGGTTGCAATGTATTGGGGGCAGGATAGTGGATGTGTGGAATGGGGAGAGATGGCATTTTATCATAGGTTATATTTGTAAAATGCGAAAATACCTCATTTTAAAGAACATTTAATTTGTATACGATTTTAAAGTGTTTTAAATATTTGCATTATCTCATTTAACCTTTACATGAGCTGATATGAAACAAAATTATTGCCTATATTTTGTATATGTAGTAATCTAAGCCCAGAGAGGTTTCCATGAATGACCAAGGTCACATGGCTTGATTATAGTAGGACTGGCACTAGAACACAAGATTACTACTAATGCTGGCCCATTTTATTCCCCCACACACCTATGTATTAGAATTGGCCTAACTTTTTTTCTTAGAATAAGTATCAATTAGGTAAATTCAGCTGCAAAACTACAGAATAACTGGTGATTAGTGACTTAACCAATTAGAGACTTATTTTCTCTTATAATGAGAAAGCCTGAGGTTGGCAGTCCCTGGAGTTTGACAGTACCTTACTTATACCAAGACAGGAGAACTAGGATTCTCCTGTTCCTAACTTGGTGGTCTCAAGATCATTGCTGCAACTGTATCAAGTTCACAGTGAAGGCAAAAATAAGGGTAAGGCATGGTATGTTTTCTTTTCATCAAAACAGCAAAAAAATTCCAAGCCCATTTCCTTTAGCCCTCATGCCTACCAAGCAGATCTTTATTTAGATTTCATAGGCCTGAATTGATTCATGTGGCCACCTCAGGTTTCAGAGAAACAGTCTCAGCTTTTCCAACTCCTATAGTGGATGGTAGAAGGAAGAAAGGAATTGATTATGAGCAAGGCTACCATACCTATTTTATTATTAGTACTAGGAAGGCTTCTGTAAATTAGAGCTATGAGTGATAAGTTCAAGTGTTGTATAACTTGTTAAAAATCAGGGAAAGTAACAAACAGAATTCTTTTCTTACTGTGTTGATAGCTTTATTCTAAGCACAAACACATTTTTGAAACATTGGAAAGGAAGTCCACCTCTCAATATAGTAATGCCATGTCTGTTAGCCCTGGGTCCTTTCTTCAGTAGTTAGTATTTCAACATCAAAAATGAATTTGATGGCTGATAAAAATTCCTATGCAAGACTTGAAACCTTACTATTTCACTATTTTCTCTTTTTCTTCTTCTTTTTTTTTCAGTTCGGCCAACTATATCCAATAGTGGCAACCACCCTACTGAAATTATTGTTACTCGAGGGAAGAGTATTTCCTTGGAGTGTGAGGTGCAGGGCATTCCACAACCTAAAGTGACCTGGATGAAAGATGGCCGTCCTTTGACCAAGGGAAGGGGAATGGAAATATTGGATGAGGGTCGCATCCTTCAGCTGAAGAACATTCATATATCTGACACAGGCCGTTATGTGTGTGTTGCTGTGAATGTAGCAGGAATGACTGACAGAAAATATGACTTAAGTGTACATAGTAAGTATACAGAAGCTCAATAAGTCAATCCACTGGCCATTGTAATCTATAGCATCCCAGATGGGAAATGCAAGCCTTCAGTGTTGGGTTTTTTATTTACAGTTTATGATTTTCTTCATGTATACCTTTTCTCTGCACCAGTCTCATCAATTATCCTTCTGTGCCTGACCTCCCATTTCTTACCTTGCTGAAACAGGCATATAATTGGATTTTCTCTTAGAAGAAAAGTGCATATTAAAGTAGATTTAATTGTCTAATTGTCTTCTTCAAGTGCTTTTGAACCAATACTATCCCAAGTACTATTCCTTGATTCTTTGTTTTCCAAATTTGCTGTCTTGGTTAGTATATGTCTAGGTTCCTTAGAGTTTACTGACTCAACATCAGTTGCTCATGAGTTGTACTGAAGTCAGCTTTAATATTCTAATTAATGAGCCATAAATGTCAATAGAAATAGACCAAATATATATATACTTGGGGACAGCCATTTGTATGCCTGTAATTTAAATTGCAATTTTAATTTAAAAAAAAATCTGTTTATTTAAACTAAAAACAAAAATAGCTTACCCACCCCCACTGTTCTCTATGAACTTGGCTATATTTATTTGTTTGTTTTTAGATTCCACATCTAAGAGAAATCATACAGTATTTATCTTTTTGTCTGACTTATTTCACTCAGCATAATACCCTTGAGGTACTTCCATGTTGTTTTAAATGGCAAAATTTTGTTTACAACTGAACAATAATCCATTGCACATATATATACTTTAATTTCTTTATCCATCCATTGATGGACATGGGTTGTTTCCATTGCTTGGCTATTGTAAATAATGCTGTGATGAACATGGGGGTGCACATATCTTTTTAAGTTAGTGTTTTCATTTTCTTCATATAAATACCTAGAAATAAAATTACTGAATCGTATGGTGGTTCTATTTTTAAATTTTTGAGGAAACTCAAAAAACCTGTTTACCAGCAGTGGCTGCATCAATTTACAGTTCCACCAGCAGGGCCCAAGGATTCTCTTTTCTCTTTTCTCTTTTCTCTTTTCTCTTTGCTTGTTAACTTTCATCTTCTTGATAAAAGCCATTTTAAGAGATGTGAGGTGATAGCGCATTGTGCTTTTGATTTGCATTCCCTGTTGATTAATAACGTTGAGTACCTTTTCATGTACGTTTTAGCCATCTATAAGTCTTTTTTGGAAAAATGGCTATTCATAGCCTTTGCCTATTTTTAATTGATTGTTTTGGACTAATGAATTGTATGGGTTCTTTATATATTTTTGATATTAGCCCCCTATCAGGTATATGATTTACAAGTATTTTCTCCCATTCAGTAGGTTACCTTTTCATTTTGTTGTTTCCTTTGTTGTGCAGAAGCCTTTTACTTTGATATAGTCCCAGTAGTTTATTTTTGCTTTTGTTGCTTTTTGCCTTTGGTGTCACAATTGAAAAATCTTCTCCAAGACCAGTGTCAAGGGACTTATGTTTTCTTCTAGGAGCTTTATGGTTTTAGATCTTATTTTCAAGTCTTTAATCCATTTGAGTTCATTTTTATGTATGGTGTAAGATAGTGGTCCAATTTCATTCTTTTGCATTTCGCTATGCAATTTTCCCAGCACCATTCATTGAAGCGACTGTCTTTTCCCTATCAGATATTCCTGGCTCTTTTGTTGTAAACTCATTGACTGTGTTTGAGTGGATTTATTTCCAGGTTCTCTATTCTCTGTACCATTGATTTATGTGTTTGTTTTTATGCCAATTACCACACTGATTTAATTACTATAGCTTTGTAGAATAGTTTAAAATTAGAGAGCATAATGCTTCCGGCTTTCTTTCTCAAGATTGCTTTAGCTATTTGGGGTCTTCTAAGGCTCCATATAAATTTTAGTATTATTTATTCTATTACTGTGGAAAATGCCATTGGAGTTTTGATAGGGATTGCATTACAAAATAGGTTACTTTGGGTAATATGGACACTTTGATAATATTAATTCCTCAATACTTTTATGTGCCTTCTTCGATTTCTTTCGTTATTGTCTCATAGTCTTTAACATACAGGTCTTTCACTTCTGTGGTTAATTTATTCCTATGTATTTTATTCTTTTTGATACAATTGTAAATGAGATTGTTTTCTTAATTGCACTTTCTGGGACTTCATTATTAATTTATAGAAATGCAGTAGATTTTGTGTATTGATTTTATATCCTGCTACTTTAATGAATTCATTTATTCTGACAGTTTTTGGGTAGAATCTTTAGGTATTACATTTTTTTAAACTCATGGGGGCTTGAACTCACAACCCTGAGCTGAGATCAAAAGTCAGATACTTAACCAACTGAGCCACCCAGCCACCCCTGCGATTTATAAATCTACAGAAACAATGATAATTTTAATAGGCACAATTTTATAACTTGAATCCAATTAGGACATGCACAAATTCCAGTACTAATATCTTTAATTTGTAGCAAACGTGTGAGCCAAAGCAAACATAATCAGAATATAAAAGAGAAGAAGTTTCAATATTAAGTCTCTCTTTTGTTAGGCTACTTTTAATTTTTAGGATTAGGATTGTTTTTTTAGAAAACTCTGCCTATAAGAAGGTCATGAATTCATATCAGAGATTTACCAGACAAGATGAATGAGTCATAGAAAATAATTCACTACCAATAAAATAACAATATGAAAGTCATTTACTGCTATGAGTGGGGAAGAAGGGACATTTTTACTTCCAGGAATGTCACACTAAAAATACTGCTACTTCTAATGAGCTAATTGTTGTGATTGCTTATTTTGCTTACTGTTGACCAAGAAATAGAGGTCTTATTATTAACCATAGGCTGTTAAGGATTTGGTGTTTGGTATATGTTAGCTAACTTCTTTTCCTTTTCTTGTCTGTTTTATCATATAGCCCCTCCAAGCATCATAGGAAACCATGGGATACCTGAAAATATCAGTGTTGTGGAAAAGAACTCTGTGTCTCTGACTTGTGAAGCTTCAGGAATTCCCCTGCCTTCGATTACGTGGCTTAAAGATGGGTGGCCTGTCAGCCTTAGCAGTTCTGTGAGAATTCTCTCAGGTACTAGAAATTTTCATACCCTGATAATCTGGTTAGCTTCATATGGCCACAGTTTCCCCTTAATTTCTCTGTATTTTATTTTTTCTTTTTGATCTAGTTGCTTACTATAATGCTGATCATATTAAGGAAAAAATACTTAGAAGGACATCAGAAGCTACATGAAAGGGGGAGTCTCCAAATACCTCTAGATCCTCTTTAAAAAAGAAATCTCAGCACTTGCTTGTTACTTAAATCATAGGTATGTCAGAGCATTCATGCTAAAATGAGTAACAACCCATTTGAAAAGTGAGGAATGAAAAGAAGTACAGAAATTGAAGCCAAAGTCTAGAATGAATCACATTATATAACAAATCTCCATTTAATTAAGTATTTCAGGATGGATTAGTTTCCAATGAGCTAGGACTTTATGCTTATTGTAAAAAGATAATCAGCCTATTCCCCCATCGAATTATTTAAGAAAATTTATTAGCTTGTCCTTTATGGACCAGTGTAAGCGGGAAGACAGGGATCTTGAGGCCATGCCACAGGAGTCTGCACTTCACTTCCTTCATAATAATAATTAGGAAACAATCTTGCCAAGCTGTAGTTAATAAAAGGCTTGGACACGTAGAAGAATACTTAATGTGCTGAGTGAAGGCATCTGAATTCAAACACACCTCACTCTGGAAATTTTGAATTAAACCTAACAAAATGAAAGTTAAATAAACTCCTACACTTACATAAAAAAAAAAAAAAAAAAAGCAATGAGGGCTGCCTGGGTGGCTCAGTCAGTTAAGCCTCCAACTCTTGATTTCTGCTCAGGTCATGATCTTACGGTTGTGGGATTGAGTTTTTGCATCGGGCTCACGCTTAGCCAGGGGTCTGCTTCTCTCCCACTCTTTCCCTCTGCCCCTCCCCCTGCTCACTCTCTCTCTCTCTAAAATAAGTAAATAAATCTTTAAAAAAGATGAAAATTAGGGTGACATGTGGCTTCAGAATTCTTATAAGAAGATCTCTGAATTGTGTTTGTTGTTCAGTATGCATTAAAAGTGTGATGTGGTTATCAAGAAAATCAATGCAGTATTTCACCACATTAATAAAATATATTTTCATGAATAAAAAAAGGAAGAGACCAATTGTATTCCGACTTAACTTACTCATTAGGAAGACTAGAAGAAGGATTTGTTGACAATATTTTCAAAGAAGGGTAACTATGATGGTGAATTATTACAAAATAATTTACATTTCCAATTGTATTAACCTGGAAAAATAAACTGTATGTAACCTTATACTTACGTAGTGAAAATTAAATTTAAATACTTGAAGAACCATGTCACAAAAAAGGATTATACTGATTCTCCCTAGTTCCAGAGGTTAAAAGGAATGCCAGTGTATGGAAGATTCTAGGCACAGAATCTCAACTGCTGAAAAATTAGGGCTCTTTTTAAATAAAAAAGCTACATCAGGGCTCCTGGAAATGAAAAAGGCAAGATAGTAGTGATGTACTGTTATCACAAAGAGTGATCTACTCTAGCTTATTATAGATTTACGGGAGTGGTGTTTTGGTTTTGTTTAGCTTTGTTTTGCTTGACTAGCAGCTGGAGATCCCTGAGTGAACACATTAAAAGTATTTGACCTTGTGGTGCTGCCAAAGGAGTCATTCAGTTTTACAGCTGAACATGTGTATTGTGCAATAGATGAATGAGAATCAGATGAATGGCACATGACTTGCTTGGTCCTTGGTCTGTTGCACACTTCTGTTTGATTAAGATTAGTTCTCCTGAGACTTTGAGTACAGATTTTCTGAAAGCAGTACTTTTGTAAAAGCCCTGTCATTGTTATGAAGTTATCTGCCAAGAAAAGATAGCTGCTAAAGGAATTTAACAGGTACAAGAAACATTTCCGTTTAACTTACTGTCAGATCTTTTTGTTGTTTTTGACCCGATTAAATGAGAGAGCCAGGAAACAAGAGAAAGATCATGAGACAGGAGGCTGAGGTTTGCAGAGCTAGCAGTAACTCCTAACCATTGTACTGATTGAATCTCTCTCAACTGGAATCATATTATGGTCTCACTAACCTGAAGTAGCAGTGAGTGCTTGGATCCTTGCCTAATTAACACAAGTTTTTTGACATGTTTAGGTAATTTCTGTATTTAACTTTCCTTATTTAAATTCAATTGGGGGAAAAATATTGAATTCTGGTAATCAGCTTTGTTTAGTAAATAAGTTACTACTAAGGTCACCTTTCAACCAGTTGAAAATGGGGAGGTTGTTTCTAGGAAAAGCTCAGTGACAGCTTGCTGTATTTATAAAAACAGAAAACAGATGGACCCTCCCGAGGAGTCCAGAGCCAGGTGAATATTTACATGAAAATTTTCATGTTTAACCATTTCAATTGTTTTAGTTCCAATTCGGGAAACCAAGCAAAAGTATACCAGGTTAGAAAAGTATTATGAAATCTAAGACATGATTTACATTTTTTTTTCTGAGAATTTACTTCTCTCTCTCTTTTTTTTTTTTTTTTCTAAATTTACTTCTCAAATGGTTTCAAGGACCTCTTCTCTCAATGTCTGTTCTCTCTTAGCAGACTTTGTTTCAGTCCCATTTGCTGGCTTCTCTTCCTTTGTCCTTCATTGGAGTTTCTTTCCAAATCATACCCTTCAGCATATCAGAGTTTCCCTCTCAGTCTACAAGAATTTCTTGGATGAAGAATCTCTCTTCATTACATGGAAGTTCAAAATCTAAAAAGTAAAAAAGCACAGTTGCATGAGCAAGTCAAGGGACCCTTATAGACTTTGATTGAAATAGTTATAGGATTCTATGAAAGTCCATTGAAAACCAGTAGTTGGTCTTCATGGTTTCTTCCATTCTTTCTAAAGTGATGTCATCACAATCTAGACTATTAGTGTAGTCCTCTTTCTCACATTCCCATTTTACATGCCCAGTGGCTAACTGGGTATCTTTTCCTAAACATCCTATCACAGTCGTCCTTCTAAAGCACAAATCACATCATGACCTTTTTTTAGTTTACACACTTCCATAGCATTTAATGAACACAATAAAGTCCAGATTCCTTGGCATGGCATTGAAGGGCCCACAGAATGTGGTCATACTCCAGCCATACTCCAGCTGGTCTTGCCTCTCTCATTTGCTCTACCTGCTCTATGTGAAGTACTGCATCACCTATCTACTTTCTACTCTAGATCTTTATTCATACTTGCCTATAATGGTATCTCTCCACTCCTCTGTCCATTAAAATAAACTTGCCTTTTGGGTGCCTGGGTGGCACAATTGCTTAAGCATCAGACTCTTGGTTTTGGCCCAGGTGGTAATCTCAGGGTCATGAGATCGAAACTCATGTCAGGCCCCACACTGAGCACAGAGTCTGCTTGAGATTCTCTCTCCCTCTCTCTGCCCCTTCTGTTCATTGCTCTCTCTCAATAAATAATCTTTAAAATATATATATATATATGCCTCTTAAGATTATGTTCAAACGTCATGTCCCGGAAACTCCATTTCTTGCCTGTTGTCACCTAGCATTGTACTTATTTTTTTAACCACTGAAACAAAAAACTATTTTCTGTTTCATAAACAGGGTTAAAGTATATGATGTTTTAAAAGCTTGATATTAATGAATGTTAAAGGCCTTTGAAGCATATTAACTGAATTTTACCTAAATTGAGCATTACTTGGCTTACTTGTTAGAGTTACAGATTTCTTTTTGAGTCATCCAATGGTTTGCTTCTCCAGGAGGCAGGACTCTGCGGTTGATGCAGACCAGATTAGAAGATGCTGGCCAGTATACTTGTGTTGTAAGAAATGCAGCTGGTGAAGAAAGAAAAATCTTTGGGCTTTCAGTATTAGGTATTTTTATAATTTTCAATATCTAGAAAAGCAATCTAATTGGCATTCTAGATGTAGTTAAAACTTTTCCACAGCTTGATCTCACATTTATGTATTCTTTGACCCCTGGACTGACACTCTTGGCAATAATTCAATGTTAAAATAATTTGGATGTAATCAGTTGGATTACAATGGCTGAAATGCTATGTCTTTTCAGTTCACAATTGTTCAGACTCTGGTAACTTGTTTATCGTGAATACATATGAGAGTTACTGTGGGAAAAATAAATGTCTAATAAATGTTATTAACTTGTTGACATTTTTATCCAGACTATATAACTTATGTTACAATAAAATTCATTATAATTGAAATTCATGACATACAACTTTATATCTTAAAATTGGAATTGATCAAAATAGTCTTATGACATTACTGTAGTAAACAAATAATGATAACTTGGGGGTTTGTTTTAAAGGTTATAGCTTAATCAAAGTGTAAACATAGATGCCTATAAAATAACAACCCTGCGTTAAGAATTGTTGCTTACTTTTTCTGGGTTTTTCTTTTTTTTTTTTTTTTTTTTTTTTTTCTTTTTCTTTAGTACCACCTCGCATTGTGGGTGAAAATACATTGGAAGATGTGAAGGTAAAAGAGAAACAGAGTGTTACACTGACTTGTGAAGTGACAGGTAAGGGACTTAGCGCTAGTACTTCTACTGTCCTCCACTCACTGGTTATTTATTGCCAGCACTGTATATCTTAATTAGTTGAGAAAAAGTCAAACTACTATAATAAACAATTTGAAACTGAATTCTATTTTAGTAGAGTCAATGGAAGTATAGGTTGAAATTTCACAGATTCTGTGAAGATAAAAAGAATACTCCTTGGGACACTTGAGTGGCTCAGAGGTTGAGCATCTGCCTTTGGCTCAGGACATGATCCTGGGTCCCAGAATCAAGTCCCACATCAGGCTCCTGCAGGGAGCCTGCTTCTCCCTCTGCCTGTGTCTCTGTCTCTCTATCTGTATCTCTCATGAATAAATAAATAAAATGTTTAAAAAAAAAAAAGAAGAATACTCCAATACTCCTACACTGAGGAAAGGAAGGAAAGGGGGATGGAGGGAAGAAAAAGAAACACATTGATTTTTTTCTTTCAATTCAATAAATTACTGTCTTTTAAAAAATTCTGCTTCTACTTATATGTAGAGTTTCCTGCCCTACCTCTTCTTATTCTCTCTTCTTCCCTGTGTTTGTACTTTCCTTTCCTGTACCTGGTTTCTTAAATTTCATTTCAAAGAAATAGGTAGGAGTTTTGGTGGAAGGATGATATTATCGAAAGTGGGGGTTGTCGATAGCAGGTTGTCACCCTCTTTAACTTGTGTACATTATGACAAAGGAAATAGAGGCTGGTAAAAAAAAAATTCTAAAATGAATTTTACCGTCTTTACCAGTGATGCAGTGTGTTGCTGTAATGAAAGTAAATAAATCTCTAAGAGGACATTTTCAAGTCTGTTTTGTTTTGTTTGGTTGCAGTAAAGATGGCCTTGCAGTTTAAAGTAACAATGGGAGTAACACATAACATCTTATAGAAAGCCAGTGTTCTGGGAAGATTTGATTAGTTTCTTATTTCATAGTTTATATGCCTTGCATGAGCAATAAATTTAAGTAAGCAAAGAAATATTTCTATTTTAAGCAAGGCAGATGTAAAGAGCGTGTTATATACTGTTACTTAGCCTGCTGGGTTGTTTTTTTTTTTTCTAGAAGTGATATGGTAACAACAGCACACTTGGTGGCCTAAGTTTTATAGCATCCTGCCCTTGAGGCTTCCAGTTTGTTTTCTTACATTGGCATTTTGTTTTCAGTTATTTTTTTCTCTTAGTTTCATTGAGATATAATTGACATATGACATTGTATAAGTTTAAGGTGTGCAACATAGTGATTATATATATTATATATAAAAATATATATATAGATTTCTAAAGGAGCACCACAATAAGTTTAAACACTCATCATTTCACATAGTGACAGATTTTTTTCTCGTGATGAGAACTTTTAAGATCACTTCTCTTAGCAGCTTTCAAATATGTAATACTGTATTGTTAGCTGTAGTAACCACACTGTGCATTATAACCCCAGAACTTACTTATCTTGTAACTAGAAGTTTGTACCTTCTGAGCACCTTCAACCATTTCTCCCACCCCTCCCCTGTGTCTGGCAAGCACCAACCTTTATTTGGTTGCTATGAGTTTTGATTTTATCAGGTCACACAAATAAGTGATATCATATAGTATTTGTTCTCTCTGCCTGACTTTTTCACTCAGCTTCATGCCCTGAATACCAAAGAAATAAACCAATGCACAGATGATCAACTAATATTTGGATAAGGGGTCCAAGAATAGTTGATGGAAAAAGATAGTCTTTTCACTAAATGGCATTGGAAAATCAGATATTCACATGCAAAAGAATAAAACTAGACCCCTGTAGACCTGTCTTACACCACCCACAAAAACGATCCATGCTGTTATAAATGGCAGAATTTCCTTCTTATTTGTGGCTTCCATAGGTTTCATTGTATATGAAATGTCATTGAAATATATATATATTGGGCAACCCGGGTGGCTCAGCGGTTTAGCGCCGCCTTCGGCCCAGAGCATGATCCTGGAGACCCGGGATCAAGTCCCACGTTGGGCTCCCTGCATGGAGCCTGCTTCTCCCTCTGCCTGTGTCTCTGCCTCTCTGTGTCTCCATGAATAAATAAATAAAATCTTTAAAAAAAAGAAATATATATATTTTTTTTTTCATTATGCATTCACCCATTGATGGGCACTTAGGTTGTTTTCATATTTAAGTCATTGTGAATAATGCTGCAGTAAACGTGGTAGTGCAGATATCTTTTCAAGATAGTGGTTTCAGTGTTTTTAAATATGTGCCCAGAAGGGGAATTACTGGCTCATGTGGTAGTTCTATTTTTAATTTTTTGAGATCTCCATTCTGTTTTCCATAGTAGCTATGCCAATTTGCATTCCTACCAACAGTGCACAATGGTTCTTTTTTCTCTACCATTCTGTGTTCTTCACTAACACTTGTTATGTCTTGTCTTTTTGATAATAGCCATTCTAACAGGTGTGAAGCAATATCTCATTGTGGTTTTTGATTCACATTTCCTAATGCTTAGTGATGTTAAGCATCTTTTCATGCACCTGTTTGCCATGTCTTCTTTGGAAAAAAAAAAAAGTCTATTCTGGCCTCATTTTTACTATTTTTGTTTGTGCTTTTGATGTCATACCAAGAAATCATTACTCAGACCAGTGTCAAAAGAGTTTTGTACCTATGCTTTATTCTGGTTTTATGGTTCCAGTCTTATATTTAAGTCTTTAACCCATTTCAAGTTAATTTTTGTGGATGGTGTAAGGGATTTACAGGGGTCTAATTTTACTATTTTGCATGTGAATATCTAATTTTCCAAAGCCATTTATTGAAGAGACTATTGTTTTCCATCAACTATTTTTGGATCCCTTAACCAAAAATTCACTTGGTCCCAAAAGACCCCAAATAGCTAAAGCAATTCTGAGAAAGAACAAAACTGGAGGCATCAAACTTTCTGATTTCAAACTATATTACAAAGCTAAGGTAATCCAAACAATGTGGCATTGGCATTTTAAAAAGACACATAGACCAAAGTAACAAAATTATGAGCAAAGAAATAAACCCATGCCATATATGATCAACTAATATTTGGTATATTGGTACAATATTTGGTATTTGGTACAAAACTCTTTTGACACTGGTCTGAGTAATGATTTCTTGGATATGACGTCAAAAGCACAAACAAAAAGTAAAAATGAGACCAGAATAGACAGTTTTTTTTTCCAAAGAAGACATGGCAAACAGGTGCATGAAAAGATGCTTAACATCACCAAGCATTAGGAAATGTGAATCAAAAACCACAATGAGATATTGCTTCACACCTGTTAGAATGGCTATTATCAAAAAAACTTCATACTATTTTCCACAGTGATTGCACCAGTGCATAAGGGTTCCTTTTTCTCCACATCTTTGCCAACACGTGTTTCTTATTTTTGATTTTAGCCATTTTGACAGGTGTGAGGTAGTTTCTTATTGTGGTTTTGATTTGCATTTCCCTGATTAGTGATATTGCATCCTTTCATGTGTCTCTTGGCCATCTGTACATCTTTTTTGGAAAAGCGTCTATTCATGTCCTCTGATCATTTTTAATTGGATTATTTGTTTTGATGGTGTTGAATTGTATAAGTTCTTGTATGTTTTGGATATTAACACCTTACCAGGCATATCATTCACAGATATCTTGTCCCATTCAGTAGGTTGTCTTTTTGTTTTGTTGATGGTTTCATTCACTGTGCAAAAAGCTTTTTATTTTTATGTAATCCTAAGAGTTTAATTTTGCTTTTGTTTCCTTTGCCTAAGGGGACATATCTAGAAAAAATGTTTCTATGGCCAATATCAAAGGAATTACTTACCATGTTTTTTTTTTTTTTTCTAGAAGTATTACGGTTTCAGGTTTCACATTTAGGTCTTTAATCCATTTTGAATTTATTGGTATATGTGGTGTGAGAAAGTGGTCCAGTTTCATTCTTTTGCATGTAGGTGGATGAACGTAATATTTTTATCCTTTATTAATGTGATGTATTATATTTATTAATTTGTATATATTGAACATTTTTTCATCTCAGAGATGAATCCCACTTGATTATGGTGTATGATCCTTTACATTTGCCATTGAATTCAGTTTGCTAATATTTTGTTGAGAATTTTTTTGGCATCTGTATTATTCAGGAATATTAGCTGGTAGTTTTCTTTTCTTTTGTTCCTTACCTGTCCCTGTTATCAGGACAATGCTGGCTTTGTTAAAATGGTTTGGATATATTTCAGATGTTTGGTAAAATACACCAGGAAACCATCTGATCCTCTGCTTTTCTTTGTTGATATTTTTTATTATCAATCCAGTCTCCTTACTAATTATTGGTCTGTTCAGATTTTCTGTTTCCTCATGATTCAGTCTTGGCATGTTGTATATTTTCAGGAATTTATCCATTTCTTCTAGATAGTCAACTTTGTTGGCTATAGTATTAATAGCACTCTCTTACAATCATTTATATTTCTGTTGTAATGTCTCCCCTTTAATTTATAATTTTATTTATTTGGGCCCTCTCTCTATCTTTCTTAGTCCAGCTAAACATTCCTCAATTCTGTTTATCTCTCCAAAAAGCCAATTCATAATTTTGTTGATCTTTTCTATTCTATTGTTTTCCTGTTCTCCATTTAATTCTGCTCTAATCTTTATCATTTCCTTCCTTCTGCTGATTTTGGTCTTAGTTTATTCTTTGTTTTCTAGTTCCTTGAGGTGTGTAAAGTTAAGTTGTTTATTTGAGATCTTTCTTTTTTCCTCTATTTTTGCATTTTTTAGTATAAGCTTCCATCTAAAACTGCATTTACTGCATACTATAAATTTTGGTATTTTGTGTTTTCAGTTAAATTTATCCTAAGATACTTCTTCATTTTCTTTTGTATTTCCTCTTTTATCCATTGGTTGGTCAAAAGTGTGTTGTTTAATTTCCATATATTGGTGAATTTTCCAGCTTTCTTCCTGCTATTGATTTGTACTTTTATGCCATTGTGATAAGAAAAGATACTCTGTATGATTTTAATTATATGAAATTTGTTAAGACTTCTTCTGTGGTCTAACATCCTAGATAATGTTATATACGTGCTGGAAAAGAATGTGTATTCTGCTGTTGGGTGGAATGTTCTGTATATGTGTGTTAGGTCTCTTTGGTCTATATGGTTGCTCAAGTCCTCTTGTTTTCTATAGATTGTTGAGAGTGGATATTAAGGTCCCCAACTACTGTTGTATTGCTGTTTATTTTTCCTTTTAGTTCTATTAATATTTGTTTTATATATTTAGATGCTCCAATGTTGGGTGCATAACTATTTAAATTTATTATGTCTTCTTGAGAATTGACTCTATCATTAACTAATTAATTACCTTCTTTGCCTTTTTTGACCATTTTTAGGCTAAAGTTTATTTTGTCTGAAATAAATAGAGCTACTCCTACTTTCTTTTGGGGGCCTTTTACTTGAAATATCTTTTTACATCCCTTCACTCTCAGGCTATGTGTATCTTTTAAGCTACAGTGAATCTCTTATAGGCAGCATATTAATGAATTTTGTTTTTTTTTAAATCCAGTCATTCTCTTTTGATTGGAAAATTTAATCCATTGATGTTAAAGTAATTATTGACACATAAGGACTTACTGTTGCCATTTGTTCATTGTTTACTGATTGTCTGTAAATCCTTTACTCCTTGCTTCTTATCTTGCTGTATTTTTTTGTAATTTGATGACTTTTTTGTAGCAATATGCCTTGACTCCATTATCATAATCTTTTGTTTAGCTAGTATAGGTTTTCTTTACCATAGGGCTTACATAAAATATCTTATATCTTTTTTTAGGCTGATAATAACTTTACTTTGATAGTATACATAAACTTTACACTTTTACTTCTCTCCCCCTAACATTTTAGGTTACTTATGTGGCAGTTTTTATATTTTTTACATGTATCCGATAACAAATTATTGCAGCTATGGTTATTTTAAATACATTCACTTTTTAGCATTTAAACTAGAGTTGTAAATGAATTACACACCATCATTACAGTTGTAGAGAATATTACTTTGATTACATATTTACCATCACCAGTGAGTTTTATACACACATTCATATGTTTTACAATATTATCATCCTTGTATTTCCACTTGAGAACATCCTTAGCATTTCATTTAAGGCAGGTCTAGTGATGACAAATTCCATCAGCTTTTGTTTGTTCAAGAAATTCTTTGTCTTCCCCCCACCCCCACTACTTTGCCAGCTATAGTATTCTTGGTTGACAGTTCCTCCTCCTTTTAATATTTTGCATATGTTATCCTACACTTTCCTGGCATACAAAGTAAACCTTATTTTTTAAAAATCCGTGTAAAGTCTTATGAGGGCTCCCTTGTAATTAATATACGTTTCTCTTGCTGCTTTCAAATTCTGTCTTTGACTTTGTCTTTTGAAAATATAATTATGTGTCTCAATGTAGCCTTTTTCAAGTTCAACCAACTTAAGGTACTTTGTGCCTCATGAATCTGGATGTCCATCTCTCTCCCTATGTTTGGGAAGTTCTCAGCCATTATTATCATAAATGTACTTTCTGTCCTTTTCTCTATCTCTTGTCCTTCTGGGACTCCCATAATGTGTACATTGTTTCTGCTGACAGTATTCCATAAGTCCTATAGGCTTTCCTCACTTTTTTTTTCCTTTTATTTGTTCTTTTCTTTCTTTTTTTTAAAGATTTTATTTATTTATTCATGAGAGACAGAGAGAGAAAAGAGAGAGGGAGAGAGAAAGAGACACAGGCAGAGGGAGAAGCAGGCTCCACGCAGGGAGCTCGACGTGGGACTAGATCCTGGGACTCCAGGATCATGCCCTGGGCCGAAGGCAGGTGCTAAACTGCTGAGCCACCCAGGGATCCCCTCTTTTCTTTTCTCTTTCTCTCTCTCTCCTGACTGGATAATTTTAATGACCTATCCTCTAGTTCACTAATTCTTTCTTCTTCTTGGTTGAGTCTTCTGTCGAAGCTCTCTGTTGAATTCTTTAGGTTAGTCACTGTATTCTTCAGCCGTAGGAAGTCTGTTTTTAATGGCTTCTGTTTCTTTGTTCATACACCATTTTCTTAATTTTGTTTAGTTGTTTGTCTTCTTCTAGTTTACTAAATTTCTTTGAGAGAATTATTCTGAATTATTTGTCAAACAGTTCACAGATTTCCGTTTCTTTAGGGTCATTATTGGAGCTTAATTAGTTTCCCTTGATGATGTCTTTTTTTACCTGATTCCTTGCATTGGTATTTGCACATTTGTGCAAGGGGTCTCCCAACCTTTATAGGTTCACTTTGGCAAAGACAGTGATTTGTCAGTCAGCACAGCTTGGTGTTCTGCATGGGTCATCTGGTAGCATCCTTTTTAGATGGGACTTTCTCTTAGGGTCTCTATTTGGTTAAGGACACTACCTGAGCTCTGAGGTTAGCAGGGAGGGATTAATGTTGGCTGGAAACAGTTGGATAGTACTGCTCACTGGGTTTCTTGACTAAGTGCAGCTGTAGGATAGGTTCTGTGGTTGCCTGGATTCCCTGGTTAGGCTTCCTAGTCATGTGAGACTAGATACTATATTTTAGCACTTGGGAGCCCTGCAAATTTGTTTTCCTACCTGGGTAGAGCTATAGAACAGGCTCCATGGTTGATATGGCCAAACCTTCCTAGCCCTTTTCCCTAACAGAACTTGCTTTATGGTTTTAATTTTTTTTAATTATTTGAGCAACTTAAAAGTTAATATTTAACATAAGTCTCATGTTAAAATAAAAAGATCTTTCCCCATAGGCTGTAAATATTAAAATAATATTTGCTAAATTTCTATCTCTATCTGCCTATGTATATGTATGCTAGAATCCTGGTATAAACTGAAAATATGTGTTTGTTGAATTGTTTAATTCAAAGTTTTTCCTTTTTTATAGCTTGCTTTCAAAAATATAAAACCTTTAAAAATGTAATATGAATTCAAAATTTGTGAGTAATAATTTTAATAAAAATACATGTCCCATTCTTTTAAAAGTATATGTAAATATTTAATTAAACACAAAGACTAACTTGGAATTAATTCACTTATAGATCAGAACTAAAAGATTATAAATAATGTTTACAAATTTATTTTAAAATGAATGTTTACTGCATTGTTTTACAAGTGTGATATTTAAAAGGAAAATTAGTGAAAATGCCTTCTTTTAGTTATCAGTTGTAGGCATGTAATTATTAGCCATCTCTTAGAAATGGCTTTTTGTTACAGGGAATCCAGTCCCAGAAATTACATGGCACAAAGATGGACAGCTTCTCCAAGAAGATGACACCCATCACATTATGTCTGGTGGCCATTTTCTTAAAATTACCAATGCCCAAGTATCACACACTGGAAGATATGCATGTTTGGCTTCTAATACAGCTGGTGACAAGAGCAAAAGTTTCAGTCTTAATGTGTTGGGTAGGTACAAGCATCCTCAAATCTTGATGAACCAGAATTACCCTCTTTTCTTTTTCTTTTTAATGTTTCTGCCATGGAATTTCATTATTTAAGGAGGACTAGTGTTTGTGTACATTTGCTGTTTTTCTTTAATTCATTCATTCATTTATAAATTTATTTGTTAAATTTGGAATACCACCTATGTTCCAGGAACTATGTTTTGTGCTAGAGACACAACTGTGAATAAGACAGATATTTTAAACACAGTAGTAAAAGGTATATGTATACTGGTCAAAGAGAAACAGGTCAACAGTACAAGGGGTTCAAACTTGTATTTTATCCTTCTTGATGAGACAATTATTGGTAATTGTCCATATTATAGGGGCAGCTGGGTTGTTCAGTGGTTGAGAATCTGCCTTTCGCTCAGGTCATGATCTCGGGATCCTGGGATCAAGTCCTGCATCAGGCTCCCTGCAGGGTGCCTGCCTCTCCCTCTGCCTATGTCTCTGCCTCTCTCTCTGTGTCTCTTGTGAATAAATTAATAAAATCTTTAAAAATTTTTTCCATATTATAGTCTTTGTGTACTAGGAATTATAAAATAACTTATGTTCCTTTCTTGCAACATCAAAGTTATGCTTATATCTCATACATGACATTGAAATAGATTATTAATTTCTGCTTATACCTTGAAATTTAAAATGTACCACCTAAATGTATTATATTTGATTACTAATATCAAAATACTTTTCATTCTACTGGAATTAACTGACCTACATTTGAGTATGCAGTGTTTTGCAATTTTTCTTTATTTCTTTAGTTATTGCCTAGACATTTTGGGAATACATAGTCCTATACCTGCCATACAAGATATTGCCCTCAAGTAGCTTGCAGTCTTATTAAGAAAAGATACGTGTGCAAAAAAAATTAAATCAAAATAAAGGATAATGTATAAGTATCAAATGAATACTATATATTGATAATATATAAAAAAATAAACTTCAGAAAGTGGAACTCCTCTTACCTTGTCAAAGATTCAGCCCCAGCAACTGAAAGAGCGTTGAATAACAGATGCTGGACAAGTATGAATGGGAGTTCAGGAGCCAGTTGCCTACTTGTGCTCCTCACACCTATCAGTATATGAAAGACAAATGCTGGGATCCCTGGGTGGCGCAGCGGTTTGGCGCCTGCCTTTGGCCCAGGGCGCGATCCTGGAGACCCGGGATCGAATCCCACATCGGGCTCCCGGTGCATGGAGCCTGCTTCTCCCTCTGACTGTGTCTCTGCCTCTCTCTCTCTCTGTGACTATCATAAATAAATAAAAATTTAAAAAAAAAAAAGAAAGACAAATGCTCAGCCCTGGATTTCCCCCCCTCTTTGCAACTTATTCACTGCTCCTCTTAGAGCTTTATGTTCCTCATGCCTCCTCCTTTCACCACTAATTCACTTCCTAATACTGACTCATGTCTAAGTTCTATACTCTGTTCTCTCTGGGAACCTGTTTTAGTATTCTCTCCATCTCCTTACTGTTATTGAAATCTGACTCTTCCTAAGAGACACTAGCTCCCTGGAGACTCTCTAGTGGAAACCATTATTCTTTATTGGAAGTATCTCAAGTCATGCTATCTGACTATACCCTCCAATCCCCACTTCCTAGTTACTTACCTGTTTCTTGTCATTCTCCCTCATTCATTGAAGACTGAAGGATCTGCATCAAAGACTTCTTTTCCACCATCATCACAAAGCTGAGGCTGTTTAAGTGTGTTCATTTCAACTTCCAATCTGCTCAGTCATATTTCAGTCTCCTTACCCTTTTCCCAGAGGATGAGATCTCCTTCTTATTCTTACTCTTATGCCCTTAACCCTACATCACTGGTATGTCAGTTATTCCCACCATCCACCTTACCTACAGCTTCATTCTACTGTCTCCATCACTTTATATTGTAACAATTCCCTGTCTATACCTTTTGCCCCACTAAAATGGGCTTTTCCCCATGCCATGCTTCATGCTGTTGTGTCAAAGATTATCCTATTGCTAGATCCAACAAATATTTCTTTAATGTTTTAGACATTATTTGTTTTTCCACACAGTGTTCTTCTATCATTATCTTTGCACACTTTAAAAGGTTGCTCCTTTTCTCTCTCTTTTATGGACTTCTCCTTAGTCCATCTCTCAAACATCAGGTACCTCAGCATTTTCTCCTTATTTCACTATTCATTTTACTCTAGATATTGTCTTCAAATAATAAGCTTAGTTCTCAGAGGTTTAATTATCATCTATATACTGGTATCTTTTTTAATCCATACCTGCAACCCGGATCTTTCTCCCAAGTTTGGATTTCTATATACAATTTCTTGTTGGACATGTCTAGCTGGAATTCTCATGAGCATTTCAAATTCAAGATATTAAGAAATGAACAAACCATCTTTCCCTCCAAAGTGAGCAGATATTTCCATAATTTCTATTTATATTGCTTCACTGCAGTTTGCCTACATTTCCAAGCAAGAAAACTGGAAATCATCTTTGACTTTGGTTTTCTTTAGCCTCCAAATTCTATCATCAAGTCCCACCAATTGACTTTCTAAATTTTTCCATAATCACTCCTTCCTCATTATGGCTTCCTTTAATTCAGTCCTTCATTATCTTTTTTAAAAATTTTATTTAAAATAAAATTTATTTATTCATGAGAAACACAGAAAGAGAGGCAGAGATGCAGGCAGAGGGAGAAGCAGGCTTCCCGCAAGGGCCCGGGACTCTGGGATCATGCCCTGAGTCGAAGGCATATCTCAACCACTGAGCCACAGGCATCCCAATCCCTCATTATCTTATGTGGAGTAAATGGACTTGTCTTCATTTTCCTTGCTTCCAATACTGACCCTGACCCTCTTAAATCTATCCTTGATATATCCCCCTGCTTGCCCCTCATTTTTTATACTACTTTACTCACAATATGCTCCTTCTTCCTATTTGTCCTCCTTCTTTCACTTACTAACCACCACTAATCCTTTGAGGCTCATTTTGAAATCTCTTCCTTTAGGAGACCGTCCTTGATGAGAGACCTCACACCACACATCTCAGATTGGATTGAATGCTATGCTTCCATGTATCCTGCACCAGAAGTCTTATTTTTGCCCTACTACACTGCACTAGGATTCCTTTTGGCATGTCATCTCCTCCATTATTCCATTTTGAAGTTCTCATCCATTTCATGTAGAATAAGAACAGTAATCAATTATTTCTGAAATTGTTAGGAAATAGAATTATACAAATAACTATAGTGAAACTTAGAAATTCACAAGTAAGAAAATTTCTAAACATACTTCCTTAATCACATTTTAAATCTTTTTCAGTATCTCCTACAATTGCTGGTGTTGATAGTGATAGTGGCCCTGAAGATGTCACTGTTATCCTTAATAGCCCCACATCTTTGGTCTGTGAAGCTTATTCATATCCTCCAGCCACCATCACCTGGTTTAAGGATGGAACACCTTTAGAATCCAACCGAAATATTCGTATTCTTCCAGGTAATAAATTTACTTTAATGCCTGCATTTACACCATCTACTATTGTAGAAAAAGAATCCTTGGTTATTCTTTATGAAAGTACTTATGTCTTAGTTATACTGTTCTACTGCCATTTTAATTCTTTAATTATTTGTATATATCTTGTAATCTAAAGTAAAATTACTTTTTGAAAGACAAAATATCTAAATAGAAGGCAAATAAATAAATATCACAAAGCTATTCATTGCTAAAATATGATGTGGACTACCAAAAGAGTAGAAATTCATTTCTTGTTGAATTGAACCTTAAAGAGAATTGGTATTTAGATGGAGGGAGTTTATTTATTTCTACTTAATACTTGGCAACATGTATGAAAATAGAAAGAATTAAAAAGTATTATCACTGGCTTTTAGAAATTACAATTTTATATGGAAAGGAGTTAATATATATTTAAAAGTTAATTAGCAACATGAATGCATGAATAATCATGGATTATGAATAGTCATGGCAATTGATAAATGAGATATGACATGGCCACTGTGGTGGTCAAGAAGTACTTTTTTGCAGTTAAAACTTGAACCAGCCCTTAAAGAAAGGTTTGGAATGTTCTTGGTTGGAAATGAGCAATTTCAGATCCATCAGGATGATAATATGGAAAAGATACAAAGTGAGAAAGGCACATAGATGTACAAAGGCCTCACTATGTGCAAGTAATAATATGTAGGCTTCTACCTTCCACTTGAGTGGGGACATTGTGTGTAATGTGTGTGTGTGTGTGTGTGTGCGTGTGTGTGGCAGGGAGGGAGATGGGTAGAAGTAAAAGTCAGGAAGGAACATTGGAGTCATGTTTTGAATGCCTGAACTAAAGACTTTTGACTTTATACTTTAGTCAACTGAGAACGAATGAAGACTTTTTAAGGGAAAATGTACCATAATACAAACTAAGTTCTAGCAATATTAATCTCTATGATAGCTCAACTAGATGAGGCGAAGAAGATGACTAAGGCAGGAGATCTATTTTATGAAGAGAGCAAAGTAAAGACCTTGACCAGAGTGTATACAGAGGCATGGGAGCGTCAGGATGAGGCATGATAGTCATTATCATAGTGGATCATCAGAGGACTGACTGACTCCTCACCCACCATTCACTGTTCATCTATATTGTAGTTTGTCTTGTATTAAATGTCTATTATAGAATTGGCACATAGAAAAAGAAATACGTTAATAGAACTAAAAACCCTGGTATTTTGTGTATACTCTGTTGCCACTGTGACTTCAGAAAGTCTTTCATGTTCCATGATTTTTCAGGAGGTAGGACTCTGCAGATCCTAAATGCACAGGAGGACAATGCTGGAAGATACTCTTGTATAGCCACTAATGAGGCGGGGGAAATGATAAAGCACTATGAAGTGAAAGTCTATAGTAAGTCCTGAAAGAACACTACATTTCATACTTTCCTCAAGTAATCTTTTTCAATCCTGTTTTTTTATTAAGTATTCATAATTATTTATGCTTATCATTAAAGTTTGTTGTTTACGCAGCTTGCTTTATTAAGATGCAAGTCAAATTAAGCATTGTACCTATGTCCTCAATTGCTTAAACATGTGAAACCCCATCCAACCCCATCCAATCTGCTCACTGGCCTCTTGTTGGAGAACTTGTCAGTGGCACTTCCTTACATTTCTTTGTTTTTCCTTCTGAAAACCTTCTGGGCTGAGTTATAGTATTTTAATGCACAAAATTGTTATTTAAGTATATTTTGAATATAGGTTAAGTATATATATTAAGTATGTATGTTCTAATCAATAGCCTAAGATCCACTGTATGTTGATCTATACATAAAAAGCAAAATGAATACTACCATTAATAGAACCTACATTGCAGGCTTTTGGTTTTGGTTTTGATTTAAAATGAAGATCATCATTCTGATTGTCTTTTGTTCTCTGAATGCGTTCCTTTAATGACTGAGAAAATGCATTTTATAGATCATGCTTGGACTGTTTCTGAGGACCTAGAAAAAGAAAGTAGGACTTTAGCTTCATTGACAGTATTAAAATGATGAAAGGAGAAAGCTGTTTTCCTTCAAATTCTGTCTCTGAGCACTGCCATTTCACAAGATGTTAACTTGGGTCTGTGGTGAAAGGGGAGCATACCAAATGCCTCAGTTACTTCCTTGTCTTCTTAAGTAATCCTCAGTGTGATTTCCATGTATTTAAAAGAACCAATGTTTAACTCTACAAATATTCATTTTTTATGCAGTTCCACCCATCATCAATAAAGGGGACCTACTGGGGCCAGGTCTTTCCCCTAAAGAAGTGAAGATCAAAGTTAACAATACTCTGACTTTGGAGTGTGAAGCTTACGCAATTCCTTCTGCCTCTCTCAGCTGGTATAAGGATGGACAGGTCAGTCATATGTTTTCTCCTTTGCTAGTAGTTTCTGAAAAATAAAAATGCTTAATTGAATTTTTTTTAAAAGAAAAAACGCAGATACAAGTAACTCAGAGAATCAGTGTCACCTTATAACTAGCACAATCCCATGCTCCTAGAATATGAAACTGCAAAGAAACTTGAAACATGTTCAACAGTTTTAGCATTATTCCATCACTGGAAAGTTTGAAGGATTGTTTGTGTGGACATTAGCAGCCATGTATGAAACTCCAACCACCTTCCTATTGGGGAACAGTTTTTATGTTCTGGGGCTTTACAGAGTAAGCAAACTTTGTAGAGAAGAAACATAGAATAGTGCTAAGCCAGATTAAAATGATAGGTATAACATGGGTACTGAGTTTTTTAAGAATTTTCTCTAAACACCTTTAATTCTTTTACAAAAGGAAACATGTTTTAGATTACAAAAGGAAGAAGAATAGCTAAATGTGGTAATTAAGTACCTGATTCAGTTAACTGGGGGCAATGTGAAACTTTAAATAAAAGGCACATATGTGATCTGACTTTCAGACCATACATCCTTATTTCTCATTCAACTTATTTTCTTTCTCTTTCATTCATGTTTTAAAGTTACATGTTGCTAGTATTTTTACACAAAAATAGATTCTTCTTTTTCTAACTGCTGTTAACACTGTGCTTAATACAGATGTGGCATAACTAAGCTGCTATTCATCCTGTTGTACACATAATCAATGAAATGGCCAGTTAAATTCCAACTGTAGAAGTTCAGGTCAGAGTTATGATTTAAGATGCAGAAAGATATAGCTTTATTTTTTCAGATCACAGAGATTTTGCAACACTGGCAGCTAGAAAAAAAAATCATCTCTTATAAAGTAAGCAAGTTTCATCTGGAAGCCATTGAAAAAGAAAAAATATGGAACTCCCACCATGTTCTGTTTATAATTTCTTTTCTCACTAGAAGTATACTTCATGGTACAATATTAATCCTATATGGGTTTACTTGGATAATTTCTTTCTCTTCTAAAGTCTTATTATTTTACCTAAAACCTTATTATTTCCTTTAGTTACTACACATGCACACACATACACACAAACACATACACACATAAAAATTGGCTAAAGACTAGAATTGCACTAGGAATGAGCTAGCTTTGTTTCTTTAAATCATAATGAATGATTAAATTACAGTTTCAAATATAGACTCTGAAATTGATCCAATTATGATGCTTTAGTTAAACTACTAAATTTTTCAGGGTTTAGGATTGATTCTCTAAAATAAGTATAAATAAATAAATAAATAAATAAATAAATAAATAAATAAATAAAATTTTAAAAATGAGTACCCTTTCTTCTGTTACTTCATTCTTCATATAAGCAGCACTACTCCAGTGAAACAGCATTTAACAAAATATTGGGCATATTAGCCACACAATAATTTTTTGCCACAATAATTTTTATTAGAATCTTTGAGTTTTATTTATTCATGCTCTGATGTTTTTCTTTTAGCATAGAAAATTTAAATTATATTTATATAAATGATATAATGTTAATAATAACTTATTAATTCCCAGATTATTTACTGAGCACATACTTTAGGTGCATGGGATATAGCTGTGAAGGAAACAGACAAAAATCTCTCCTCATGTGAAGTTTGGAGAGGCAAAAACTAAACAAACAAACCAGTGCAACATATAATGTGCCAGATGAAATAAATGTTATGGAGAAAACTGAGTTAGAAAGGGGAATAGCAAGCATGGGGACTCTAGTCTCTTATTTATGTAGGGAAGGCTTCACTGATAAGGTGATATTTGAGCAGAAACTCAAAGAAAATGGAGGAAGCAGATGCAAAATACCTGAGGATAAGATAGTCTAAAATAGAGTGAATAGCAGGGACAAAGGCCCTGAGGCATGTTAACTGTAATGCAGTGATCCATGAAAACAAAGAAGTTATGAGCAAAAAGATTAATGGAGAGGCAGATCACCTGGCCTTGTAGACCAGTTGGCCTTTATTCTGATAGGAATCTACTGGAAAATCTTGATCACAAGTGTGATATGATCTGACTTACGGTTTTAAAAGGATTCAAATGGCTTCTGTATTGATAGAAGATAGAGAAGGTCCAGATAGGAATTTATTTCCGTGCTACAGAAGAGAGATAGTAGTTGCTTGGACAAAGGTGGTAGCAGGATGTGAGGGAAAACTGTGAGACAAAGATGAGTCCAATATTTTACATGAGATCAATAGGAGAATGAGTTTAGATAAAAAGATAAAAGGTCCAAGGATTAATCCCTGGAGAACTCGTATGTTTAGAGGTTGTGGGGCAGAGAATGAAATGTCCCAAAAGATAGGGGAAAAAAGTTCTTCAAAATGAAGAAGACAAGCTAAACTATTTAATGCAAGTGATCAGATAAAATAAAAACTGAAAATTGACCAGTAAATTTAGCAACGTGGATGTTGGTGACTTTGACAATGGCATTCAGTCAAGTACAGATGGTAAAAGTCTTGTTGGAGTACATTCAAGAAAAGATGGAAGGAAACAGAGATAGCAAATGCAGCAAACACTTTAAAGCCATCAATTCTAAGGAGAGTAGAAAAATGTGGAGATAGACTGCATTCTAAAGAGATTTCTTAATGGAGAAAATTATAGTATGTTATATGCAGATTGAAATCATCCAGTAGGAAGAAATCAATTGATATTGATTACAGGTGTAAGAGGGCATAGTTGCTGGAAGGATGTCCTTGAGTAGACCAGAAGATGCTCAGAATGGACAGATTGGTTTTAACCAGAGTTAGTGGTTTACCAGGGCAACAAACTAGAGGGAAAGAAGGCAGATGGAGTTAAAAGTTATGCAAGGAGCAATTGTCATAATAGAAGAGAGTGAGTGACTGAATAGATTGCAAGATCTGTAGATTGAGGATCCTCTCATGGGACCAAAAAAATTACTGGAGTTGGGATGCTAGAGGGAAGTGAGTTAGAGAATTAGGAAGTAGTAGTCAGAAAGCGAGAACTTGAAAGTGAGATTATAAAGAGATGTGGTTATTGGTAATTATAAGGTCTGATATGACTCTGGTTGAGTGGCTGAGAGAGGATTGCCAAGGAGCTGAGAGCACACAGCATTGGATGACTGTCTATTTGGGTGTTGAAGTCACCAAGAATTAAGAGAAAAATATTATAAGAAGGAATGATAGTGAGCCAGAAGCTAAAATCTTCAAGGAATGTGGAAACTTATTGTAAATGGAAATGTTTAGAAGATGAGAGATATCCTATTAAGTGTTGGATGATGTTATTAATAAACATCATAATACAAATATCTGTAAGTTAATGTGCCATTAAGTATAGTAATACTGTGAATCAAACATTGTAGTACAAATATCTCAAGGTTAAAATTTTCCATTTATGAAGTAATGTTTCTCAATCAGACTTAATGCTCTCAATCTTTCATTTAAAAACTCTAGCATTTTCTACAGAATTATAGTATACTGTATCAGGTACTGATACATTTTCAGCTGAAAATAGTATCAGCTGAAAATGATTTTTTCCAACATAAATAGATATGATATCTAAGAATATTTTTCATTGTTTATATACATTTATATATTATTATATAAATGTACCACCTGGAAATACCTGGCACAGATGTAAAATATATGAGCAGTATTTTCAATAAATAAAAATATGATTACTCAAAAAGTTCAATCAGAGTAAATTAATTCAATTATTGTTGTCTTGAGTCTTTCAAATATAATTTTATTTTTATTTATTAAGGAATCCTAAAAAGTATCAACTGTATGATATTTTGGAGAATTTATTAGTGTACTTTAAGGTAACATTATTATAATTGAATCACAGCCCCTTAAATCAGATGATCATGTCAATATTGCTGCAAGTGGACACACACTTCAAATAAAGGAGGCTCAGATATCAGATACTGGACGATATACTTGTGTTGCATCTAATATTGCAGGTGAAGATGAGCTGGATTTTGATGTGAATATACAAGGTAATAATAATAGGCTTATTATGTGTAAGTTAGCTTATATGGTCTATGAATGAAAGCTATGAAAAAGGGATTTGACTTGGTTTATTTTAAATACCTTTTTTGAGGGGGGGTGGTGCCTGGGTGGCTCCATGATTGAGCATCTGCCTTTAGCTTGGGTCATGATCCTGGGGTCCTGGGATGGAGTCCTGCATCAGGCTCCCTGTAAGTAGCCTGCTTCTCCCTCTTCCTCTGTCTCTGCCCCTCATGAATAAATAAATAAAATCTTTAAAATAAATAAATAAATATATTTTTTTGTTGTTGACAATAATAAAAATTCATTATTGAAACCTTGGGCTTAAGAAATTAACAAAGAATAAAACAATCCATTATTCAGGGTTACTTCTGTTATTCTTATGTTTCCTTCTGATACATTTTTGTGAAGTATACTTCATTTACAAATTGGGATCACATGATACTGGCTTTTCTATATATTAGCTTTCCCCTAATATTTTATCATGAGTTTTTTGATAGTGTTAACATGGAAGGCAAAAAAATATAGTAAAGTACAGAATTTAAAGTATCAGACTTGAAATTAAATGATGTAGCTCCTATGAACTTTTTGAGTTGGGCAAGTTACCTAAATATTTTAAGCCTTGGTTTCCTTGCTTTTAAAATTAATGTCTTGTAAAATTATAGCGAGTACCAAATAACCTAAATTAAGTAAAACTCTTAGCAAAATGGTTAAGAAGTGGTACCTGCTATTATTGTTGTTGATACTGTTACTTTTGTGTTTTTATATATGTTTTAACACATGTTTTTTAATAACTGTACTTGTTTTATCAGTTGAGTATTAAAATATGTATTTAACTAGACTCCTAATGTTGAATGTCTAGGTGGTTTCCAAGTTTTCACTTACTTGTGTAATGCTTCACTGAACATCTTTATACATAAAACTTTCGCACATCTGTGATTATTCATAAGTTGCTAATAGTGGAAATTTGAGGTCAAATGTTACGTACTTTTTTTAATGCTTTTGATGTGCAGGAAAATTGCCTTCTAGAAAGTTCATGCTTGTCCCTCAGAAATATTTGAGAATGTCCTATTATTTTTGCAACTGGAATTATTAATCCTGATTGCATAACTTCTTTAGGCTTCTTAGTAAGACAAATCATTGACAGATGCTCTCTGTTGAGCCCGAATTTTTGAATGGTTCCTCAAAATTTAGTTTTCCCTGCTATGATCATATTCCTTAGCCATGCATACTATAGTAGATCTTCCCTAAGAATAGGACCTTCATCTTTTAAGTGCTAGAGACCTGTAATAGGGAGAGCAAAACATGAGAATGGCAATTTTAGCCCTATATTTTTGTTCTTCCACATGAAAACCAAGTCTGACTTCTGTCTGCTACATTTTTTGGCTCAGGGCTAGAGTTGGTAGGTGTGTAAGTACTTGAAAATATTTTCACGTTGCTAATTTATTACACTTACAAATCATCCTTGTGAAAATACAGCCAAGATCTTTGTTTAATTAACCCTAGCATTCACATGTGTCTAAAGTGTCATATCTTTCCTCCATAGTTCCTCCGAGTTTTCAGAAACTCTGGGAAATAGGAAACATGCTGGATACTGGTAGAAGTGGTGAAGCTAAGGATGTGATCATCAACAACCCCATTTCTCTTTACTGTGAAACAAATGCTGCTCCTCCTCCTACACTGACATGGTACAAAGATGGCCGTCCTCTGACCTCGAGTGATAGAGTATTGATTCTACCAGGTAAAGATTGCTATGAAATCTTTATGAAATCAGGGTGAAAATCTGAGTCTCTGCCATATGTGTTTCTCCTCATTTATTAGGCCAGTTGAATTGATCAGCTTTCTGGCCATCTAATTTAACTGACACAGGGTGCCAAACGCAAATGCCACTGGAATCTGTGTAGCTCAAGCTAGAAGAGTCTAGGCTGAGAACTGACAATTGGTTGGAATACATTAGGTAACTTTCAGATCTACTACAGGATCACTCTATCAACTTAAGAAGTCCTTTGGCTTCTATGAGGCTCCATTTCTCCAATAGTGTGATGAGATCATCTACACATTATTACTGATAAATTCTAAAATATATTTGCAAATGGTTACTACTCACTTTATTAAATATGTTTATCACAAATCAATAGTTATGATTATTTCTAATATTTCAGTTATCACATGGTTTATTAGTAGAAAAAGATGTTTAAAGTGTTATGGAATCATAATCTTCTCAAGATTCTATTTAATTTTAACAAGTATCAAATAGGCTTGTCAAAATTTACCAGATTGTATACCTAAAGTCAGTGTACTCCATAGTATGTAAATTTTATTTCAAATATTTTTTTTTATTATTCATGAGAGATACAGAGAGAGAGAGAGAGAGAGAAACAGAGAGAGGCAGAGATGCAGGCAGAGGGAGAAGCAGGCTCCATGCAGGGAGCCTGATGTGGGACTCGATCCCGGGTCTCCAGGATCATGCCCTGGGCTGAAGGCAGCGCCAAACCACTGAGCCACCTGGGCTGCCCTTATTTCAATTAAATAAAAGAATATCTTGCAAAAACTTTTTTTAAGATTTTATTTATTTATTCATGAGAGACACACACAGATTGAGAGAGAGGCAGAGACACAGGCAGAGGGAGAAGCAGGCTGCATGCAAGGAGTCTGATGTGGGACTCAAACCCAGGAATCTGGGATCACGCCCTGAGCCAATGGCAGGTGCTCAACTGCTGAGCCACCCAGGTGTCCCAAAAAAAAACTTTTTAAAAGTGACTAAATACAAGTGAGAGCAAAATGTTGTGCTATGTGATCCAAAATTGGATCTAGGCTTGGGGAAAATATTTATAAAAGATTGTAAAGAAAATTAAATCTGAACATGGACTATGAGTTCATTAGTAGTTTTGTGTTGATTTTACATTTCCTTATTTTGATCAATATATTATAGTTACATAAGAGATTATTCTTGTCTATTCCTTCAAAATACAGATTTATGAATGTTTAGGGGTAAAGGGGCACTATGTTTCAAACTTACTCTCAAATAGTTCAGAAAAGATTTTATATATAAATATATACATATATATACATAAAATATATACATAAATATATATATATGTGTGTGTGTGTGTATATATATATATAGAAGATAAAACAAGGGGCACCTACATGGCTCAGTGGTTGAGCATCTGCCTTCAGCTCAGGTCGTGATCCTGGAGTCCTGGGATCAAGTTCCACATTGGGCTCCTCACAGGGAACCTGCTTCTCCCTCTGCCTGTGTCTCTGCCTCTCTCTGTGTCTCTCATGAATAAATAAATAAAACCTTTAAAAACAAAAAGATAAAACAAGTGGAGTGAAATATAAATAATTAATAAACAGAAAAATTTTTATACTGTTACTGAAACATTTCTTTGAGTTTGAAATTATATCAACATGAAAAGTTTTAAAAATGTTTGGAGTTATTCTTCTAAAATTATATGTGAAAAAAAATTTATGTGTAATAATATACTTTATACCTTTTGCATCCCTGCTATGACTTTCTCAAACCTATACCTGCATCAAACATTGTAAACTTCTTTTACATGTGTTCAAAACTGTAAAATCAAGAAACCACTGCATAATAACATTCCACATGGAATGTGATGAGAGGATAGATCACCAATGCCCTCTTGAGAAAAATCCACGTGAGCTATTTATCTCTCAGAAGATCTGATTCATATATTGGATCACTTTTAATATGGTGTTTGTCATACAAATGGTATGTGAGATTAAAATTGAATCATTAGATGAAATAAGAACCTTGAAAGAAATTGTAAGGAAGTCATTAGGCCTGAAAAATTGCATCTCTGTTTATGACCAGTAGGATTTAGAGAAGTAAACATATGGGAATATGTTTTCAGGAGGAAGAGTGTTACAGATTCCCCGAGCCAAAGTAGAAGATGCGGGTAGATATACATGTGTGGCTGTGAATGAAGCTGGAGAAGATTCCCTTCAGTATGACGTTCGTGTACTCTGTGAGTTTTTCTTTTGTTTGTCATACATTCTTTCACTCAAAATTTTTTTGAGTGAAATATTTACAAGATGCTGCATTAAGCACTTTAAGGACTATAGAGATAATCAGAAAGTAATAGTTCTACTGATGAATTAATTATCTTATACAAACTGAGAACACATAAGTTAGGACTCCTAAAGTATGGAGATAACAAACTGGCTTAAACTAAAAAAGAGAATTCATTGACTCATGAACCCAAAGAGTCTCAGAGTAGAGCTGGCTACAGTCATACCTGACTTCTGTGGCACAAAAGAGGTCAAGCAGACTTGTTTCCTCTTTCTCGTGGTTTTTTCCCCTATGAACATCACTCTTAGGTGGGAGAACCCTTTGAATGACAAGTTAGCCCTCAGTGGCTCTAGTCTTACATCCTTCTAATTTCATATCCAAATGAAAGCTCTTCTCAGTATTTACAACTGAAATGCATGGATTTTCATGGCTTTAATTGGTTAAGCATGAATCACATTTCTATCCCTGAACCAATTATAGAAGCTAGCAGCCTGTTCAAGGCCTAGTTTATGTGCCTACTCCTAGACCACAGTGATCACCTCTGAATGCATGGACTGAGATGGAAGAAGTATTATACCTTGAAGAGGAAAGAGAGGTAATACTGCTAGAAGCTGTGAAACAAATAGTTGCTTCCATTAGAAGAGATTGATCTAGAGAAGTGGGAGTAGAATGTATAAGAAGCAGTTAGCATGAGTTTACAGAGGAAGTTATTAAGTAATATGAAGTATTATCACTTGTCTCAGAGCATGAGATGACACTGAGATTTTTACTTTGAGTGATTAAGAAAATGGTGGCAAAAATAATAAAAATAGAAGACCGAGGAAAACATTATTTGGGGAAAAGGGAAGTCAATTTTGTTTGGGACATGCTGAATTGGGCATGTTAGAAGATACTGAGAAGAGGCCATTGAAAATAAGAAACTTCAACACAGAAGAAAGACTCAACTAAGAAGTTATCAACAAAAGCTGATATTCAAGAGTGTGAGATTTCCAACAGAAAGTGTCATAGATAAAGTAGAAGGTCAAAAGAAGTTCATAATGAGATCATTAACAAGTTGGAGAAAGGAAAAGGAAAACAGAGTTAGAGGGGAAACAACCCAAGAACTTCATGAAAAGCAGTAAACTACATAGTATTCTATGTCACAGAATCCAAAGCATGGAAAAGGCTATCAAGAAGTGGATCAAGTATTGAATGCTAAAGCAAAATTAGGAAAATAAAGACTGAAAAAGTCCATTTGGCTTTAAAACTAAGAAATCATTGATAAAATTCAAAAGATCAATTTAAATACTCTGGTGTGGTACAAAGCCATAGGACAAAAGGATAAATCTTGAGCGACTAATCAGAAAGAAAAGGAAACAAATATAGAATACTCTAAAAACATTTTGCAGAGGACAGAAGAGATGGAGTAGAGTTTTAGGATAGACAGGTTGTTTGAGAAAATATATTTAGGAAAGATTTGCTTACAGACCAAAGAAAATGATCCAACAGAAAAGGGACAAATTAAATTTTCAAGTGTGTTTTGCGGAGGAGTGGAAGAAATTGCAGGAATTCATGGATCAAGGTCCTAGAACAAGTGAAAAATGCAATCAAGGAACTAAGAGGTTAATTAGCCTTTTGTGGTAGTGAATTGCCATTCATCAGAATAGTTAGGAAGGAAATGTAGAAATGCATATGAAATGTATCTAGTCTTTTTCATTAAGTATGAGCACAAGATAAAGAATAGTAGGGGTAGTTGGCCCTGTGGAAAACAGGAAAGACTAGTGATTAACACCATGGAGGATGTGATAGTCAACTGTTGAAGTTGGAGCCAATTGACTCAGTTATTACTTTCTGAAGCCACCCTTCCTTCTACAGCATCCCAGTAAACAGGAGGCAGAGGTAGAAAAAATAGCGTGTTCACTCTGGGTAGGGAGGATATTGTACCACAAGATAACCAGATATATATTGTGTGGAAGCACTGGAGGGTGAAAGACCATAGAATGTACAGTGCAACAGAGCATCACTAATATGACCCCTATGAAATGATACTATGGAGTCTGGGCAGGAAAAGGGAAAAATGATGGAAGAAGGCTGATGGGCTAATTATAAGTGGAGAAGGAGTAGGAGGGCTAGAATTTTCAGAGCAAACAAAGAGCAGCTAATAAAGGAAACCTGAAAAGAGGTAGAGGAAAGAAAACACTAGAGTTCAAATATCATATATTTGTCAAATATCTATTGATGTACTCAACTATGTGCTAGGCATTAAGGATACAGCAGTGAATATAGTAGACATCTGTCCTTTTTCAGGGAGCTTATAATTTGCAGAAGGAAGAGTGTTAATGTTTAATGGTCTACAGTATGGCTGTCTAGGGCTGACTTACATGGAGTAGAGATGAAACTAATTGGGGGGGATTGGTCATCGAAATAGATTTTTAAAGTCTACAAGATAGTGATAAGGAAAAGGAAAAGGGAAGAGAAGATGACCAATTAAAATCAGTGCTAACATCACCAAGAACAATGAAGGAGCATCCTAGACTATCTAGCTTAATTTGACTTAAGTTTGGAAAGAGTTTAGTTTAAGACAGAATAGAAGGATCTGATAAAGAAGCAAGATAATATGGTTTGGGAAGGACTAGGAGTCAATTAAATTGAAAGGGAATTTAAGGATTGGGTAGTTAAAGGTAGATGTTCATCCCCCTTCAGCTACTTTAATTAAGAGGAGGTTGGAAAGAATGTTGGATGGGTTTAGAGAGGTGGAATGAAACAAAAATAAACTGGACCCAAAATTCTGTCTAAATTAGGGATGTTTCACAATGTTTGATGCTCACCTCCTACATACTACTCAGAGCTCTCTACTCAGAAGAATTCTGAGTGGTGTAAGCCAGCTGATGGAGCATGGCAGCTGGAGGCAAGGTCAGACCAAAGAGCTTTGGTGGAGGCCTGTTCAGGTCAGACCTTGGACCTGTAGACCACCTCCTGGTATCTCCTGATGGTTCAGCTCCAGGCAGAAGTTGAGAAAAAACAGTGAATTTTTATGTCCCAACATTTCATTTGATTCGTTTTCATAATTTGGGGGTTAGTTATAGGCTCACTTAATCTGAAGTTCAAGTTTCCTATTAATCTGCAGTTCAAGTTATATTTTCTGTTACCTAGAGTATAGTAAGAATCATATAACTTTGAATGTGAAAATTTGCTTCCAAAATAACATTGAAATCCTATTATGTACCATGTAGCCTTGATTATTTTCTTTACAGACTTCCAATTTAGTTTTTGAAAGACTAAATACCACAGGACTTCATCTGCCTTAAGTATATAGTCTTTACTGATTGCTAAGGATATGGTACATTTTAAGAGAGTGAAACAAAATAGCTAAGCTTTCCAAATAAAATAAAATGATTATTCACTTTGAAAATGAATTTCTACATTTATCACAGCAGCCAACACATGTGTTTCTAGTTTATGTAACATTTCCATTTTTAAAAATTTTATGGGTAATATGTGATTTTTCATAACTGACTAGCATAGGATAGATATGTACCTAGATCCAGTGGTATTATGTTAAATGAAAATGAATACATGTAGAAAAATCTACAATATGACTCCTCAAACTGTAGTGTACGTTAAGAATCACCTGAAGAGTTTCTTAAAACACAAATTTCTTGGCCCATCAAGGGCCAAGATAGTCCTCAATGGCCAAGACGACTGTTGAGATCTGAGTGGCCCCCCAATATTTCATCTCTAACCCAGCTCCCAGGTGATCCTGATACCACTGATACTGGGGCTCGAGGAATACATTTAAGTAGCCCAGACAGTTCCCTTGCAAATGAGACCAAATTTGTAAATTCCAAATACACTTTATAAAGATGTAAATTTTCTGGCTTGTCTAGATGACAAAATAGATTTAAATATTCATTCACGTGGATGGTACTTACAGGTATGCTTGAAAACCCAGAAGGCATAGTGCAAGGGGCTGAGAGAGAAACAAGGTCAGAGAAACTGGGGACAGTTTGGGATTGAGTTGAATAGGAATGAAAATTGTGGAATGGGTTAAGGTAGGGCAGTAAACCCAAAGTCCCACAATTTTTATCACCATCCTAATTTATTAGTGTAAAATGTTATTCAACGATCTTGGTTTCATCTTCAACTTTGCTCTTCTATTATCATCCTATACTTCTTAAAGCTGTTAGAAAACTAGAATAAATGGGAAAAGACCTTATTTCCTGTCAATATCTCTTTGTTGCAATCATTTATCAGTGCCACCAGTTATTAAGGGAGCAAATAGTGATCTCCCAGAAGAGGTCACTGTGCTGGTGAATAAGAGCACACTGATGGAGTGTTTATCCAGTGGCAGCCCCGCACCAAGGAATTCCTGGCAAAAGGATGGGCAGCCTTTGCTAGAAGATGAGCATCATAAGTTTGTATCTAATGGAAGAATTCTACAGGTAAAAGTAAAAAAATCTTATTTTAAAAGAGCTATTTGACTTTGTCTTTTTTACTTTTAAAAGTCATTTTTATTGGTATATAAATATTATATTTGTAAAAATAACTAGCCATAAGAAGAATATAAAATAAAATTACTTATTCTTTTCCCCCCTACCAGAGGTGATCACTACTTTTTTTAAGTTTTCATTGAAATTCCAGTTAGTTAATGTACAGTGTAATATTAGTTTCAGGTGAACAATTAGTGATTCAACTCCCATATATCAACTGATGCTCAAGTGCACTCCTTAATCCCCATCATCTGTTTCACCCATCCTCCCACCACCCTCCTTCTGGTAACCATCAATTTGTTCTCTATAGTTAAGAGTCTGTTTCTTGGTTTACCTCTTTTTTTTTCCCCTATTATCATTTATTTTGTTTCTTAAATTCCACATATGAGTGAGATCATATGGTATTTGTCTTTCAGAGGTGACCACTGTTAACAATTTTGTGTGAATTCTTACAAAAACTGTCTGTACATTCAACACATGCACACCCTTAAATTCGCTACAAGATGGCCTTTGTGATAAAAGCCACATAATAATTAGTATAATCCTTTCAACTGCATATTTCTGTTGATAGAATCCTAGGTGGTATAAGGTCCCCTATAGAGTTAAACTTCCCCTGTAATAGTAAGGAACTGATAATAACTAATGAAAACCAAATAAATATCCTGATTTGTTGTTCATCAATGGCCATGTCTATGTTTTTCTTTTTAAATGTCTTAAAACAAAGTTATGTATTTATAGAAACAACACCAACTCTTTTGTTAGGATATAACTTAATAAATTATTTTTGACCACATAAATGGTGTATGTGGTCAAAAATAACTATATATTTAGTTGGCCCAAGAATCTAAGCATAACTATCAACACAGGACATATCTTAGGGAGTTTTTGTCTTTAAAACAAAACAAAACAAAACACCCACAAGAACCAGAGTCAGTGCTTATAAATAACTTGAATCCTCAGAGTATTTTCTAAGCATTGTGACCATATTGATTTGATGTCATACAATGTCTATCAAAATGTTTAAATGTTTCTATGTCTCTGGCCAAAAGATATATAGATGGATAGAAATTTCTGCCTAAGAAAATAAATATAAATGTTATATTAGCCAATTATTGCTGTACAGAACAAAGAACTCAAAAACAAGAACTTAAAACAATAAGCTTTTTTTTTTTTTTTTTTAGTTCATAAGTCTTCTAGTTGGCTGGGTAATTCTTCTGGTCTCAAGTGTCTAGATGCTATCAGTTGAGTAAGTGGCTCTGCTGGTCTTGGCTAGGCTCTGGGCACTGATTCTGACCTCCTGTGATTCTCTTACCCTCCAACAGGCTAGTCCTTGCTTTTTCACATGGCGGTAGCTGAGTTCTGAAATAGTGAGTAAAGGCACTAGACCTCTTTAGGTCTAGGTTTGAAATGGCACACTGTCACTTTCATCACACTGTGTTGAGCAGAGCCATTCACAAGGCCAACATAATTTCCACATCTTACTCCGCCTCTTAATGCAAGGAACTTCAAAGTCACATTGCCAGGGGTGTAACAGGGAAGAGGAAGAATAATTGAGATTTTTGTAGTCCGCATATAACAAGTACATTTAAAAATGCCTTTTCTTATGGGAAATCTTTATAAATAAATAGTTGACTGACCCAACTAATAAAAGCTAGTGTGAGCACTATTAGATACAAAAATTTGTCATGTGTCCATCCGGTATTAACCAGGAAGAATGTGTTGTTTTTTCTGAAATGTAATGATGATTATGAAAAGCTACTTTATTAAAAATTTCAGTTGGAATTTCTTTTTTTTCCTTAGATTTTGAACACTCAAATAACAGATATCGGCAGGTATGTGTGTATTGCTGAGAACACAGCTGGAAGTGCCAAAAAATATTTTAACCTCAATGTTCATGGTAAGAGCTCAGTTCCAATAACATTTCTTAGAGTATGCTTGAAAAAGTAGGAAAACTGTGTTTTAGATTATGTAGACACATATTTTGTATTTTTAACTTGAACAATGTGTGGAGCTTGCATTTTTTTCAATCTCCTGTGTCTCTTCTCATCACATAGTAAAGGACAAATCTTCTAGGAAGCCTGTTTTTAGATTATTTCTGTTCCTTAGGAGAAAATACTCTTACATATTTGAAAGTGAAAAAAACTCAAAATTTTAAATCCCCCAAATTATATGTTTATATAAAGTTAGAACTGAATATAGCTCTTCTCCTCATAAAAACTTACCCAATAATCCTGATTAGAACCAGTTTCTGCCCTCAAAGGGAGAATTCACATTGAGTTACGTTAGTTAGGTATACTACCTGAAGAAGAAGTCATTTTTGGAGTCAATTCTTTAAAAAAAAACATTTTCTTTATTATTTGAATGAAAGAGAGAGAGAGAGCACAAGCAGGGGGAGCAGTAGACAGAGGGAGAGGAAGAAGCAGGTTCTCTGCTAAGCAGGGAGCCCAATGCAGGGCTCAATCCCAGTACCTTGGGATCATGACCCGAGCCAAAGGTAGACACTTAACTGACTGAACCACCCAGGCACACTTGGAGTTAAATAATTCCTAAAAACCATCACTACACCTAATTTGTTCATCAAATTTTAAGTTCTTAATGTTTTCTAGACACAGCATGAATACTATTTTTTTGCTAAAATGCTGCTGAGATATTTAGGCAAGAGTAAGGGGAAAAAGCAGTTGGATGTCTATCACAAATGATTAGTTTTAGTTTTATGACACACATCTGCTTTGAGAATATTAAATTGGAAATGGCAGACAATCATTATAAAAGATTTCCTTTACATGTGGGATACATATACAGAATTCC